>NC_079166.1:42300638-42900638 GCF_947568905.1 Ostrea edulis | reverse complement strand
TTAATGGACACAATCATCTACCATTGCTTTCAGTATACATCTTTCTACCTACGATTTTAAATTTAAGCTAAAAGCTGTAATATAGATTTATGACAGCTTCTAATGAGTTTATCATTAGTGTCGCAAACATCGACATCCAAATAATTGACACCTACAAAACAAACTTTATATGTATGTGCGAGATCTAATTATCGCTCGATATTCATTAATGCATAATGTAATTATGGTCAATGCTTCAATACATGTTAATTAAGACTTTTCAGGCAAAATCTAAAGTAAACGACTGACTATTTGCATAATCAAACTTCAAGTAAAAATATTATGATATAGAAATGCACGCTATGTGGCTAGATGTAGAGAAAGTCAGCAGCAAATATAAATAACTTACTAGTTTACAAGTCTGTATCATCCTGGAGACAGAATATTTGGTCTTTCCTACCAATTCTTTTCATGCTGATTTTGACTACGGATTTCTCTTTTACCTGATCAAGATAGAGGGCCCAGGACGGGTGTGACTGGTCAATAGGGGGTGCTTACTCCTCCTAGGCAACTTATCTCACCTCTATTGTTTCCAGAGATCCGTGTTTGCCCTACTCTCAATTTGGTATTATATAAGGTATTTATAAAATTGTCTACTGTTCGTTATTTTCACTTTTTCATTGTCACGTAGCAATTCTGCCCATATTGATATGTATTGGTATACTGTATACGTATAGTAAGCTCGTGACTCTAAAACATCCAAATTGTAAAAAGTATGGTTCCTTGTGCTCTGTTTGTGTGAGCCAGCTATTTTCATATATATATTTAAAGAAGAAGAAAAATTAACCTTAGATCTGTTCCTTGATTAACAATATGCTTGGCGTGTTCTGTCATATCAAATGAGACGAGGTGTCTGGCTTCTGCATTAAAAAGATATGTGACTACACCGTGCTTAATTTTTATCCTTTATCAGGAAAAAAATTCTTTTCTGTCAAAACAAATTCCAAGTGATTTGCTACATTGCAAATTTATTCACATAGAGATCACACGCTTGTCCGCCGTAAATTATGAAATGATGACTTTTTTCCTATTTCATGACATGAATTTAATTAATCTATTATGTACTGTTGTAAGATGCACCGTTCCGCCCTTCATAAATGAAAATGCACACGTGCAGTTTTTAAAATTGGTTTGATTTTACCCTTATCTAGACGATTGGGTTGTTTAAGCTACGAAAAGAAAATTGCTAGTATACACATGCATGCATGTCCAAGCATGGATGCAGACATTACTTTTGTTGATCTAATGGTCTTAAAATTTTCCTTTTATTAGCGAATATATTTCAATAGATCATGTTGAATAATTAACAAATATACACACATACAGTTCAGTTGCGGGTGTTAGATAGTGCTGATACATGTACCGTACATGATCAACGTATATCCTGTCTTGTTTAATTAAGCATTAAAAAGAAACCATCAACGCGAACTAAAAAATAAAGCTAGAAAGAAAGATAGGCACCTGATCCCACCTCTGCTGTGTCCAGGGGTATCCCACCTCTGGTGTGTCCAGGGGTCCGTGTTTGCCCAACTATCTATTTTGTATTGATTTTAGAAGTTATGAGATTGATCACTGTTCGTTATCTTCACCTTTCATACAGCGCAAGAAAATAAACCCTTGTAACAAAAATCCTAAAAATGATGTTGTCCAGAGAGAATGTTTTCCTTCTTCAAAATATTGACGTAATCCACGGGTACCATATTCGCATTCTGTAATCTTTCAAATCAATGTAAGTGCAATGTTAATATCAATGTAAGTGCAATGTAACTCAACATTTTCGAGATTAATTTTCAATATGAGTATCAGAATTCAATATGTACTTTATGTTCAGCACGAAACAAGCTGATGACATTTGGTCTTTTATGAATATGTGGCTATCTGCATTTTTGTCTCTCTATAATGACAAATAAAAGATGTTAATAAGTTCATTCTTCATTAATTATGCCCGATGCATATATTGACAAAGTAAACACTCCGCATCATCGGAAATAATATGAGGCAATTTTCATTAGAATCAGCAATTGACATTTTGTTAAATAGTTGAACTTATTAACGAGATATCTCTGTGACATTTTGCCGAATAAATAAGAAATTATAATAAACCATTTAGATTAAGAATAAAGTAAATTAGTAATAAATGTGTACTATAAAAGAAGAAATTGCTGTTGATGTTGTTTAATATCTAAGTAATCTGTCTCCAGGATGATACAAACTTGTAAACTAGTAAGTTATCTATATTTGCTGCTAAATGTCTGTACATCTAGCTGCATAGTGTGAATTTCTATATCATAATATGTTTGTTTGACGTCTGATTATGCAAATAGTCAGTCGTTTGCTTTAGATTTTGACTGAGAATTCTTAATTAATATTTATTGAAGCATTGACCATAATTACATTATGTATTAATGAATATCGAGCGATAATTAGATCTCGAACATACATATAAAGGGTTTTTTTTTGTAGGTGTCGATTATTTGGATGTCGATGTTTGCGACATTAATGATAGACTCATTAGAAGCTAAGCCAACGTCCACGGGAACCGTGGCCTGTTTAGGTGAATGTCTGCAGGAGAGAATCCAGGAAGACATAGAATGTAGAACAGACTTTCAGTATAACAGGATTGAATATCTTAATTGTTCAGCGGAAAATGCATTACAGTTTAATACATGTCTAAGCGAATGTTCTACGGAGACAACGCCCCCCACTCAGGACCAGGAAGTTTCAAAAAGTTCGCCATGCGCTTTCAGATGTACACGGGAACAATTAAGATGTCATGGGCTATGTCGAAGACATCCATTTAAGTACGAATGGGACAGAACTCAATGCATTATGGAGTGTGATTTTGACTTCGAGCAATGCCAAGAACACTGTGACGATAAGAATTTAATAAATCAGACAACGTAGATTGTAGTTGGGTAAGATCACTAGGGATCATGTACTGGTGCATTTGTAAGACCTTCTGGTGGTTTTAGATAAACCTTTATAGTACATATGATTGCATCATGCATGTTCTTCATTTTAGCAAATAAATGGTGAAAGATAACCCTTTTCTAATGCATTGCGACAGAATGAGGAAATTATCATTTATCTAAAATGCACGAGGTATTAAATAAGAATGCTATGGTGGAAGGACGCGTTTACATGTAGTCTCTAAAACATTATAAATGTTCCTGCAGCAACATTAATCTCCAAAATGGTGCCTCTTGAAATGGATTGCCATGAAGAAAATTCTGATTTAGTACCACCTTTCTGAGAGGGGATGCGTATTTTGGGGAAAATCATTATCAACTCTAAAGACATTAAATAAAGAGGGGGCGGATCTTGTTGTATAAGACAAGATATTCTGATCTCCCAAATACGACAATGATTGTCCACGGCAAAGCTTCCACCGATGAATTGTTTGAATGAATACTAAACAACAGTAGAACGAATTCGAAACTTGACGTGTTTTATCATTTTATAAATATCGTCCGAATTTTATTTATTTGCTTTTTCTTATCCTTTTGGTCTAGTTAGACGAAATAATGTTTTTAAAAATCCATTAGATAATTCGAGATGAACAAGAACTTGATAATAGCGCAAATTAATTACTTTACTATTTAACTCACGAATGTCTCCTACATGTACATACTGATTTGGCTTCTAGGAATACACAATGATATCAAAGATAGCATTTATGCAATTCATAAATATTAGATTATGTAAATCTATATTACAGCTTTTATCTTAAATTTAAAATCGTAGGTAAAAAGATGTATGCTGAAAGCAATGATAGATGATTGTGTCTGTTAAGCTCAAATGTGTACTGTTACAAACACTAGTTTTATACTATGCATATTTCGATATTGTGACAAATTAAAATATCCCAATCTGGTCAATCAACTCACTCTCGTTTATAATTAACTTACGAATTATAGATCTGCTGATATTGTTTGCAAATCGTTCCTGATTTTAATATAAAGCACAGATTATATCATGATTACCTACGGAATTTCAGTGCAATGTAAAGATAAGCAGTTAAGTTAAGGACACTCACCACTAGATATACGTGGTAAATTATTCAGTAAAATGGACATCTTGATATATTTTTATACTTCTAAAACAAATATTTAAGACAAAATCAGTATGGTTTGCAATGGATTTTGCATCAGCTGTTTGTCATGTGACAAGCTAATTTGTATTAAGTAAAGATTCAACGATATGCACATATTGATTAAATTTCAAAAATTTTACCGATTGAAATAGACCAAAATCCTTTACTTCAGGGATGCTAGGAGGAAATTTCTTGTATTTCATAAGTATGCAGATATGTGAAATTAAGTCTGCAATGTACTGTCTACCAGTACCCCCCCCCCCACACACACACACATTTAAAATCACCTATACAAGACGGACAAAATACCACGGTGAATATCTAGTTTCAACCTTGACCCCGACCACAGACTTGATGCCCTTCAGGAACTATTTTGAAAGCGATCCTCGATATACATGCACTGTACTTTTCGTGTCGTTTTACGGAAACCAAAATAGAGTGTATTGGTCTTCAAAGTCGTCTATATTACGACAGTAATTGCCAATGTTCCATTTAAGCAACTATGGTTTGCACATTTTGATCGAACTGAGAACTCTTTGTAAACTAATCAAATTTTTTTTCTTGGAAAACCAGAGTAATGCATCATTGAAAGTAAAGCATGAAAAAAGGCATACATTGTCTTTCGTCACGGGGTGCCAGCATTCTTTTGCCAATACAGTATTTCTATAATATTCATTATCATCAAGCCTGAATAGTGTTTAATGTTTTTATCAGTAAGATATTATGTTAAAGGAGGGAAAAAAACTTGTTTTACCGTTTTATATTGTATCAAACCCACTGATTAGCGAATAGTTAAAGTAATTATATTATTTTAATTATTTGCTATTGAAATCGTCACACATTTCTTACTCGCCTATATGCACATAATTTGTAAAAACATGAATTTGATCGAAATATTTAGCAAATAATATCTATACCAAAACCACTGAAAAAATGCACATAAACAAGGGCTGCCTTCTCCCATGTTCATATTCCACATGTAATTATATTTTATATCTGAATAATCTACACAATCGTTTTACTAACAAAAAATAACATTTCGGTTGAGCATCACTGAAGAGACATTATTTGTCGAAATGCGCATCTGGTGCATCAAAATTGGTACCGTATAAGTTTTACATTATGACCCTGGGTCGAGGCCTCTGCTGGTGGACTGTTAGTCCCCGAGGGTCTCTACAGCCCAGTAGCTAAGTACTTCGTTACTAGCTTGAAAATACGGATGTATATTTAATTGCTGTTATAAAATTTAGAAATTCATTTCAAAATTAAGGATTATCTCCCTCATGCATAGCTCTTATCCTTGGACGAATTTGGCTCCACTTGTTTGGCACGCTGTTTTTGGCTATATTTAGATCTAAAACTTCAGAGTTATTTCGGATTTCAAACATTTTGGTTGAGCATCACTGAAGAGACATTATTCGTCGAAATGCGCATCTGGTGCATCAAAATTGGTACCGTATAAGTTTTACATTATGACCCATGGGTCGAGGCCTCTGCTGGTGGACTGTTAGTCCCCGAGGGTCTCTACAGCCCAGTAGCTAAGTACTTCGTTACTAGCTTGAAAATACGGATGTATATTTAATTGCTGTTATAAAATTTAGAAATTCATTTCAAAATTAAGGATTATCTCCCTCATGCATAGCTCTTATCCTTGGACGAATTTGGCTCCACTTGTTTGGCACGCTGTTTTTGGCTATATTTAGATCTAAAACTTCAGAGTTATTTCGGATTTCAAACATTTCGGTTGAGCATCACTGAAGAGACATTATTTGTCGAAATGCGCATCTGGTGCATCAAAATTGGTACCGTATAAGTTTTACTTATACCTTTTTTGTATCGTGTAAACAGGACGGCACAAGAAAGATAATTCAATGGTTGAGATATATGTTTTCTTACTTCAGTGATATCATGTCATAAAGAACGTACGAGTACAATATAGAAATAAGAGCAAAGCCCCGTTAACCTCTATATACGTAACAGTATAGAAATAAGGTCAAAGTCTCGTAATTATACATGTCTTAAAAGAAAAGATCACCCCCTGTGGAAGTCAATGAGGAAACGGAGAAAAGAAATGAATTTGGTGCAGGAAATCAGAAAATATACTGAAAATGGAGGAGTGGAACCTTAAAGATGGAAGATGAAACCCCACAAAAAGAAGGCATCCGATCCGGAAAAAGACACACGTGTTCAAATTATGTTTTCAGTATTGTAAATGGTGTCTCTCTCACGATCAATTCACATGAGTTTGAGTTACCCTTTAATCCATTAAGACAAAGATGTACATGGGTATTCACAGTTAGATACAATGATAATTGTGAACGACGAGTAAAGAACAGCTAACAAAATATACTTTCAAAACGTTAAGATACGAAATGATATACATGTACATGTATAACATATTTTGACATATAAAATATACAAACAAAATATGACAAAACCATTATACATTAGCATAAGTAAACATACATCTTTGCATATAAGTATCGAAAATTTGTTGATCTAATATATTTACAACAGGCTTTCCTTGACAGTCTACCGTATTTTTCGTTTGTCGGAAAGCGTCGTTTGCAACTGGTGTTTGGGTGGTACATTTAACTGCACGACCACTGAAAGATCACAGAACCAGTCTCATGTTGTGTATTGCAAGAAAGACTACTCTAAGACTACAAAAGTGCCCTGGTTTGTCAAAATATGATCATATATTTCAAAATAAATGTAGACTACATAATTTTTCGGAACAATTTTGATGTGCTCCTACGTAAATTGATATATACTCCTCATAGGTACCTAGTCCCACCTCTGGTATATCCAGGGGTCCGTGTTTGCCCAACTATCTATTTTGTATTGGTTATAGAAGTTATGAGATTGATCAATGTTCGTTATCTTCACCTTTCATTCCTTTTTACAGATGATGTAATGGAGCTGTTATCGCGCTATTGGCTAGTCCTTAATTTTTCTACTACCCACCATTCAATACGTAATCTTATTAACTTCTAAATTTAATCAAAATTCTGTTGTTGATGATTTATGATATTCATTTTTTTGTCCATAATTGATCACTATTTCAGAAATCAACTTAGCATTGTTTGTATAGGCATTAAAATGGTCACCATTGGTATATTATTTTATTACATTTGATAAAATTCCATTGCATTGAATATCAAGTCTTTGTTTTCTATACAATGATGTTCCAATGATATTGACGTTATATGACGTTATCAAATGATTTATGACGTTATCTCGGGATCAATGCATACATTTCAAATCAGTATTCCTATGGGTTAGGTGTAACGTTTAAGGTAAACTTTGGTATCAAAATAATTAGGAAGATGTATGCTTTCAGGAAAAAAAATAAACCCATTTTTGAAAATATTGCCCCGAAAGTCCCCTTTCGCTTGACGCAACTCATTTGTAGTGTAAACAGACTAATGCCTTTTCTAAAATGATACATTTACACCGCAAGGTATATTCAGGGATTTTCTATGATTACAGAAAAACAAAGAAATGAATCTGAAGAATGAGGATTACCATGTTTTATGTCAAGATGACAACTTCCATTTGTCAGATGATTTGTGGATTTTATAATTAGTCACAGTTGTCCGCTCCTACAATGAAACTCCACAAGTGTGAACTTTATAGTCTTTATTCAAAATTATTTTCCCAATTGAATTACTTTTACTTATTTGTTGAAACAATAGTTCCAAGAAAGCGCACGAAAAGACAATTTTCAGTGTTTCATAAATTGATATAGACTCTTAATTTGTCTCTCCATAGCAATATCATTCATGTACGAGTATTAATATTGAAATCGAAGTCCTTTTCATAGGTGCTTACTAAAGATCCTCTGCTATGGCTATAAATTAAACATCGACAAAATTTTGATAACAACAGGCCATGACTAACGATGAATGAAATTACATATATGTAGCACCCGTTTAATCAACTATTTTAGGAACGTGGTAGAAAAATTGTTGAAAAATCCTTTAAATCATGTTTTTAAGTATGAAACATTTTTATTTTATATGTTATATAGAAGACTATGTGTTTTTCTTTTACTCTATGCAGAGCACTGTGTAAATGATCGCTTATTCAAATAATTTCATATTCATAAATATTCTGCTTGATATGCAGTTAAATTTATCAACTAAATTACTATGTTTAAAAGAAATTTTAAAGTAAGATCCTTATTCACTGCAGTATGGAAGTTCATTTCTTTCCCACTTTTTAAGGTTCAGCAGAATTTAAACGGATTGAAAGTTACAAAATTTGAAACATGAAAACGCTCAATAGGAGAAAACACAAGAAGAAGAGGAATAACTCGACTTGGATTGAATAACAGCGTATGTTTGTCACGTGATTGATCAGTTTACTATTTCCTTGTCGGCCCCCTCCTACTACAATAGCAAGCCACAAGTGTGATTTTTTTTATTAGAATACATTGTTAATGCAATATTGTTTTATAAAACTGACGATCATCTTACTTTAAGTACATGTCAGATACAATGACTAAATTGGAAATGTGATTTAATTACTACGGGAAATGTAATTGACACTAATGATTTCTATGAGGAGTACGGAATCTGTGAAATAAGGATGGTAACAAGAATGACAATTCAACTACGTGAATTGTCATTCATTCACGTTTAAATTTCCTTTCCCTAGCGGCATTGTCAATCATATAGACATTGTCAATCAAATAGAACTTTATGAAAAGTCGTCCTTTGTTGTTAAAATCCGAAAGTATTGAACCAATAACAAATGGTCAATTACTTTTGTCTGCTTAATTACTAAACGAAAATGCAATATCGAATAATATAGGCAGTAAGTAACAATATTCACAATGCACCCTTCAATAGCTCAAGATAACATTTATTTTCTAACTTACCTAAATTACGGATCATTGCTTTGTGTATCTTCTCAAATGTAACAGCGTGGAATTTAAAAACCTGTATATAGGCATTTACGACATCAAATCACATAACGTTGTGCGTATAGAAAACGTCATTGTGATGTAACATACATTTTTTATACCCGGCTTCAACACTCGATTTGCTAGCCAGAAATGTCTAATTTTGATTAAATTTAGAATTGAATAAGATTACGTATTGAATGGCGGGCAGTAGAAAAAGCTTATCAAATGATACAGGAAATTAAGGACTAGGCAGTAGCGAGATAACAGGTCCATTACATCATCTGTAAAAAGGAATCAGAATATCGTATATAAATTAACTCAAGGAACAACCAACACAGTAAGATAGATGGAGATTTGTTTCAACTGTCCCCATCTCCACGAAAACGTGTACTTCATTTCTTAATCAGATTTAACCAGGGCGACAAAAACATCACATGACGCATTGTAGCTGAAAAACAAAGAACACGTTTTGTTTGCACTAGTTGGTTGAATTCCCGCTGAAACTTCAGCAATGATACAGACTGGGTGGAGTGGTAGAATACGGTGAGTTGTCTGCATCAAGAAGCACAAACAATGACCATTTCGAATAATGTTAAAAGTCTTGACAAACAAAATGCAAAATTCATGTTCATTGTTGATTCACTATTGGCAAGCATCTATGGAGATCAGAGATTGACACTTTGTCAAAATGGATAAAGAGTGCAAAATAAATCTTGAAATATCGTATTAGACACGTTAAAACAAAAATACATAACATCAATCCTTCTGTGTTTCGTAAATCAGAAGTGATTAGATAATTAGATAGGTCACATGGAGTTCCAGCTGACAAAACTTGTACCAAAATTGTCTTTGTTTCTAAGCCTTATTGTTACAAATGCATTTTAGAAGAACTTGGCTTTAATCCCACACATTGCAATCCAACTTATACTCAGACTTCCCTTTCAAAAGAGGAATTCTTCAAAATCACTTAGTTTTAAACACTTGCATGTAATATCACAAACAATGGGACGAATGGATTTCTCTTATCGAACCTACACTGGATCATAATTTCACCAAAACCCTTACAAAGAAAGATACATTGCAGGATCTAGAAAATGTTCTACTAAACCCCCCTTGACTCTTCACGAAAATAATTAACTTCTTTGAAGGAGAAACTTTTAAGACCTATTGTACCACAAGAATGAGTTTATATCAAGTGTGGATTATAAAAAATTCGAAAGACTTTTTCATGAATTTTAAATCACAAACCTTTTCAAAAATAACTAGCATCAAAGCGCACAAATTTTCATCGAAAATATTCATATCTTGTCATAACACGGCATTCGACATATTTGCAAATTAGATTATTTTAACGACCATATAATTATTCAAGGAATACTTTAAACGAGATTATTGAAAACCATGTAACATTAATTTATTTGTCAGTAGCTTGTCTATTGATCATACGCAAATCATGCTTTCATGTTAAGAGACATAAACACAATACGCAGGTGATAATGGATATTGCCACATGAATACGGGAGGTTGGCAATAGAGAAGCTGAAGACATTCCGTTTGTCATAAAGTTGAGATGCTCATTTGTCGTTAACATGTCTGTTTAATAAATATCCAAATATGAAGCAAATATGGAAGACTATGTGGTTTCTTTTATTTCGAGTTCACTGGGATATATCAAACATCGAAATATAAATGAAAATGAGTATTGTTAGATAAAACGTTGTCGATATATATAAATGTCGTAATATAGGTTACAGGAAGATCATGTTTCTTCTCTTGTAGAAGCTTTTGAAGACATTTTGCCTCATGGTAATCCAAAAACATGTCAGCTAATAATGGAACAGAATTTGTGTCCATGTTGGAAGACATAATCGTCAAAGATTACGGAGATATTGACAATGAGGAACTCCAGTTTCTTTCTACTATCAACTTCAGAATACCTGTGCGCAGAATCAGATTGGTTTTTAACAAAGTAATTTTCTGAATGACTGATTACTAGATATGAATATTTCCTTCTTTCCATTTTTGTTGAGGAAGCAATTGCCTATGATGTCAAAACGTCTAGTTTAGTCAAGTGTACCACATAATCAGATCATCAATATTTTATTGGAGAATATCGACCATATGGCCTAAAGTTGGTCGGATAATGGATGCACTCATCCGTCTACGATGGGGTGAGAGGAAAACCGGTCTCTGCAGAACATCAACGCTGTGGAAAGCTGACGATCACGATCTACAAGACATCATAACAAAGAAGTATCATGATTTATAAAAGGCGATGGCTGGGAGGATTTAAAAAGTTTAGTAGTTACTTTTTTCTGACAATTTTCAAGATCTTACCAGTCCACGAGCATGATGAAAAAGAAAGGTGATGACGTCAGTATTGCGTAGTAAAGAATTCGCTTGTAGCGCGGATTACTAAATATGGGGATGCTTACTCCTCCTAGGCACATGATCCCCCCTCTGGTATATGCAGGGGTCCGTGTTTGCCCAACTCTTAATTTTGTATTCCTTATGGAAGTTATGAGACAAATCACTGTTTGTTATCTTCACCTTTCATATTGTAGGCAGTATCCGCGCGTTTGTTGATGGCGGAATGGGCACTTGGTGTCAGGTTTTTAGTTTTCCGAAGAACACATGCTGTTCGATAAAATGTTATTCATAGATTAGAATATTATCTTGAAAAACTGTTAGACAATCAATTAAAATCTTCATCTAAACTAATACAATATATTGTGGGTTTTTCTAAATAAAATTATGCATGGATGTTGAGTTTATGATCACGATTCCAACGGGTTTTTTTAACATTTGTAGATACATGCAATTTTGTAAAGTACACACAGTCAATACCATAAGTCACATGATGTATCTGCAAACCCCAAAGGTTCTAACATGATTTATACTTCATCTCCGTCATTTCTCATGTGATGTTGAACGATTACAATTCATAACAAACATTTACAGCGTGATCGACATACGATAACATGACGTATATTGTGATTACCACTCTTTACAACAACTGCCTTCCTTTGTCTTAATTAATATCTTATACACCTATCTGATCATGATTTGTACCTATAGGTAACAGTTATTTTGTGTACTTTTAACATTTAGTAAATCCAATAGCTTCACAACCTAATATTTTATATTCGTAAAGTTTGTTATTATGTTCCACTTTTACAATGAGTGAAAACAAATTGAAATCGGAGTTCTTCTTTTTAAACGTGTTCTGCATTTCCTTTCCATTCATGTAATTCTTAAATAGAAGTGGTTTATTACTTTGCAGATTTATAGTGTAATATATTATTGAAATTATCTCGATTTGGATAGAAAGTCAGTCTATTTTGAGGATTTCAACACTAAACATCTATTTCTAAAGTTAAATAGCGAACTCATTTTGTCCATCAGATTTTCATGTGGTGATAGACAACAGTGTTGAATGAAAATTAATCATCCACCAGACGACCATGGATTGAATAATTGGACCTAGTACTCTTCAATCGCACATGGTTTGATAAAACCCCTTATAAAGCTTATTAAGATGACGAATTGTTAAATACATGTATTTTGGTGCATATTTATAATCACCCAACCCTTTACAAAACTGGTCTATCACATAACCACAGGTTGGTTTTTGCATTAAGAAAGACAAAATTCTATTCTCGTAATTTGAATGAACCCTGGGCATTCCCGGTCACAGTTTTATATTGATTTCAGATATAAATGCCGGAAAGACGGCTGATAAGTGTCAATCTTACTGATGAGCAAAACTTATGAAATGAAAGTGTTTGGTCCCGGAAATAAGCTTATTAATATTTCCCCGTGTGAACAGAAAATATTTGCAAGGTACCTCTGCAGTATTTTTTCATATTCTTTTCACACAAGATAAAGTAGACAATGGGATCCTTCTTTGTTTCACGCTGAATACTAATGAAAGATATGTTCTAACGTGAAATGTGTCCTTACCAGCAAGGCAATTAACGTTTAAATTAACAAATTGTATACTTATCATGTTCTTGGGTTGTTTCTCTACAGAGAAAGGTATATGAAGATCATGTTGTATTCCTTCTGCAATGTTATTCATTCGTCGTGATAGATCCGATCGTCAAATTAGCTAATAGCAGTCAGCTACTTCTAACTGGGTATTTAAAAAGAGAAAAGTTAGGTACTGGTTGCCAGCTACTTCAGGCTGACAAAGTGGGTCACTTTCATATCAGAATTTTCATATATCATTTTTGATTTCGTCAACTACGTAAACATTGCTATTCAAAATACCATTACTGAAATAAAAGTTGACTACAGAATAAGTGAATGTATACTATAAAACATTTAATTCAGGATAAAATACATGAAATATAGTAATTGTCGTATCTGAACGTGCCAAAGAGATTGCGATATTATCCTTTGAGCGATCAACTACATATACACGTTGATGATGAAACTCCGTACATGTCCAGTTTTTATTTACATGATAGATACAATTAATTCATCGTTATGTACATGAAGAGGAGTAGTGACGACATCTTAATACAATGTATAACATACATTTGCATATATCATGCTTGGGGAAATCAGCTACTTATGAATTTTGATGGAAAACATCCTTGACGTTTTAAGTTTTTTTGGACAATTTATCGATACAACAATTTGAACAAGAATTTGCATTCTTCACATTATGACGTAAAATCAACTCATTGTGGCCAATACTTTAGCTAGCACACCTTCTGTATCTGAAAAATCTCCTTGTGTACGATATTGTTTTCGATCTGAGATCATAGAGAGGTTTAACAAAATCTTCTGATACAGATACGTGTACATGTAGCCAGGAATTATCTTTATGTAATGCATATGACGTCATGAAATGACATTTATGAGACCTGCTTCATTGATTATAGAAAACACGCGTAATGTGTGATAAGTTTACTCTTTTTGTCTGTTGTTCGACCTAGTGCCCGAATATGCAATGTATAAAATTATGAAAAACTTAAAATCTCCATAATTACTTATTTTAAATGAGCATTTACTTAAAATTCTAGGAACGCACATGCTATTTTCTAGCAACACAAATAGCAATTTTCACTTGATCCATGAACGTCTTCTTCAAAAATGGATTTACATTAAAAAGGAAGTTTTAACTTTCTATGGAAACTCGGAACGTTATTTGTGTTTGGTTTAACTGGTTTTATGTTAATTTTAATGTAATCAAAATATCATAAAGTTCTTATACATGACAAGCTAAAACGGTTTTTTCCCCAAGTATATTATACGAGTGTTAATTAAACCGTTTACCCTTTCTTTTCGATTTACATATTGATATTCACGGAAATGGAAGATACGGGTATCATTTGCCTTATGAGGCACTTATCATTTTCTACACTTTCCTAATAAACTTTCACAAGAGAAAAAAGGAAGCTTCCCGATAGAAGGAATAACTAATGATGCACGCTTGTGTCTACATATAAATAAACCTTACCTAGATGAATCACTAAAAGTCGAATTACATAATTTGTAAGTAAACATGATACTATGGCTGTGCGTAGTACGAAGGTTTTAGAGGATTGATATATACATGCATTCTCTAATTAATTATTCCTTAGCAAGGTTGCTATAATGATTAAGGAGGAAAATAATTAAGAAAATAGGTGGTGTCTCTACTGAACATTACATTCTGACACACCATAGCATCTTATTAGAATTTTAAATTAATTTCTCACTTCAAATCCCACACGTGGAAAATAGGATTTGACAGCTAGCAAGGACCAAATCAGAAAATAACCATAATCGCAATTAGACCAATAATAGTGCAGTGATGGATTGCAGTTATGAATTAAGATGACATGTCAGGTGATCTTGATAATTTTCACTTATTTCAATTAACTCTACGCATGTGTTGTTGTGTGGGGAAAATTATGACGTCATTAAACAAAGGAATAAAAACTCCTCGTTTCCCAAGATTCTGCATACTTTGAGTAAACATGCAGACCTCGGTAAGTCTAATTTTCAATATATTAAAGAAAGTTGTCATTGGCTTTCACAGCAATTGTCATTGTATTATCGAATATGATTTCCTAATATTTTCATTAAAGTTTTAATAATTTGATATACATTTTGTATTAAACTCAATCTTTTTAGAGTAGCTTATGGGAGTTTAAATGATTTTTTTTTTGTTTAATTTTTACTTAGATTGTCCTCGTCACTTTCCTTTGTGCGACTTTCCTCTGCACGGAAGCCATAAAGCAAGAACACTGCGAGAAAAACTGTCATCTGGATCACGTAACGTGTAGCTCAACTTGCCGAAAACAGCATTTGTTGAACAGAGCTGGATTCTTAGACTGCTCCAAAACCTGCAAATTTACCTACTCTAGTTGTTCTACGGGTTGTCTTCCGAAAAGTTTCTCCAATACGCCTGTGGTAGAGTATAAGACTACAAGCAAAGCAACAGTAGGTGTAAGTCATGTTCCACAGGAGCCTCAGCAAGCGACAACCACTGCACCTCCTACATCCATATGTCTTAGAGCATGCTCCACCATCAGAACTGCATGTAAAAACGAATGTGCAAACGAACCCAGTGATGTTGGCTGCTTACCAGAGTGTACATCCGACTATGACGAATGTGTACAGGAATGTGGAACTGTTGCTGTACAGTCTGGAAATGAGCAAACGGCAGCAACAAACTCAAATAACCAAGAAAAAGTCAGCTGCATGATGGAATGTTCGGTAGAAAATGTAGATTGCATGGTTGAGTGTCAAACTGACGTTACCGATACATCCTGTCTGCCGGAATGCACGGCAGAGCAAAGCGAATGCCAGAAAGAGTGTAACGACAATTTTCCAGACACCAATGCTAATACTGCGGTCAATGCAGCCACAGTCGCCGATCCAATTCAGATAGAGATACTGACTGGAACCAAGGGAAACAATGCTCAAACTGGAAATTACAACGTGTATACTTCGCAAACTCTCTCAAGTAAAACTGACGCAATACAGGCAACAGATAACTCCGCCGGTTGGGTCGATCCATCTGGCAATGTTCAAACCCAGTCTTACTCCATTCATTCCACGTGTGTAAGGCAATGTTCTACCGAGCAATCTGATTGTGAAGGTGAATGTCTTACTACGGATCCATCTTGTCGAAACGAGTGTAAACTTGAATATGATGATTGTGTTATTGAATGCAATGAGGATTTTGGACACACAACTTCTAATGCCGTTAATAGTCAAATTTTGCCAAGTTTTAGATCAACACCTAACACTGTTACTGGCAATGCGTCGCCATCAATAAATAATGTCATTGCACAGCCAGTCGCATCCACTAACTCTAAAACAGAGGTCGTAATAAAAACTGGTGAGGGACAAGTTCGAACAAGTACTACAAAACAAACAAGTATACTCAAGATTTTGTGTCTGTCTTCCAGTGTAATAGAAAGAAGGTCGTGCCTTGAAGAATGTAAGATTGGTACTCCAGAGACTGGATGTACGACGGAATGTTATGAAGACTATAAAGAAAACGTTGCCGAATGTAAAGAAGAAGAAATTGAGAGACAAGAGGAAAATGCTGAAAAAGAGCAAGAGAAAGAATCAGAAAATAACAAATTGTCTGACAATAAACAAGATCAAGAAGAGGACTATGAATCTGATTCATCGTCAGAATCCAACGAGAGCTAAGTTGATCATATGTTGGAGAAAACACCAACATAACGGTAGTTGTTACTGCTCTTTGAACGACGTCGAAATCCCGATGTAGAGTTCACAGAACTTATACAAATAGGCGTTGTTATGGGATGAGCTGTATTCCTAATTAACTTATTGGGTATCGATGCTCCTATCAAATCCGAATTTCGCAAATCACAGGGGGTTTCGCTTGCCATTCAATGTTAAGTGATATCTATTATTTCAATGTGACATTTCTTGTATCTTCAATGAAGAATATTTCTGTGGCTTTAACTCTTTTGTGGGTTTATTTCGCACATACATTTCAAAATATTTTTTTTTTGCAATATTTCTTACCTTAATTGTGAATTTTAAAAGAAAGAATGACCTTTTTAACTTACATCTAACATTTCCTTGATTGTTGGAATTTGGCTGATGTATAACGTTACAATGGACGCTGTCTCTTATTCTTATGTGACCTAGAGCTGACAAGAACTGCACCTTAACATATGTCACCTGTTGTTACTTGTTCATGTCTGACTTTGTTGAAATTAAAATTTAAAAAACCACAATATTTTCTTGTCTTTTAACTGAATTTGAAATTACATCATTTATTTCAATGATGAATCATTCATTAACTCGTTATGTTTCTGTCACAGATACCGGACTTCAGAGAATTTAGCATAAATTAAAAAGCATTTAACCTCGAAAAAATATGACATTTATTGGCCTTTCACGTCGTGAGTCCCCCTTACCTGGCAGTAGTGTTTCATTGTGCATTTATTAATTTTGTTTAAGCTCTACTGCATGCTTCTTGACCGGAAGGCTTTACACGACGGTAAAGTCTCTGTTGGTTTGTTTGTCTGATGTCTAACGAATTTTTAATACTAGATATTAAAGAGGATTTGGAGAAACCGTTTGACTTACATTAGCCCTTGTTGTTTACAATAAATGAATTTTTTGAAACATTTTGAACAAAAATTATAATTTTGTATACTGTTGTGGGGTTGTTTTTTTATCTTCAATGATCAATATGACAATGAATGTGAATTATTTTTGTCAAATCGTCTTAAAATTTAATCATTTCAAAATATCATTCCTTATTTTTCCAGTATTGTTTGATTTCAGCCGGGCCTTGTACAGTAGAAAACTACAAAGTAATGTACACTCAAGTCTATTGAGGGATTGTGAATCTGGGCGTTTCTATGTTAGTATTTTCTCCAATATATTACGACCTGAACAATTGAGCTACAGTTTCGAAAGAGTATATTATTCACAATACCAAGGGAAACCGATTGGTAAACCATGCTAATGGAAATAAATACGAGAAGGTCACACACATGTATACCATATTAAAATAAAAACTAATAGAAGAAAAACTAAATTTGTGTCCTTTAATGTCAATGAGAGAATTACAGATATTATTGTTTAATGATAAAATGAATGTTGTGTTTAGGGCGTATGATACCAAAACAAAACAAAATTATCAATATGCACTGCGATCTGTATTTTGTTTCAATTAATTTGGAAAATGCTGATACCATATACCTCTTCCAATTTTAGATTTTAAATTGAAGATTTTTGCGAAATTTATAAATATATCGGTCATTTTTTCATATCATTATAATGTGACTGCAGTGGATTATTTTAATCTTCATGCTGATAATTATTTAGTAAATCATGTCCGTTTTAGATCGTAAAGTTTTCCTAGACTCCCTGACTTCGAAGACTATAATGACATCGTTTATATCAGTGATAAATGCATTTGAATTCAAAAGTTTGATTTTATCCCACATTTGGACAAGATCGATCATTTCTAGGCATTATCATTTTCACTGATATATTGATATGGTACACGTCTAGGGTACTTTGTGCCACCCGCATATTCAGCACGTTTTAAACTAGTCAATTTGTAGTTATTACATGTACTTAGGTTGTGTTTTTATCTACCTTCAGCTAATTAATCCTTATGTAAGATTATGTAATGTGCCACTTTAGTTTTCCTAGCCATGTGTTAGTTTTAACAAATGACAAACTCACACAATGGAATTTTTTCTTAAATTCATTTTCATATGGGATATAAAAACTGCGAATTTCCATTCTCCGGGCAAAATTGTGGATATAAACATTGGTATTTCCGATGCATTATATTTGTACATGTACGCATGCACCGCAATTTCTGAAAAGCATATTTCTGATGAATAAAAATGCAAAGTTAATGGGAATAGATTATGTACAGACAATGCATTTGGGCAGAATGCCAATAATCTGTTACAAACAGCTGCGTGTATGTCGATGCAATTTGTATTTTACCTTGATTTTTTATAATCTTTTTCAAGTTTGAATTCAGTAAGATGTGATTGGATTTTTTTATTAAAACTACACGAAAACAGGGAAAGCTGCATACGTAATTTCTAACTTGTAAAGGTTTACCCAACAATTTAGAAGCTCCTTGGGTGTGCTTTTGCTTGATTACCTTTGATCTCCAGAAAGTTGTTGACAATTCCAAAACTTTGATCGTTTTCAAACGGCGTGGTATTACCATCTTCAGTGGTGAAGCTATTAGAATTTTCGGCTGTACTGAATACATGCCATTTGTATATATTTTGTCAATGCATTTTCTCTTTCTGTCGTATTATTTTTCTTTTGTATACTATTGTATTTATTTTATTTTCTATAATTTAAAAACATAATTATAGATAGTTTAGACACCTAAATGAAAGCATGCTTCCAAAGAAATAATCATTGATTTGATGATTGTTGTCCATCCAGAAACTCTCCCACTGGAAAATCTAGATACATGTAGTAGGTATGGAACACTTTTACATTTGTATAAAAGATTCTAAAAACTATGCGCAACCTTCTAACTATATGAAAGGTGAAGATAACAAACAGTGATCATTCTCATAACTCTTATATCGAATACAAAATAAAGAGTTGGGCAAACACAGATCCCTGGACGTACCAGAGGTGGGAACAGGTGCCTAGGAGGACCGGTCACACACCCGTGAGCCATTTGTTGTATATAAAACACACATATTTTTGATAAATTTATCTCTCTCATACACACAGTCATAGATACCTTTTTAAAATCACAATAATTACTCAAACATTGAAAATTAGGTAAATGCAATATCTTTTTCTTACTGTAATCTATTTAAGTTCAGATTATGGATCCAGAATTGACGATTTATTTATTTATATGGACATACAAATGTGAAGGCTGTATATGTCAAATCACACCTATGTTTTAAGTATAGTCTTCCTCTTTCAGTAGTATGTTTAACAAGACACGTGATATAGGTACATTGGTACCTTCCCTGTTCTTTGTTTTCCCATGGCCGTTAATATCAAATCATTCTATTTTTATTCTGACGTAGTTGCCTATGTTACTAGTATCCTAAATTCTGTTTACAAAAACTTTAAGCGAATATATACGAATTCGGACATTATTCAATATAATCAAAATGCAAGGACTTTGTATCAATTTTATTATAAATATAAACATCAATAAAATGCATTGAAATAAAAATCGTAAACAGTATATGTAAAAATAATCATGGATAATTGATAAATAGATACACGTATGACGATGAAATGTAAACAAAAATATCAGAACAATGGAAGTCAAATGTATAGTCAGTGGATTTCATATATCTAAAGTGTTCAACGAGCCCAGTTCCCTATCATCCTTGTACCTGATGTCGGGAGTCCCATTAAGATTCTCCTCAGAATACTCATTTCTGTCTCCAGAGAAGACAATGACCTATCAGTGACAGGGATTTCTGAAGTCTGTTGAGATACCCCAAGGTTGGTCACTTGGTTTGGAATAGCAACTATGATGTCCTCGCCATTTCCATTCGCATTATTTTGGCCAACGGTACAATTTTCAATGCAGACATTTTTTTTCGCTTTGCATTCGGAGGTACAATCGCTATCTTGAAAATTATCAACATGGTAGGCGATGAAACACTCAATTTCACAGTCCACTTCATCTGAGATGCAATGTTGTGTACATTGTTGAGACTTTACATTACTTTCCATTCCTTCCATGGTATTGGTATCACTACTCGGCGGCATGGAAGTGGAGATCGGATTAACAGGGAAAATTTTCTCTGAGGAAAGCTTTGCGATATTGACATCAAAACTATCGGATACCAACGGCTGCCTTTCCGGTTGCTGTTCTTGTGGTGCGTCGTGTTTAATGATGTCTTTCGATAGTCCTTGCTCTGGAATGACATGGCCGAGTTCTATCATGTTATTGCATCGGTCATAGCAAAAGAGCATGTCCTCAGAACATTGATCTTCACACGTGGTAACTTCCATTTTATCTGTTTGATAGAAGCAGTCTCTGTCGCAATGTTTCTTTTCTTCTGTACACATTTGATGACAGGAATCTACCGCCTGCGCTTGAACATAAACAATCCACAGGATGGATGTCATGATGAAAAGAGGGACGCTACCGGAAGACATTCTAAATAAATTCCTCTGAAAATAGCAAAATTGTACCATAAGTGAAGGTTAGTGGGCATTACAACATTTATTACATGCATGATATTTTGGTTTCATTATTTTATTTCGAATACCAATTTTCGTTGTTTTAGTGGTTGTTCCAGAACGCGAGATCTCATGATCAATAAAGTCCCAATTTTGACTTACAAAGAAGCTTTCTAAGAACTTTTTTCATGAACGCGATTGTACTTTTGAAAAATCCACGAAATCTGATGCCCACGAAAATTTATCACACCTTGGTATTACACAAAGTGGAGTTTAGATTTTCAAAATTAGTGATACTTACATTAGGAGTTATTAATTTTTGCAGAAGATATTCAGTTTTCTTTATCGCTTTTTCTTTTGTTTCGTCTTCTCAGTAGAAACTTTGAGTTTCAGATGATGCAGTCAAAGCCTTGTGAGCTTTTTATACTAAATGTATAATGAAATTCATAGCTAAGAAATCCCCAGCTAATTGTAAAATCGGATGTTAAAGTTGCTATTATTAGATTCTTGTTCCGTTTTTGTGAGTGTTCGGTATTGTTACGTCATGTCTTCCGCCGAATTCTAACATTCCAGCGTTGTCAATACGTTCCTGATCAGTCTTTTCCATGTAAATTGTCTGTTTAACTCGTACCTACATTATGAATGATTGCTCGCTCTGAGACGCCATCAATCAAAATGGATTAATCAATGTAGCAAAAACAATGATCATTTTGTTGACGTGCAATTTTTTTTCCACATATTAAAATATCATCAAATATGCTTCTAGTATCGATATAATAGGTATTTTCAAGAAAACCACGCATAATTACTTTCTTTGTTGTATGAATTTTCCCCCCAAAACAATGAAAGATTGATAATTTGTTTGTTCCTTATGGAACTTCTGCTGATGTTTGCATACAAATTGAATCAGAAAATATTTGCATCACAATATCCGAATCTAATAAATCAAGTTATATTTACCTTTGTGTATTTTCAGAAGCCACTGGGGAGTTGATAGCCTAAATGCTGCATTCATTACACTTTATTAAGAGTTACTTAATTATATGTCTTCATTCCAATAGTTGATAGATACTATCTGAATCTCAAAGTGATTAACATTAATTTTCAAGGATAGAACTTAAAACTGTTTTGATGCAAGTTGTGGAGGGGTTAAACGGTGATGTTTATAGAATCAAAGAAGAGGAAATATTTTTAATCCTCCTTTTTGCCATTTAAGCAGGTAAGACACATATTTCACGATACTCAGAAGCAAACTATCGACATGCATATTCCGTACGGTAGGATATCCTTAGCGCAGATGTCAATAGAAATTCCTCGACATTGACATATTAATGCATAATCTCAATACATGCATAGAAAATCAACATATTGACACAGCAACTAGAAGCAGCAAAGCGTGTAGAGTCAAGCAATTCTAAGTGACAAAGTGTGTGTTGGCGTTTTATAGACCCCTCAATTATAAATCAAATCCACTATATATACAAAAATATTGTGTATTTACATATAATTTGCACCCGGCCCTTAGGGCCTATAAATGCATGCAATGGGATATCTCAGTAAGGACAGTAAATATATATCAACTATATTTCTAATTTAAATTAAAATGCATATATTTTTGTCTTAATAGATAGGCTGAATTAATACATCTGGCTATATTCAACAGACACAAAATTACTATGAATGAAAGGTGAAGATAACGAACAGTGATCAATATTATAACTCCCACAAAGAATACAAAATAGAGAGCTTGGCAAACACGGATCCCTAAACATACCAGAGGTGGGATGAGGTGCCTAGGAGGAGTAAGCGCCCCCTTGTTGACCGGTCCCACCCGCCGTGAGCCTTGTCTTGATCAGGTAAACTGAGTAATCCGTAGTCAAAATCAGTGTACCAAGAACGGTCTAACAATCGGTATGAAACACGTCAGACAGCATTTGACAAAATGATATGTTGTATTATTACATGTAACAGTTTTATGTGTCTTCATTTCCCTTTTTCCACAACTGTAAAGACATCTTGTTCATCTTGTTCATCAAAATATTTAGACCTTAGATATCTTGTCCGAAAAACCCATGACTTTTATTTACTTATCAGAGGAACAGTTACTACCTACATGTATGTGTAAAAAAAAAAAAACACTCAGGCTTGACGCGGCTCTGTGGTCGAAAATCTATTTTCGGCCTTCCGGTTGCAAAGCGAGCGCTCTAACATTTATAAACCGGTAGTAGCCGGTAGTTACGATAAAGAGAATCATTAGACAAATACGAAACAGTACATGTTACACGTAACACGTACTGTGTAATTTTGATAGGCTCTTCTAAAAACTCAATGAATGGTGTGTTTCCACTTCCCATTGCCAGTGGCGAAGTTGCTTATAATATACATTGTACCCTTGGTGTCTTATTGCTTTTGGTTGTCTGCCCGCATTAAATTTCGGTCGAAACGTTGGATCCATTTCAGATGAAGACTTCACATTTACTGAAAAGGTTATACCAAAGCTCTAAATTATATTACATATACATGTCATGTCACGTGTCAATTTAAAGTTGCACTAGATATTTATAAAGGACAATATAGATGTGCATTGTATCATGTCAAGGTCAAAGCTACGTATTATGTTGAAGGCAATTATACATACCAAACCGAAGTTCTAATTTACACAAGTCAGCTATACGGCGAAGTGTTTCACAAATACATCTAGATGATATTGTTTTATTCATAAAGGTAAATTCTTGGATATTTTAGATATTTATATTATCTTTATAATATTCACAATGTCTTTCTTTGGTAATCTGACATTTCTTTTGGCTATATTGTTTTTATATTTCTCATGACCAGACCTTTTTTATGGTACCTTTATCTTTGACCTAGTAACCTTGCATTTTTTATCAACTTTTTAAAAACTTGAATTAAGGAGGAGAGGGTTTTGTTATTTCATATACATATTCCCCATGACAAGAGCTTTCATTTCGTACCAAGACTTTTGAATCTTCATTCACTGTTCATAACCTTTAACCTTATCTATGTATTGCTTTAATATGGTCAAATACCAAATTGATCACCCCTCCTCGTAAATTGATGAGACGCCTCTGATTTAATTGCATCGAAAAGTTTCTTTTGTACAATTAAAATCACGATGGATGCAGGATGTCATAGTGGACGGTCTACTTCTAATTTATATATCAATTTGACAGGAATTATCACGCGTTATAAATTCTAAGAAGTTAACTCATATAAGATTGTCAGAAGTGCCTGGAAATATGTTGTAATTTTGGTTTAGCACCGGACTATCTATCTGAACTAGTCCGCGAATACAGATCGCTCCGACTCGTAAAACCAATTGATTGTGCCTCGAGTCCGATGGAAAATGAACGGTGACCGTAGATTTGACAGAGTGGCACCATCTCTTTGGAATGAACTTCCAGTGAAGTTGAGAAAAATTGACAATCTCAAAGCTTTTAAATAGAACTTAAGACCCATCATTTTAAAAAAGGCCTTCCTGTGAGATGTATATACGTTTATTGTTTTATTGAGTAATTGAATCTTGGGCTCTGACTTTTTTTTTTTATAGATTATTTAATTCTGTTTTGTTATGCTATTTGCAGTACTTGTGTAAAGAGCTTTAGAGTATATTTAATGTAAGCCGCTATATAAGTTTAAATCATAATCATTATCATTTTAACTAGTCACATGAATGATTTAAATTAATCAACGTTAAGCAGCGTCCCGCTTCCCGAGAGTTACATCTTCTCCTGACAACTCTTGTTAGATTTAATGAACGATAAAGGACAATGTGATTCCATCCTTGATTCATCTCTTAAAATGTCAAGCGCCGCAGCTGACTCCCCACAATGAATGATATATGTACACTTGTTAAAACTTTCTAATCAAATATTCATTTAATAAGATATTTTGTTAAAACTTTCTATTAAAATATTTATTAAATAAGATATTTTGTTAAAACTTTCTATTAAAATATTTATTTAATAAGATATTTTGTTAAAACTTTCTATCAAAATGTTTATTTCATAAGATAGTTTCAGGGAAACTTGTGATTAAGTAGAATAATTTGATTGAACATGGTTTTTGTAGTGCCCAAGAGTTGGAAAGCGTGATCACATCAACTAACCCTATATAGTTTTGCATTCAATACGTCAATTGGTAGACCTTGGTATGAGAATAGGACTTGCGTGGGAGTCGGGCTTTTCCGCCAACACAGTGAGGGACTGCGTTTGGCTTTGTCTATATATGTCAGAGAAAACACATTTAAATAGTAACTATAAGTTAATACTGTAGTTGGTTCTTTTTAATATTTCTTGTTCATCTCACATGTATATGTTCATAGTGATGAACAAAGAACTGCCAGAAAAGGTAACAAATTACAAACGTACTTATGGGAAGGTAAAAAATCAAAAGCAGGATGTTAACCAAGTTTTACAAACTAAATGAATATAAGATATAGAAAGACTAAGATGAAAATACTTGTGCGTGATGTTCAACAAGACCACAATTAAAAACATCACATTTAATTAACAATTCTCATCCACATGCACTGTAACATACCGCAGCGCGGTTAATGATAAAAGCTTCATTCTTCATTTGGGTCGTCATGAATTTATTTTTGAAATCTCTGGTAGATGGAAGCTGCTGAGTGGTGTCTTGATCTTTACTAACTTTCATGGCAGAAAATCCAGCAACATCAATTACATTCAAGTAAAAGGTGTGTAATCATAAATCAGGCACTAGACAGGAGATGATACTTTTAATCATAAACAAAGCAATAACTCATAATCACGGAATTAAATTATACCGGATCTAGGGGATTAAACGCATTTTATTACGTATTATCTGGTGAAAAATTCCATGGTTTTCATTATTGTTTCACATGAGACGAATTCATAATGACTGAAAGGGAGTTTAAATATTTTTATCGCTTTGAATAATATTTTCTTGTACGATTAAATTGCGTCCCACGACCTGCATGCGAGGTGTATTCTGAAATGGGGCAATACTATTCAAGGTGTTCGCAATTAGGTTCCGTTTTCCTATAATCTCATGAAGAATAGGCCAATTCATCAATGATAAAAATCATGACTGCGAGATTTGCAGAAAGTGAACGATTTACATTAGTCCTTTCAAAGCTTTTAGATTTATTTTTTCATTTATTTTATCTATTTTTCTACATGTACATTAATTATTTATTTTGCACTAATGAAAATTCACAAGAACTTGGTCACCGTTATCACTGTACAAGATATATTAGCATGTGTTTTGACATTAAAATGATACATTATATACATAGATAAAAACTAGGGCGGAATGGAATTACAATCTTGCAAATATATACAGTTACATGTACGCAGAACAGCCCTATTGGTGCATCCTCTGAATATCTCTCAAACGTCCAATTTTGAGAGAGGGCCTACATAGGCTATGCCTATTGCCCGATCCTATTGAGTTTCTCAATAAAATATGTTTATATTAAATTAACATCAAATACGGAAACTGACGAAACAACCATAAATATTTAATTTTATAGCACTTTACCTATCCAGTGATAATAAAGAGGAACAAGATGATAAAAAAATATATATATATTCAAATTCAAACGAAGCCATAATGCCTCATAAATTGAATGCATTTACGGCACTCGATATTTAGACATCCAATACAGTTTGGTCACGGAAGAAGTAGTTTTCCTTTTTGTGTTTGAGTTTAGATGAATACAATGTTATCATTCCACAGTTGGTTATAGTTTTATTGTCATCGATTGTTAGGTAGACAATCAGAAAATAACAGTTTCTAATCATTGTTTGTTTTAATAAATGACAAATTCACACAATGGCGTCCTTTCTTATTCCTTTCATATCGAATGTACAGCAACACAAGCTGTGGAGTACCAGAATTGTTTTTCATACATTATTTGGGCAAATTGTGGATATAATTAAACATTTATTGGTACAAAAAATGTTTTATATTCACATTTTGAAAGTTTCATTTGATATAATGTAGCTTGGGATAGTATGTTGCTATTTTCATTAATTTCCCCCTGCCTCTTAAAACTGACTGCTATACGAATGTCACTGACCAATCAAAATAACGGATTGCCTATGTTGCATTCAATGCACACTGACCATTGATTTTTTTTTTTTTTTTTGGTCTACAAGCCGCGGAAATTTTCAACAACCAACACTTCCCCTCCTCCACCACTTTTACTTTTCTTCACTAAACATTGGTGGCTTTTTGTGTATTTTTGCGTGCTTTTTGTGCACCACCCTTTTGCAATATCTAGTGTTTTGTAAGCATTTGTACATGTTTAATTGGCTGGGCTACTTGGTGTCATGCGACTAGTCAGCCTGTTTTAAACTTTAACAAGTTGATTTGCAGTTATTAGTTAATTTCCTGGTTTAAGCTCCTCCAATATTAATTGTGATGTAAGATTATGTAATATTTTTAGTTCCTAGTCATTTGTTAGTTTAATAAATTACAAATTCACACAATGGTATTCTTTCTTATTTCTTTCATTTGTAATGTACGGCAAAAACAAGCTTTGAATTAGCAGAATTGTTTTTTCTTACATTCTTTGAACAAAATTGTGTATATAAATAACTATCCACCCTATAGATACATTGTATTTACACAATGTTTGCATATCAAAACATCGATCGACCATTCATTTCTAATTCGATCTCGATCTGGACTCCTTAGAACGGAGGTATGCAGGTCTGTCTCTCAAAATCACGGCACTCTGAGTTGGTCGTGGAGATACTGGTAATTTTCTTCGTTTTACTCTATACATTTTCTTGTATTTGATTCATTTCCAGTGAAGGTAGTAGTGGAGCATTCTGATCACATTTCGTCTGATACACAAGGAGAGACACTAGGTGGTGTGCTTTGGATATTAAGTCGAACGGACGACGAGCGATTCGCCAAGAATATTATGTTTTCCAATTATTCCGTATACATGGTTTTCACATTTGATGATGAAAACAAACTGTTTTCGTGCAAGGTAATTCTAAAAGATACGATTCCATTGGAGAACGTATGAGTTATGAGCTCTAGAGCTGCAAGGCACTGTCCAAATTACGTACATGTAGTATACTAATACTTCTTAATTAGTTACCAAACAGTCAATTTCACCAAGTAAAATATTTTGATTCATAATTAATTTACTATTTCCTACAATCAAAGTGACCAAAATATGGACTGGTCAGTATTTACAAACTTCTTGGAATATTTTGTTATCCGTGTTCTGTCATCCAACAGACCGTCAGATTAAAGAGGATTGAACTCTGTTCGTAGCGGCTGCATTCATCAGACAAAGAATCCGAATGAGGTTAGCTTTAATACCTCGATCACATCAATTAAATGAGTCTGGGTGAGACACGTGACTTCTACCAGACCCGATGACTCCATCCTACAGAGCCCAAGAAGTCATCAAATCAGTTGTGGTCAAACGAAGAATCGATCTGAGAACAGTTGATACATTAAGTAGGGTCATTTCTTAATGGGCTGTGGGATCCGGAAAACAAAGAAAGAGTGTATGCTCATAAGAGCACTCCAATGAATAGCATAACGCAATTGTGGCTGATATTTATACTGACATTTGTTATGTATAGTTACTAGTATTTCATGTTTACAGAATATCAATCCGTTTGTCAATTTATCTAGGACAACACAATAATTACTTATTCAATCTCAGTCGTCTTATACTTAAGCCAGTGTATCTTTTAACTTTTTATCAATATCTTGCATATATGCTAAATCCTTTTAGAGTTTTGGTAAACATTCTATTTTCATTTCAATTATCTGAAGCTATCGAATGAGATGTGTTTCATTTTGGTTTCCACATTCGTATCTGAAAATACTGTATTTTACGCCCTCAATTAATCATATGTCTGGTCAATATTCCATGTACAATAAAACACATGTCATTTTCGGTTCCATTTTTGACCCGCAGCTTTGTTAATTTTTACTTCCTCAAAAACAAGTAATTCTGCTTTGGTGAATATTGTCATTCAATAATGACGAAAATAAAAAAAAAACTAAATATAAATAATCTACACCACTATTAGGGAGATCCCAGAAAAAACAGAAAGACTTATTGGGCAAGTGAGATCACACTGACAGCGGGATCTCCTTAAGACAAACGAGATTACATAAGAACGCACATGTATTACATCATGAACATCTCAAAAGATGGGAGATCACCAGGTAACATATATATACAAAATATTCAAAAACAATGGCAAGGGGATCTCCCTGTGATATGAAAATCAAACTCATGTAAAAATTAAGGTGGCATATACAAAATTCCACCACAAATCCAATGTCAAGTGGATCCCGCTACACAAGTATTTATGAGTTCAGCTATATGGATTTCTTGATAATGGAGACTGATTTCAGGTGTTATATTGAGTAGTTATTACAAAAATGAAGGGAAAAGGTGAAAAAAGAAACCAAGATTAAGAGTTAAACATCTTTTTCAATGATAAAATATAGAAGTACAATATTCTTTGCAAATTCTGTTAACTATAGATTAACATACATTTAATGATTCATTTAAGATTCTTCAGTTTTCAAATCTTCTTGATAAGAGGTATTTAAGAATAAAACAAAGCTGAACATGTTGTAGTCGTGAATTTGTAAATTTCTCTGAAAATTTTATGTACAAATGTACTGGGGAAAATCAAATTCATGTTTTAAGTGAAATGCCTAGCGCAAACAATAAACACATTTACTGTTTTATGAATGTAAGCGTGTGTGTGTGTGTGTGTGTGTGTGTGTGTGTGTGTGTGTGTGTGAAAAGGTGAAGATAATGAACAGTGATCAATCTCATAAATCCTATAATACAAAATGGAGAATAGGGCAAACACGGACCCCAGGACACACCAGAGGTGGGACCAGGTGCCTAGGAGGAGTAGGTATCCCCTATTGACCGGTCAAACTCGCCATGAGCCATCTATCTTAATAAGGTAGACGGAGTAATTCGTAGTCAGAATTAATGCAAAAAAGGCCTAACTATTGGTATGAAACACGTAAAACAGCATTCGATCTAATAAGGAAATGAATTAGTCAACTCTAGTGTCACACATATATCAGTTTTAGCATCTTAGATAATTTTATTAGCTGATTTACTGTTTATTGGGAAACAAACTTATATCAAGGACAGTGGCGTTTTCCTTGATGCCATAAGCGGTTACCCACGCAGTACAGTACATTAAAGGTCAGCTGCATTCATGTGTTCTAAATTTGGACATGTCAACCACGTGTTCAACGTTGTAGTCTTCACTTTTATTCCAAGGTCAAGAAACGCTCAGAAACAAATGCGTAAAGGTTAATTAAGAACCTTTATTTTTTCAGCAATAAAAGTAATTAACACCACCTTTTTTTCCAAAAACCCTAAGCCTTCTTCCTGTAGATTACTGATGTATGGTTTTATTGTCATTATTGCATTCTCTATTTAAACACATCAGAGAATGAAAACCCACTCAGATTGATTCTTTTGAATTTTCTTTTATTGATTGATTGTATCTTGCTTAACGTCTCGCTCGATAATTTTTCACTCATATGGAGACGTCTCTCTTTTATTATTCCCACAACTGATTTGTTAGTTGTGTTATGAAAAATTAAAAACTTTATTGTTGTGTTTTTAAGTGTTTACTCAGAGATATTTATTTGTAAATACATCACAAAATATTTCTCTGCAAAGCCTTAATCAACCTTCAAATAAACAGATTTCTATTTCGAATTATTTGTCGTCAACTTGTAAGATGATCAATTGATGTTTGTTCAATAATACTTCTTGGAAATGATTCTTGTGCATTGATCTGCGACAATCATCATACATATTTTAGAAATAATATTGATATATGAAGAAAATAATTTGCCTTTGGCCTTCAAGTTCTAGCATTGTCGTTTCAAGGTCGCAGTAGACATTATCATAATCAAAATGAACAATAAAAAACACAAAACGAAAAAACACCTCTCTACGATTTCATAAAGAATTGTTATATTCTACATGATAGCAGCAGGGATACTGAATTAAGTGAATGAATGGGTAGGCCATTTTGTAGTTGTGTATGTATAAAGTAAACGTTAATCATTATTGGAAACAGACATCATTTCTGGAAATGTGAATGTTAGGCTATTCATAACAATTTTGACACTAAAGCAATAATCACAGAGAGAGAGAGAGAGAGAGAGAGAGAGAGAGAGAGAGAGAGAGAGAGTTTAATAGTAATATTTTCCATATCTTTCTTATGGGATGAAAGATGAATTTGACGTATGAACAAAATGACAAAACATGAACCCAGCTATACTCCCCTATTCTACTTTGGCACTGCTTAAATGTTTATATATTACCGTCAGAGTCTGTGTTTTAAAGATACTCAAGATACATAATTATGCATTGCTATCGTGTTAATATTTCTATTCATCTAATCACGTGGCCTTTCAATAATCTGCATAATCGCAGTATGGTGCATTAATTTTTAACTATATCAACTATTTATTGTATCATTTTCTTTTTATGACAATATTACTTGACAGAAAAGTTATAATAATTATAATAAATAATAATATAATGCTGATACCGTACCGAGTCGGGTAATGACAACGAATTTTATTCTCATAATTACATAACCGTGTATAGACGATACATACGTACAGCGATGAACAGAACATACAATAAATAGAAAATATGCGATTAATTATTGAAATGAAGACGCGAGAATGTTATAAATGACACTATATATGTTTAATTTCGCCCCTTACAACATGTATAATTTCAATTGTAATCTGTACACCAGGTATCTCCTTACTCCTCTTAAAACTTCATTTCCTCATATTTACTTTATTTACATACATTTAACGAATTTCATACAAGATAAAGATTCTAAAGCTAAATTCAGAATAGAACGCATACTTCATCACCCGAACTTGCGTCATCGGCCCATTTTCTGCACTGATGATACATATTATTTGCATAAAGAACTTTTCTATATTTACAAAAATAGAATCAAGTTCCATTAATAATTGCTTAATATTTAAAACATGATTTTTCACCGCCAGCAACCTTGGACTGTCCACCTATATGTAAGTTACTGTATTTGGTAAATATTTAGATTTCCAGATATTAAAAAAAAATTGCTCTATTATATGATACAGTTTACATAACAATAAATTTCTCCCGAGTAAAATGGTTGAAAAAATTATTAGAATAAGGAAACAAGACTTTGTATTATACACGTGCATGTCATGTTTTTTGGTTGTTGTTTTTTTTTTTAAACAACTTTATCTTGCATTGCTTTTAGCGAAATTAATGTCCGTGTGTTTACTTGAATGTTAGAGGAATTTCGTTCGTATCAATAATAGAACATCAAAAACAGAAACAAATGACTGTCATTAAATAATTGTAAAGGTCCTTCAAATTTTGTGTATGTACCTCGTGATCCATACCTGTCTCTCAGTAACACAGGCAGACAGTTACACTGCATGAATGGCCAATCTCTGAACTGCATGCAGCTGTTTCGGCAATTTACATCCTTGTAATAATGCACTGCGAATACAAACATCAGCTTTTATATCCATCATGTATTAATATCTGTTAACCTTTCTATTAAAAAACTTTCTGAATTTGACATTAATGCTATACATTTGTTTGTGGTTTGAAAAAAGTAAAAATGGTCTAAATCTAATTTAATAATTGATTGCTTCCTTCGTCTAACGAAAAACAGCACCTGCTTTCATATCAATTATACGGAGTAAAATGGGAACAATGATGTGTATCTAATGAATTTCTAATCAGTAAGATAATCTCACAAGACATATAAATTAGATTGATTGACCAGCAGATTTTAATGTGAATAGCTGTCTGCATTACAGCAGTACGGTTGAAAACTTTGTTTAAATTTAAATCATTTTTTTCTTCTCCCAAACTACTTTATGTTAAGACAGGCAGGATATAAGGGATAGGAAAAAAGACAAATTAAATGAACGCTCTACAAAAAGTCCCCTCTGATGATAAAAACGTGTGCATTTTTGTACCTGTCATGGTTTCACTTATAATAATTATAGTATAACACCGCCCGGGTTGTCAGCACACCAGTAGATATGTGTTGTTTGTATTGATTTATAAAATAGTATGTTTCAGTTCTGGTTATCGAGACAATCCAGAACATAGCTCAAGTCCCCAATCTACATTCAGACTACGAGCTCGCCATACCGCTAGAAATCTCCAAACGACTGTATGCAAGGTGAAAATAACGAACAGTGATCGATCTCATAATTCCTATAAGCAATACAAAATAGATAGTTGGGCAAACACGGACCCCTGGACACACCAGAGGTGGGATCAGGTGCCTAGGAGGAGTATGTTAGGATACATCATGTGAACAAGAGATATTTCTGTTTTGTATTTCAACAAAAGAATAAATACAATGCATGCATTAAAGTTTTCCACATCATACATTTCTTGAAGAGGTTTTTTGATAAGATAACTTTTCGCGTACACGAGCTGATGTTGAAACTGATAAGGTTGTCAAAACGTTACTAATATATTTTCCCATTTTACTGGTATCTTAATCAGTATATTCAATAGATGTTTGTCCATAAGGTTAAAGTTCATATCACTGCATTCTCTGGATATCATTTTAGAGTTCAACTGTTATATAATGTTCTTTGGTAGATAACCAATAGTTGCACGACGAACGATCCTTAATGCAATATCTGAATGGACACCATTAAGTCTTGTAAATATTCTGTAATCCATGATTTTTATTTCAACACTACCTCAGTCCTACATAAAGATCGACAACTCTTTGAGTAGTTTTTTTTCTTCTTCTTTCCAAATACCTCTGTCTAGTGTGTCGTTGCTAATCCAGTATGAATAAATATGGTACGATACCTGCTGCCTTAACACCCCTGAATACACTGGCTAAAATATTGTTTAAATACTAGAACAATATACCCTTTATACGTATGTATAAGGAAACCAGTGATATTTTCTTTCTAGGGTACCAGTCTATGTTTCCTGATAAAAAAAAAAAACAACTCTTACAGCATCGCACTAGTAAATGTCACGTGTGTGTGATTATTTCATAAACAAGAAAATTATGGGACTAGAAGAGGAAATGTTACTTACTAATGCTAATTAATTAATGATTGCATGAAACGTAATCATTGAAACAGCAATTGAAATGATTTTGAAATAGTAGGAAACTGGGTTATCCAAGGGCAAGTCACTCTAAGCACAAAAAGTGCATGATCAATGCATTATGATATGGTATATTTTTTCTTCTTATTAAGGTAGCTCACTACACTAAACCTTATGCTCTTTATGACACCACGTCACAAGATGGCGATTTAAATGTTTTGTGAAATTATTTGTCTATTGTCTATTGTCTATTATAGTAGATCAGTGGTAAAAGCATTGGGCTGGTGAACCGCGGGTCAAATCCGCTAGTCTTTTGTTCATATTTGTTGAAATAAATATTTGAAAATCATGTTTTTATCCAAATTTGAATATTTTCTGCCTTTTTGACATATATACTTATTATATATCATATATTTTATAATTAAATCAATTCGTACTGATTTGAGAAACTATTTCTAGGTGTAGTGAGCCGCCTTAATTCATAATTAAATTTTGCCATACATTCACCCACTATAACTGACATTTTACAGGTGTAGATGTTTTTCATAAATAAGAGGAATTCAATACAAATTCCTTTTAAAAGATTGGCTGATAGCATCCATGGTTTGTAACATTTTCTACAAACAATATAATTATAGCAACAACAAAAATCAATTCTCGTTTAAGAATGTTGATTGTATCGATCAATATATTTTGCATCAGAGAAATCAAATGTGTTGCACAAGGAGTTTATGAGTGATGGAATAGTTATATTCACACACTCAATTCCATTTATTTCTACAATATCCAAAACATCCATGAAATTATCAGTTTTATGGAATAAATATTTCATGCAGAGAATCCCGCTTGCCACGCAGCTCTAAAAATAATATGGTTTTCCCTTAGCGCATTGTATTACAGTTGTTGCGCATGGACTGACGTACATTGCAGTGTCTGGTCGTCTTTCATACTCATTAAAAGTTTACTGAATATAAGACTTCCTTGTTAAGCAAGAACAGGGTTTTTTTTCTCTTCTATTTGTTGTATATTCTCCAAAAAAAATTTACAAGCTGTCTATATTGAGATTTTTTATTTTATTTTTTTTTTTTTTTTTTTTGCATAAACCAATAGGTAAAAAATGCTTTTGTTTCTTAAAGTCTTCAAATCCAGGTCACTTTTAGAGCTTCAAATTTACTTTCAACTTCAACAATCCCCAATTCCTGTGTTGAGTATGAATCTTTTATATTTGCCCCATAAAAAGTTCCAAAATACGACACTGTACTTTCTTAATATAATTGCTATTCGATAGGCATAAATTAAATGCATAAGCTTGGACATGGCAAGGGTTTTAACAATGACGATTTTCCAAGTAATGTTGATTCTCTGCGTTTCCAATACAGATGTATTCCATTTATTTCTACAATATCCAAAACATCCATATAGCGGTTTGAAATTATCAGTTTTATTGAATAAATATTTCATGCAGAGAATCCCGCTTGCCACACAGCTCTAAAAATAATATGGTTTTCCCTTAGCGCATTGTATTACAGTTGTTGCGCATGGACTGACGTACATTGCAGTGTTTTATTTGATGAGCTGGTCGTCTTTCACACTCATTAAAAGTCTACTGAATGTAAGACTTCCTTGTTAAGCAAGAACAGTTTTTTTTTCTATTCGTCTATTTTAACAAGTTGTTTATATTGAGATTTTTTTTTTTTGAATAAATCATAAGGTAAACAATGCTTTCGTTTCTTAAAGTCTTCAAATCCAGGCCACTTTTAGAGCTTCAAATTTACGTTCAACTTCAACAATCCCCAATTATTAAATGCATAATGAATACGCTTGGACATGGCAAGGGTTTTAAACAATAACGATTTTTCAAGTAATGTTAATTCTCTGCGTTTCCAATATTTAAAACGTTTCTAAATTTCATTATCAGTTTTCGTCCAGTTTTTAAGTAGTATTCATCGTTGCCATGACATAAAATATACATCGAATAGTTTTATAGCTTTATCTATAAGTTTACTTCCATAGAATTTTTCAATTACATCTTTTGAATTTCTAATTAGCCAGCATCCTGTTTGGTTGATATCGAGTGATGATCCTGTACGCTCACAAAACCAGTTGTTGTTTTGTTCGGGGTTTTTTTTCTTTTAGTTTCTTAATGCATGTTCTAAAGATTGTTTTGCTTATTAGCATCATGGTGTCGAGATCTCCATATCACTGTTCGGTTTTAATGGTGTTATCGATGTCCGTCCGTCCGTCTGTATTTCATATTTTCTTGTCATTGAAACATCTCTTACATTTTGAGCGATTCTAAAAACTATCAGGTGCAAAATTGAACATATATTGTAGTTTTAGAATTTAGGTCCCGGGTGTCCAAGTAGGGGCAAAAGGGGATCGAATTCATAGAAAATGCTTGTTCCTGGAACTTCTTCATTTAAGGATTTGGAATTCTGATGTACTAACTGAATGGCTGTGTGTCGAGCCTGTAGATGTGCTATAAGGTTCGTGATGCTGCAATTGACCTATATTTTCCTCTTTAAATAGTACACAAAAATTTGAAGACAGGTTCAACCCCAAATATCAAAACAAATTTCAGAGTGATGAAACTTACAAGAATTATACCTGTAAAGATAGATTACATGAAACTTGCTTCAGTTCCTGCAATTGACCTACATTTTCCGGATGACCTTAATGTTTGCAAGCAGCCCCACACCTTACTAACTGAATACTACACAGTGTTAAAACTTGCATGCAAAGATAAATTTATCTAGCCTTGCTTTGCAATGATGCATTTCACATACATTTTCTGGGTGATGTTTGGAGGCAGGATCAATCTCTAGTACGTGTAGCTATATACTCCGTCGACATGAGAATTGCACGGGACATTTAAGACTTATTTCATTAGATATCCTTCAGATGTTGTGATGGAACTATCATTTTAAAGAGAGTGACATTCAATTTCTTTAACCTAATACAAATTCACGCAAAGTGCATTACACATGAACAAAACTGAAAAGAATTATGCATAGAAAAATGTTTCTTCAGACTAGCATCGTGTGATATCAAATTCCATGGTCGTTATAATGATCTAGTTTGCTAGTACAACCTATCATGCTGTCTGACGTGTTTTATACAGATTTTAGGCCGTACTTGGCGCACTGATTTTGACCACGGATTACTCCGTTTACCTGATGAAAACATGGGGCTCATGGCGTGTGTGACCGGTTGACAGGGAATGCGTATTCCTCCTAAGCAACCGATCCCTTATTCACAAAATATCTTAAATACGTTAAATAAACCCAACTGCTACGGCCCTGAGCGCTAAGCATAGGTCTAAATTTGTGGTACTCCGCCTACAACTGGTGACATCTCAGTATGAGTGAAAAATTCTCGACGGGACATGAAACAAACAAACAATCAATCTGAAACATTAATACTATCGGTTATATCAAGAACAATAAAGAGCCTAACATGGAACCTTGTGAAACTCCAGTATATAACTCTTAGACAGATAAATAATCAATGAAAACCTCAAACTCTTTTTGCATTAGTGAAAGCAAATAATGGATCCCTATTTGGAAGGGGAAATTGTAATGAGGGATCATAAGTGATTTATTTTGAAAATATCCTGAAGTAATTTCCTGTGGAGCTTGGAATTATTTCCCCCTGCATTTGCGAAATGCATTCAAGGATTCAATGTGACCATAGCGTATATTTTCCTACTGTTAACCTTAATGTGTTTTCATCATCATTTAGCGTATATTCGATATATACTAGAATTTGAAGATCCTCTCTGACTAAAAGTTTGTGCATTTTTTGTGAGATTCTTGTTGTTTTGTTGAGTGTTCTCGAGAGAGAGAAATTTGAAGGAATAACAATAACAATTATTGAAAATATTCACACTACCCTGGGATTTTATCATCTCTCCAAATAAGAATAAAGTATCTCAAGTTTAGAAAAACTGTTTCTAGAATCGTACCAATTCCTGCAGAATATAACTACATGTAATGGTGGATTCTTCTCATATAGATTGACTTCGTTGAAATGTGATATTACATGTATGTGTAAAATAACTATAGAATGTATACATTCTTGTGACTCACTGAAAAGTGGGTGTCGCGGTTAGTTCAAAGGGGTGCTCTTTTCATTCGAACCGGTCGCGGTAGCTCAGTGGTGCAGTGTTCGCTTCATACCGGAAGGTCGTGAGTTCGAGCCCCGCTCGTGCCTTAGCCGCGTTAAACCTAAGACTTTCACATAGGTAGTGATTGCTCCTTCATCAAACGTTCGGCATTTAGAAGTGAGAATCACGGGTCTTTCGGATATGACCATAAAAACGGAGGTCCCGTGTCGCGACAGGCGTTGGCACGTTAAGAACCCTCACTGATACGGCCCTGAGTGCTAAGCTTGTGGTACTTTACTTACAGCTGGTGACGTCTCCATATGAATGAAAAATTCTCGACGGGACGTAAAACAACAATCGAAAGAACCTTGTAATTCCATTACAGCAGACATAAATTGTATATACTCAAGATGTATTACAAATTGTGTTTTAATTTCTAGCATGATAATTATGAGTGAACATATTTCTGTCTGTTTGCAAAGCAGAACCAATAAATACTGTCAACAATAAAATATAATGGTAGACCGAATTTCCTCCTATAGTTCTAAATTTTGTTTTATATTCATCGTCATTTCTGCATCAAGTAGTGCTTAGATTTGGGGGAAGTTTTCATACAATAACACTGGTGTAATAATGTACTTGATGACATGAAATAAAGAAGAGATATTACGTGATATAATAAGAAAAAACAATTCTTACTTCTTTCTGAAAAAGATATTAGGGGAAGGGCATTTAAAATAGCCCCAAGAGGCATACCAAGTTCATATTACCCGTAAATACCATGTAATTTCATAAAGCCTGTTACTTTGTTGATTACGACTTATTCTCATAATTTTGAAAATATTTTTGCTATGGTTTTGTTCTACTGGAGACAAAAATCAATACTTTAAAAAAAAATTCAAATGAGGGAATAGAGTGATATTTTACTACGCTGTTGATTCCACTGAAAATAAACTTCCCAATAATTTAAGTTCCCCAGAACCCATTTTAGCGTTAGATGTTATAATTGTAAGTAAGAAAGAGTAATGTTGCTTCATGACCCACACGTTTCATGTTAGAAGAAAATATACATGCACATATGGCGGATATCATATAATTTCTCTAAATGATGACAATAATCCAACGTTAAGGCGTATTTTAATGTGAAACTCTTATCAGTTATGTACACTATTTCTCAAAGTTTTGACATGTGCATTAAATCACTTCAAATACCAGCAGGATAACGTTGAACTTTTATCATTTTTATTGTCATGAATGGCAGAGGAAAGGCCGGCTGAGCTTTTTAACCTGCATCTTATCTTCTTTTGAGAACATATCAACAGCCCTGTATCATCTTGATGAATTCTCAATGAATGTTCAATACGTCATTAGACAGTCAAAAGTAAACCTAATTCTGCAATTATTGACACCGGCTTGACATTGGATCGTGTTCTAGTGACCATTGGATACACAGCTGTGACGTCATTAGTCAAGATTTCGCGTAGTGCGACACAAATGACTCGGCGGGACCAAAACGTGATATTCTTCTTCTTATCTAATTATATTCAGCTGTGTATCCAATGGTCACTAGAACACGATCCAATGGCAAGCCGGTGTCAATAATTGCAGAATTATTATATTTGACGAACAATTCTCCCTTACGACATCAAATCCTTTTTGCGGGATTTTCCCAAGCCGAATTCTGGCTGCATCCTAAACATACCCACGATTTTTTTAATCAACAAACAACTGATGCGAACAGTTACACGAATATAATACCAGTGTATAAGGAATCTCTTTGAGGTTTATTGTCATAAGCTATTCGCCTCTCTCTCTCTCTCTCTCTCTCTCTCTCTCTCTCTCTCTCTCTCTCTCTCTCTCCTTTGCTCTGGAAGGATTACATCAGCCTTTATCTCTACAATCTTGGTCTTCATCCCATCACTTGTTTTCAACAAAACACAAAAGAAAGCAAGCAAACTTTTGTGCATGAAAATCTATCAACTGCGGGTGCGATCATCGCAGATCTCCCAGAAGTCAGCGAACGTCATGCACACACGCCATGGCGGAAGTGATTATCACATTTTTACTTCTTTTTGTATTCTGTATATCCATTTTCATCAATATTTGTACAGTGGACAATACATAAAAACAATAAAATGCATTCACTTACGTCAACAGTAATTAATAACTAACCCACGTCAGTAGCAAACACTATTTTACACCACAAGTAGTCATTTACATTAATTTTCTCCACTTGGAGTTACTATAGTAATTTATACCACTAGGAGTTACTAATTTACACCATTAGCAGTCACTGATTAGTACCACAAGTAGTTACTAATTTACAACACTAGGAGTCAATAATTTACACCACCAGTAGTCAATAATTACTACCACTATGAGTTACCAATTTACACTACCAGTACTTACTATTTTAATTAGTACAACAGGTAGTCACTAATTTACGGTACTAGTAGTCACTAATTTACGGTACTAGTAGTCACTAATTTACAGTTCTAGTTGTCACTAATTTACAACACTAGTAGTCACTAATTTACGGTACTAGTAGACAATAATTTACAACACTAGTAGTCACTAATTTACAGTTTTAGTCGTCATTAATTCACAGTACTAGTATTCAAGGAATTTTCTTTTTTGAAAACTCATTGACTGTAATTAAGATGGTAGTTCCATTCTCATGACAAAGTGAGGTTAACGAACAGTGATCACTCTCATACATCCCACAAAGAATGCAAAATTAAGAGTAGGGCAAACACAGAGCCCTGGACATACCATATGTGGGATCAAGTGCCTAGGAGGAGTAAGCATCCGCTGTTGACCGTTCACACCCGCTGAAAGCTCTCAGTCTTGATCAGATAAAAGGAGTAATCCATAGCCAAAATCAGTACGCACAGAACGGTCTACCAATTAATATGAAAAACGTCAGACAGCATTCGACCTAACAACAGGTTGTGCTTACAAATAAGATCATTAGAATTTGTTAAATGTCGTCTTCAAACGAGACTGTTGAAACCCTTGCAACTTCAACCTATTATTCAGTAGCTTGCTTCGATTTAAAAATTGACCATACGCAGAGCATGTTCTCACGTATAGAATCAGTTGCGTAACAAAATGGATTATAGTTAGATAAGTATGGGAAGATGACGATGGAGAACCTGAAGCCATCTCGTTTGTTATGAAATTGAGATGCGGCCTTTTTAAAGATGTCATAGATAAACAGAAGTATGTCAGCATCAGAAAATCGCACATTTTCATTAAGCAGTGTGATAAATATACATAAAACTGGTTTAAATGACAAAATTTTAATTGCAACAGTTTTAAAAAAATCCCTCTACTTTATAAATATACATAAATTAATTGTGGATATCATGGAAATCGTTTAGACATTCGACAGAAAAATATCAGCATAGAAGTCACTGCCCTTAGCAACATTAATCTATATATCATTTATAGAAATATAAACTTTTCCAGTATCCAACACATGTTTACCATCTTTTTATTATATCCAGTGAATAAATTTCCCTTCAAATGCACACAGTTTAATGGAATAAATATTGTGCAAAAATCTATGATGTCACATGAGGGTGTAGCAACCTTAATGTGTCATTTAATTTTTTGGAATGTTTTCTGTTAAATAGTTTAAGATTTTATAGCTGTGTGCGTGATACGATTTGACTTGCACCAATGATAATACCCTATTTCTAGTTTAATACACAACGGCAATTGATTTGATCAATAGTTTACATTTTCTTGTGACAATTCTGTTTCTAGTTATTCATTCAGCACCCTCAACCTTCTGTAAATCGGATTAACACTTTCCGTGTTAGGTCCTCCAACCATTCCAATGACTCTTCTGAATCAAAGATACTGGTCAGGATTGATTGAAGACAAACATGTATTCTGGGAGCGAGTTTGTCCAGAACCCAACGCTTATAAAGAGCTCTAATTGATATTGCATGTCCTTGGATGTTTCCACGGTAAAAATAACCCTTAATTCCAAATGATATATTAGAAATATAGTATGATCAATGTCGACAGTGTTCACCTTGGTTATTTCCGAACTAATCACAGAAACGGATAGGATAAATCTCGGAAATTCCGCAAAAAAGTGACATCTGTTTCACTAATTTCATAATCATCGACTCGACATTATTCCCTTTCTCCCAATAATCTTTTTAATTAACAGTGAGTGCTAAAACAGACACATAACTAACACACAGGAAAAAAGCAATACTTGACTAAGAATATAAATGAATAAGTCTTGTTTTACGACCGCGCTTACACGTTAGGGGAGTAATGATGCATCTGGCGGTGCATTGAATTAGAAGTTTGTCCGTCAGTATAAAACGTCCCAAATCAATATACAGCTATTGTATATAAAGTTTGTGTGGACCTCTGCTAATAATTTCTACTCCTGAGTATTTGGTGTCGTCATAAAGTCCGCGAGTCCACGGATTGTGCGCGTGCCCAGGAGGTAAGGATTATTTATAAAGCTCTATGAGAAAGTTGTGATTTCTCCGATCCTAAATAAAAAGTCACGACGATTTTCATGTGGCAAATTTTACGTACGTGCTAAAATATCTATCATATAAAGCTCTACGAACTAAGCAAATTTAGATATTCTGTGGGTTTTGTTTTATTATGTTGTATAAAGTATTTTACTGGCGAGATACAAAACAATAAGAGACGGAGAAAATGTAGAGAAAAGATCTACGATTCGAATTAGTAGAACTGTCCTTTCCTTTGTTAGGCAAACTACCATGTACCTTTTTTTTTTTTTTTAACTTTCAATTCAAACTTAGAAGACGGTGCATAACAGTTTCCATGTGACCTTCGTTAATTCATATTTATAATTAAATTTCGCTATAAATGCGTTTCATATTGGACCGAATATGCATCGTTTACTTCCATTGAAAATCACTAACATACCGACGAGCATGCCTGCGAAACTGTTGACTTTTGCCATTTGCTTTGATTAAAATGTTTACGAATTACAATTATTCATCATAGTTTTGTATTAAGAATCAATATCTATCTTATATAAGTGTAGTTTGGATGAGGTTTTAACAAGGTGAAGAGAAACTCATTGGGACAGAATAGTTGCTTGTAAACTGCCTTTTATTGCGAGGGGATAATACAATGTAAGTTTAAAGATAGGAAGGGCTAACTATTATCGAGTAAATGAATTGTAATGGAGAATCTTTAAGAAAAATCCAAAGCCGCTTCAAACATTGTACAAAACTGTTACCATTTCGGTTCCAGTGTAGTGTTATATTCAATTTAGCTGTGCATAAACGAAATACGTCAGGGAAATCTAGTGTTAAGTGAGGAGATTTAGAGATGAAGAAAATTAAATATTATTGATTGTGCTGTTTTTTGCGTACAAAGAAAACACTTCAAATTTCCGAAAGATGACAACCGAGAACGTGTGAATTATACATTCATTAAACGGGAATGGGGTTCATACAATACTCCTAATAACGAAACAGGCATAAAACATGATTTAAGTTCACCACTGAGTTAATTTCATACTACCTTAAATGGTTGCTCATGCTGGTTCGGAGTTAAGAATTGAGAATAAACCTTCTAGTGGTAAATATCTCGTGTCAAAGTGCCTGACAGTAAGTGTTAGAGGCGCGAGTCTTAGCTGAGACGACCTTAATAAATTAGAAAATAACGTTGCTTGACTTCCTAAGAAGTTGTGATATTTGTAGTTATATGTGTTGACAGTATGTCAGGAGTTTTACTGGTCCCGAGAGCCTATTGGTTAGGGTTCCTGCTTCTAAACTACAAGGTTCAATTTCGATTCTTGATCTCGACACAGCGTCCAACGCAGAATTTTATAATAGGTAGTGATTGTCCCTTCACCACGTGTCCGAAATTGGTAGTGCAAGCCAAGTGCTTTTTAAATATGACCTTTAAATCGGATGTCCAATGTCACGATAGGCGCTGGCACGATAAAGATCCTTTACTGCAACGGCCTTGTGGGCAATGCATAGGTCAAACTTTGTGGCACTTCATCTGTAGCCAGTGAACAAAATGTCGAATGGGACACAAGATAACATACAAAACAAAACAAAAAGCCTATAACTCTTGCTTCATACAATATGAATTCTTGATTGCCAGTATGTTGATTGTGTACACCCTATCTGGCGTTCATCTACCCTGCCGTCTTGAAAGTGCAGAGCTAGCATTTGATAAGCGTCAATCATATTATATTCCCAGCGATCGATACGTTGTTAACAGAATTAAATAATTTCAAATTGTCTAGAAAAGCCTCAAAACAAAGATTGATCAAGAGTCCGTAAACTGACAAATTGATTCCTAGAAATAGTTAACAAGTCCCAGAAGAAAGAAAATCCTGACTTTAAATATAAAAATGTTGCTGGCTGCTAGAACAAAGTAGTGGAAGAAGTTAAAGACTGGTATTAGGACCACGGATCTATTTAAGTGACATCAAAATGTCATTAATGACTGACGCTTTGATTCCAGGGTATTAAACGATGAGTAATCGGTCCTCTTATAGCTGAAATATTTTTAATACCGTTCACATTTTCCTGAAAAATATATAAAGCTTCACGATTTTATCTTTGAAACATTCCCATTCAAGATCAAGGAGTCTGCTTTTTGCATGCTGTATTTTTTCGCCTGATTTACAGTTTATCAACAGTGAAGGTTTTCAGGAGTCTGAATCGGACGCACCTTGATACTAGATCTTATAAAACAATTATATATCTGTTTATTGGGAAAGTTTATACATTTTACATAAGGTAAGTTGAAATATCTTTAACGAAATGACAATTTTAATGCAATTTGAATAAATTCTTAGTCGTTTCAAAAGCCCTTCTTTTTTTCTCTGGAAAACGAATATGTCATTTTCATATCGTATAATTAGTGAAAATGTTCCAACATTTATGATTTACACATGCACTTTCCAAAGAAGGTTTGCCTATCTCGCTGTTATCGCCGTCTGTCTGTCTGTCACATTTTCCCCGCTATTGGAACTACTTTTGTATTTTAAGATCTCTGAAGAAAGCCTTTTGGGCATATGATTGAACATATATGTTGTAGTTACGTAATTAAAGTTGTGGAGCCGGGGTGCTAGAAAAGGATGAATTCCAATGAATACAAGTCAGACCTACAGTTCTACCTTTGTGATAGAATTGTTATGTCTAACCTGTAGATGTGCAGTTAGGTTCCCTACACTGTATTTGTGCATTTCCCATTTGAGTGATAAATTTAATTAATTTGAGGACAGCTCCAATCCAGAGTACCAATGTTCTAGGTTAAGGAACCTTACAAGGAACGTCCCTGTCAGGATCCGTAATCAAAAAGTTAGCTTCCGGTGCTGCAAGTAATCTAAATCTTAAAAAATAAGTGACCAACTCGAGTCTTTTTGCGAACTGGTTCAGTTTGTAGTAACTCAATATTCTACAGTGATGAAAATGACATGTATGAAAAATTCAATTGTGATGCTCACTCAGAGAGCTCAGATGCTGCAATTGACGTATATTTTCTATGAGTATCAAGTATCATATTTAATCACAGAGGCAAGCTCAATTTCTTCTGATGTTATATTCGATGGTGATGGAACTTGCATTAATGGTACGTTAACCGATAAGATTACATGTAACTTCATAAAGATTTTTTTCAGATGTTGCAAATGGCTTTACCATCAGAAAAATGTGCACAATCAGACTAGTTTCATGATCCTAAGGATGAATAACTCTAGTGTCAACATAATGGCCGATTTCCTTCGTAAAGTAAACGTAGAAATACATATAAATATCAGTATTGTATTTCTAGTTGTTGTGAACTTCAATTGCCCAGTCGGTTTGCTCATTTGGTTTAATATCTGACCGTCAGTCTGTAAATCGTGAGTTCGAATCTTGCAGGGAATTTGATATTATCCCGATTGTTTTCTACTACAGTTGCATTTTTATCATGAAGTATAGAATAAATTTCAAGGCTTTTGATTTTAAAATATGTTTTGTACATAATCTCTCACTTTCCATTCATAGTAGTATTCTGTGGTGTAATATGCATCCTTAAACAACCATTCATTACTATTGGAGGTAAACATCGGGGTTTTAGAATTGCAATTTTAATCTAATTACTGCATCTGTTTGGAAATTTACTTTGATCTCTGGGTGATAGGAGAACATATTCTTTAAATTGTGAGCGTTAAGATATATTAATATGATATTACTATGAGTATGTAGTCGTTTTAGGTTTGATTAAAGAAGTAAACTGACAAACAGTTCATAGTTGGATCATATTTTCAAAATTTCAAGTGCACCTTTAACAAGATTATCAACAATCCTGACCCGAATGTGAACTGCGTTTTCAGAAATAACAGAAATACCTCTCCTTACTATCTCTTTATCAAAATATATCTTTCAGTCGACGCATTTCAGCAGAAGAAAACTAATTTTCTTGTAAACTCTATCTATTTCATAAGTTCTCCAGACACCGTAGATAGAGTAGCCGTTGTTATTAGGCTTGATTTCATTGCCCAGATCTCTGTTTCAAGCAGAGCTTAATATCGGAGCCACATTTTATACGATTTATTAGCCCTTTCTTATTCTATTTCATATATCTTATCATATTTGTATTCTTGCATTGACCAAGAGGGTCGGATTGAGCAAATTAATGGATATCTAATGTGCCGAAACGTGCGTTCTGAACAAATAGAAGATATTTCAGTATGGTATTTAACTAATGAAGCACAACTGATAATTGATTTTCCGGACCAGAATCGTCTTTTTCGTGAGATTTCCAATAAAATTTCGATTACGAAGATACAAGTATTTGCATAAAATGAAATCCACTAGGTAATTTAAATAATGTGGACGAGAAAACTATTGTCTGAGCCAATGGATTACGCTTTACTATCCTTTTTGAATCCTCGTATTATTGTATAAATGTAATGAGAAAAAATATATATAATGTAGTGTACCTTTGTCTTCTGAAATTGAATTGAATTGTGATAATATGGAATTGTCAGGCTCCATTCCGTGACTGTTTCTCATGTTCATTTTCGAAACACATTCAATAATTACTCTATCAAATGGTTTTAAAACATGGAAGTACATGTAAATTATTCATACAAATGCATAATTCTAAACACTGGTATTTGTTTGGCTATTTCCTAGTATTTCCTGCCTTGAAACCAAGAAGAATTGGTTGTCTTCTTCCTCGCGAATAATTCATATCAGCCGTATGTAGCTCTGAATGTTTTTTTTTCTTTCTGAAAATAACTCTAAGAAAGAATAGACAACCTCCGACATAACGAGCCTAGTTCCCACGAATGATAGGAGTAATTATCGGAGAGCGTATAAAAATATGTCGACTACGGCAGGGTCTGGGTCCGTTGTTTTGCGAATCATAATTTGAGAGCAGTACAGTGTGACCGGAAGCTTCCGGAGAAAGACGGTTAAAAAGCGGAAAAGTATGTGCATTTTGATATTGTGGCAAACTTAGCATGTGTAAAGATTACTTACTTATATGTATATACAACGAAAAGCAGCATCATATGCTTATATGTTACTTCTGTTTACTGTGGCAGTTAATTTTACTTTGCATACTGTCGATGCCCTGGTTGAATTTAATACTTATAACTTTTTTCTCAAACAGAATAATATTCATTTTGTGATTGTACTCAATGCAGGGGTTGACTTACCCTCGATGAAAAATAATCACCCATCTCAAAGTGTAAGGTAAATATTGTTTTTAGGGGGTAGACACAAATGAGTGTTTTATTATATGAATGGGAAAAAACACATAAAAACCGATGCAACTTTTCATCCCCTAGCCGAATATTTTCATTGGACGTCAAAATGAATGAACTAACCAATCGGTACAATGTAAACAAGCTAAGATAATCTTTTATTAGTACATGTTTCACATCTCGAACAAAAGATTTTTGTGTGTACCAAATCACTTGGTACACCCCAAGTCCAAGCTTCGTGGTGGGGTAACCCTACCGTTGTATCTATATTTATCAAACCAATAATTATCGATAATTGGTTGTAATCAAAGACAGGATCCACGAATTCCATTCCTCCACAAATAACAAACTTCAGTGTCCGAGAGAGAGATAACACGTCAGAGAACATTCATAGAAATGGAAAGTGGGGGATGATTTGGAAAACTTTCACATTTACTTTATTTGATGGAAAAATGCATTTTAGTATATAGTAACCTTTAAAAAAAATTAAACTCTGCTAGATTCGAATCTATAGTTCGAACTGAGGTATCCAGTTCAATGCATTAATTGTTGATAATTTGTGTTTCTAAATGAAGTCAGCCATTATGACGATGTTCTTCTTTTGTTTAAACAGTTCTACCACCACGAAATCAAGTTTCCACGAATATGCAGTCCTTGAAAATTTAATCACTTGAAAATAAGTAATTAGTCAGTTTGAAAAATCCTTAAATATCACATATTGCAACTCTTCCCCTCCCCGAACTCACTTTTTGTTTTGCCATTCAGCCCGGACATAGATTCATGTATTATCTAAAATGATGACTGTATTAATGTCTAATCGCCATCCTTTAGACAGAGCCATTGTAATTATAGATACCGTGAAACATGGAAAGAATAACCTCTTCATTAGGATATTGACCATTTGGTAATCGTATAAATGCATCCTCATTAATGAATGAGTGTAAATTAAACAGCGGAGCTGCTGTCAGACGTGTCTGAGTGCTTAAAGGTTCATTGCAAGAATACAACAGGAACAATAACGACGTAATCCAATGAAGAAATGTTTATTGTTTTATCTTTACTCTGTCGGAATTGAAGACAGGTGCGGAAACAGATTAAGGCGTCTTATTAGCTTCAACATCAAGGCCGTGATTTATGAAAGTAACTGTGAAAGTGAGTGCATTTGTATAATTTTGAATTCCATTCCTGGCAACGAATTTTTTTTTTTTTTTTTTGGTCCCTGATGAGTTGGTGTTTGTCAAAAACTAAGTGTATTATTCTTGTGTATAACTAATATCGGCTTCCAGACAAGCGAATTTTTACCATTTTCAAAACACGCGACTCTAATCTTGGAAACGCCTCGAGTCAATTTGATTATACAAAATACAGCGTAGCTCTACTATCTGACAGTGACTCATCTCATACTCTATATAACATATTTCGTATTATTGATCGTGATATTCTTCAATTTCATATACTTACGTTCACTGTAATATTCTTCGTTTTCTAAAAAAAAAAATGAGATCCATGTCAACACATCTTTTTATGAAATATTTACAACGTATGACGATCTCTTTAGAAAACAAGTTGATCTTCTGTAAAAAGAGATAATTATCTGAATGAAGATATATACAAGTTACTATGGTACGAATCTTTCTTCAACTGGTCGCGGTGGTACATCGGTTAAAGGATTCGCTTCGTGGCCGAGAGATAGTGGGTTCGAGTCCCGTATGTACCTCGACCGCGTCAAACCTATTTACGTAAAATTAGAGTTTATGTTCTTATTTGATATACCGTATGTGTAATACATATTTGTATCATATGAATTATACACATGTATGACAATCATACATTATGACACATTATCTCATACATGTGGTGTATATTGAAAGTGAGATAAAGCATTAGCTTTATCACACGCCCGTTTGATAAAGCACTTCCGGTCCGAACTACTTTTGACACTGTCCCCGCTTGAATAACATATTTTCTGTGTTTATGCATATCGACGCATGAAATATGGCGTATAACTTGTTATTCTGTATTTATTTAGAATTTCTTTTATAGCAAAATTAAAATGATGCTGCCCCCACTGACATATGATTCAAGTTACCGGCTATAAAAATGTCATCTCGATCAATAAGTTGTATTTACTCAAAAATTACGATCAGAAAACAAAAATATTTCCACACTATTATCATCGACAAGGAATCAACCGCCTACTGGACAAGTATAATCGAAAGTACCTCGACATGCTGAGGTACCAAGTATTCACAAATATAGGTCTAAAATTGCGTCACTTCACTTACAGCTGGCGACGTCTCAATATGAGTGAAAGATTCACAGTGACGTAAAACAAAAACAAACAAAATTTATTTTTTCTTGCATGAAAGGTGAAGATAACGAACAGTGATCAATCTCATAACTCCTATAAGCAATACAAATTAGAGAGTTGGGCAAACACGGACATCTCTTTTACTTAACCAGAAACCTCTGATAAAGTGAGAAAAATGTTTCTTTAAGACGAGGAAATATTTCAAAACAATAAAAATCTCAAGTGCTAAATTAAAAGACAGATTTTTTTGGTACCAACAATCCTCCGAAACCACCCGTACAAAATGTTATTTTAAGTTAAGATGTATATATGGTCATATGGTATATCATCATCTCTCTTTTAATACGCAATTTCCAAGTCATCCCACGATTGTTTCCCTTTGTTGAATTTTTGCGTACGGTGATCTTATCGCTACTTGATAGACTGAAACCTGTCTAATCCGACACACACTGGGAGGCACTGTTTTATCGGAATATGCAGTGTGTTGGAATAAACCAGGGCCGTAAATTAACCTTCAATTTGGAGGAGGCAGGAAATTAGGCGGGGGTCTGGGGGCCTGGACGGCCCCCAGACGCTGAGCACATTTTGTGCACACTGAACACGTTTCGTGCAAAATCCTTGATTCTAGGGCCTTCTAAGATGTTACTTGACTAACTCATTCTAAAAGAAAGATTTGGAATGCTTTTTAAGGGAGGTATCATGTTCTTAGTTATTGGAAACAACATAAATTCTAATGAACTTTAAATTTTAATTTTTTTTGGCTCAAAAGTTGGAGGAGGCACCTGCCTCCTCCGCCTCCATGTAATTTACGGCCCTGTAAACAGTGTAAAAACCATGGAAATATGAAGTTGAGGATAAAAATCTTGGTCGGAATGCCCGGTGAAACGGAGTGCACAGGTATCGCATGGGACAGTTTTCACTGTATATATCTTAGGATGATAGCCAGCTGCTATATTACCAGAAAAAGAACTTCAGGGAGTTGATGGCTAAGCATAGCTCAAACAAAAATTGAAATTCATCATATTTCTTGGATACAAGCATCGACGTTAATGGCTTAATTCAAACACTCTCTTCTTGATTAGACAGTTTCATGTACACCACCGCCCGATCACTTTTTTCACATGTATACCACCGCCTGGTCACGTTTTTCATATGTATAGCACCGCCTGATCACGTTTTTTTTTTCCATATGTATACCACCGCCCGATCACGTTTTTCATATGTATACCACCGCCTGATAAAAACAAAATTCACGCTTTTCATAACTTTAATGGTTATTGTATTGTACATTTAATAACCAGTCTATGATATACGCATATCCTCTTAACCCATCCAAGTGTTCAAAAGAATACTGTAAGTACCTCCATAACAGAAGAGCTGATATATCAAATTGCGTACCGGACCATCCCTTCTTATTTTTGTGATTTTCTTAAGAATTTGGACTGTTTTTCGGTTCATGTCTGTATCTTTTCCCCACATAATAAATAATTTGTGACGCATTCCTTCAATAAAGGAAGACAAATTGTGGATTTTCAGTATAAACACCAGATTCCGTTACAATCGGTTGTTTGCAATTAACATGATTATAGTGATAGATTAGAGAACACTTAGAGAACATCAGATTTTATCTTTTTCCGATATTGATAAACTTATGTGGAAAAGGTTGTGCGTAATCATTCAAGGTAGAATATCCAGTTGAAAAGTAAAGTGGGGGTCATTGCTTGACTGATAGGCGCAATGATTCGTCAGTTTGCATATTTAAGTTGGTCTACTACACATGCGCCACCTCACCGCATTTTGCGTATTATTGGTATCCCTTGCTTGTCGTATGGGGCGGTCCTTCGGATGAGACCGCAAAAACCGGGGCCCCGTGTCACAGCAGGTGTGGCACAATAAAAATCCTTCCCTGATCAAAGACCGTAAGCGCCAATCATAAGCTTAGATTTTGCAGCCCTTCACCGGCAATGGTGACGTCTCAATATGAGTGAAATATTCTCGAGAGGGATATTAAACAATATTCAATCAGTCAATCAAACCATAAATACAATGGAACAAACAAATTGGTTGCGTAAGTCGGAGGTAATATATATGATAAAAATGAATTTACTCATGTAAAATAGTCCGACTCAAAAGTTAGATTACTGAGAGTTCCAACGTGTTGATTCCATTTCATTAACCATCAAACACTTGGGCTACAAGTGGAAGGCAATTTAATCCATACACAATTAAAAGTTTACAGCAAAGTTACTCGCGTTGGCGCGGGCTGAACCTAGCTGCAATTATGTAGCCCTATCCGATTTTTTTTTAATGAATAACCGATAATAAGCTCCTTGTATTAGTCTCAAATATTGTTTACACCAAATGGAGTACCAACTTTGTGCTTGGGCATGTCTTATAAAGGTGTTTTTCATTAAACATCATGTACAGCATGCAAAATTCGTCGTCTGTTCCGCCATGTTTGTTATCGCGAGATCTCGTAGGTGGATCTACTGAAAAACCTCAACATTGACAATCTGCGAGAAAATGTAGTTACTCGAGCCAATCCGACAAAGAAAGGAAAACCATAGGGTCGCAGAAAGAATTTACACTCTGCTGTTCGTTTTTTTAACTTGATATTAAATCTAAACCTTTTTATTACCGACGAAATAGCTTTCTCCTCCGTACTTGTCCATTGATGTAAATACTACCTTATATGACATATGCAAATAACTTGACAATCGGAAGTTGAAACTTCAGTACATCAAACATGGCGCACAAATATGAATTGAGAATTGGAATAATATCGAAATTGTTGAAAACAGTAGAATAGAGCCTCACAAATAGTAAGTTGCAGGTTGTAAATTTATTCACCTTTCATATATTGACTAAGAAACATAGAATATAATTTTATTTAAGTAAAGAACGTCAGTAAATGTTTAGAGTGATCGAAAATGTTGCGAGAGTGATTCACGCCCGCATTTGGACCATTACGGAGATCCTAAGGAGTTGTAGCCCTCTCCCAAAAAAATCGGAGAGGGCTACATTATTGCAGCTAGCTGAACCTAGCTAGTATCTTTTCAACAGAAGGGATCATTGGACCATTTGGCTTTTGGAAAGTGTCATCAATAATCATTGTTTAGAATATATACCGATACATGTAAGAGATATGTATTGCAGAGGAATTTTTTTTCTTCATAAAAATACACGAAAAGCTAAGAACAAATATATTTTCCAATACATGTGTTTAAAAACACCGAATTATTGTTCATCTCATTTTATGATCCTTAGCTCAAAACAACTTGCCAAGTGGACTGCACTTTTTTTTTCTTTTTTCTTTTTGCTCAAAGCAGGCAAATTAAAACAAGTTTGAGAATAGAAAATGTCATTTATTTAGTAAATGACGAAAAGTATATACAGTACAGGGGGTCATTAAAACCAAGTACAAATTAAGATCATATGCTGCAAATGACTAGATGACCCCCTGTTACATACATCTATAAAACTAACATTGAGAAAGAGAACATATATACACAAAATAAAAACATCCGATAGGGGTCTAACAAGAAGGAAGTTGTATCGTATGGTTGACCCCCTATTGCATATACATATGTAAAAAAGACTAGCATAAAAATCTTGCCTGTCCACAAAAAAGGGTGGGTAGCAAACAAGATACGTGCGTGCTCTTCTGTGGCAACTTCAAATATCCCTTTGATTACAAATTTTTAACTACCTCATGGTGGGAAAAATATTTATTTAAGAAACCGACATTTCGTCATTAATAATTATATAAATTGCTATCTTTTTTTTTTACAAAACAAGACATATGGTCTTATACTTTAAATTTCGAAAAGTAAAACGGCTTGCTGTGAATGAGTATTTCTTGGTTATACTAAGAAAATTGCCTTTCAAAAGACTTGATTAATATTTTTTGGCAATTTTTTTTTTTAAGAAGTAACGTAATGAAGGGTATAGGGGACAGAAAACAGAGTTGAACTAAATTTTGGTCTGAGTCTCACGTTTTATATTGAAAATAATATGTGGATTCCGAAACTGAGATGCGTAGATTATCTCTCTCCCCTGCTCTCTGTATTTTTGTGGTCTTTATACTGCTGTGGTAGTCCCAGTTGCTGAGGATAAGCAACAGTCGGTTCGATTTTATGCCCACAAAAATTCTAAAGATCTTGAAGCTTGCTCATCCAGTTTTATTGCGACGGAGCCAGATATTCATGTTCTTTTAGACCATACCAAACTATGCGAGATGATGTCTGAATCCTATCTCTGTCGCCAGTGTAATGTTCTCTGTCGCTTAATGACGACACGACAGAAGAAAAATAATACGGTTAATCATTGAACAGAATTCTGATAATTTTATTTCAGATATTTGTGTTCTTCATCGACATTTTTTTTTCTTGCTATCGGCAACTTATCAGGAATGATATGGCTTTACGTCACAGACTGTGCCGTTTATTTTAGATCTGGAATAAAAGACCTCCGTATCGAAAATGTGTAACTGATAATGAACCACCAGAATTATGTAATACGAAAACATCTCTGAGATATAAGATGGGGTTAATTGAAATCGAAAGTGGTATAAAATCATGTTGTAGAACTGTGTTAATGTATTTCAAAGGTGTGACGTTTATCTATTGTCAACGAGGAGGTAAAAACTAAATTACATATTAGACTGAATGCTTTCATCAGTTCAATCAATTCATGAATGATAGTAATGATAACTTTTCAGGATATCTAATCACAATTGCATATAATAGTCATAGGAAGGTAGCATTAAAAGGAAAAAATATACACGTATAAAACTATGAACAATTACATACATTGTGTGTATCTATTACAGATGAAATAGCAAAGCCCCTAGATTGACACATATTCTAATCTTCTCCATCTGATTCAGTATGGCGCCATAGTTGGGACTTTTTGTTTCAAAGCTATTGAAAACATCACGGAAGTGAGATTAAATTCAAAATATATCATACTCAATTAGATAGCCATCGTCAATCTATCCCGAAAAAGAAAATTTGAGGAACGTTTAGAGAATCTCAAACGAGTGAAATACCTCATCTTTTGAGGGTTATTTCGTATCAGATCTACGGAACCTCCTGTCACGTATAAGTCACTTATCTTCTGTATTTTGTGTCAATTCTCTTCCTAGAGAGATGGAAATCTATACTTTCCCCTGTAAAAGAGATACACAAATGACAATGGTGACTTCGCTTTGACAGCTTTCGTAAAACAAGTTGTAAATGGCATGGTTTATAGTTTTGTAAATAGTTCTAGGTTCTTGTCGCGTTGCTCATTCCGTCTCCGTTTATGTGGCTTACTTTGATTAATTTCATTTCCTCTGTTTGATGTTTATCATGTGAGCTTCAGTTCATTTGTTCCGTATCAGATTATTATGTGCACATTATCTTCATCACTCCACCTGCGTTTTTCAAACGTATATATTTGGTTTGGATTCCACTCTCCACCAGATTCTATACAAACATAATTTTGCGTATGTATACTGAAATATAGACATGTATTGTATTGTAATTTGTTTAATGTCCATCTCGAGAATTTTTCACTCATATGGAGACGTCACTAGTACCGGTGAAGGGCTTCTTTAGGCCTATGCTTGGCGCATACGGCCATTGCGCAGTGAGGGGTTTTTGGCGTGCCACACCTACTGTGACATGGGACATCTGTTTCTAAGGTCATATGCAACACATCTGATTTTTTTTTTCAAATATTTTTATAATATTTTTGCAAACTTCACTCACCATTCATCGTATTGATTACCTGTCGTATTCACAGGATGTGAGTAGTATTGCACACGATTTTCCTTGCGCTATTTAAAACTAATGAAAAAGTACAGCTCAGTTTTCTGGTGATAAAACAATGCTGCTGATGATTGCACGTGCAGAATCAACAGTAGAGATAAAGAAAACTATGTCACGTAACAATGAAACGCTAAATCAGACTGTCGGTACGCTGCGAGCAGGTGCAAGTCAGCGGGAGGTTGCAGGATGTTTTAATGTTCATCCCTGGATAATAAGCCGGTTACTACGCCGGTATAGTCACACGGGATCAATAAATGATCATCAAGACCCGGTCGACCGTTTGACAACGCCACGTCAACAAGCATACGTACAGCAACGTCACTCGCGGGATAGGTGTACGGCAGCAAACGATTGGACGTCATTGTAGATCCATTCATCCTAGAATAATATCCAGAATATTGAAATGCTATGGGTTCTGCTGCAGAAGACCTTACAAAAGGTTTCAACTTAAACCACATCACTGACGTTGCCAAGTGCAGTGGGCCAAACAGAGGCTGAATCAGCGTGACACGGCCCTCCGACGTGTACAGGCTCCATGACCATAACAAATGATATTTTTAAATACCCTTGACTCTGTAAAATCACACAAATTCTTTATATACATTTCCAATCATATTTAAGATGTAATCTCTGAAAGAATGCTATTGATTTTATGTCTGTTCTCATTTTATGGCCATGAAGCCAGATTTAACGTTAGAAATGCTGACGGCAGAGCTCGGGTTTACTGTCGTGTACATGAACGTTATACAGACAATCGTGTCCGTGAGCGTTACAGATTGTACAGCGTCATACTCCCAAGATGCATTATTAAAACAAAACTTTTCTTTCACTATTGGTTATTTTGAATGGACCCTTAACTGCCAGATGGTATGCAGTTCCCAGCTTGTGTTACTACCAATGAATGTTTCAGCAGGACAGTGCGCGCGCAAGATTGACTCAAAATTTCCTTCAAACGAACGGCATCAACGTTCTTGATTGGCCCTCCACTCGTGGGACGAGCAAGTTAGACGTGTGCTCAGCCGCCAGCCTCAAAATCTGCAAGAACTTTGAAGGGCATTGTTGAAGGAGTGGTAAAACATTCCTCAAAGGGCCAATCATCGGAGTGTCTGTCAGTTAACGACACGTCGCCCACGCGTCATCAACAATAATCATGGGCATACCTAGTATCAGTGCCCAAAACCACATTTTAAGGAGGTACTCTACATCGTCAAAATACTCTACATATTTTAAAAAAAATCGCCTAGCTGAATAGCTCAGTAGGTTAGTACGTCGACTGCTGAACTGTTGATCGCGGGTTCGAGTCCAGCATATGTTATTCTGTTCAAGGTAGACAAGTTTTGCAGCATCTGATATATTGGCGTTCTGAGAGTCCGAAATGGTTAGCAATTTCGCGGGAAATGCATTTCAAAATATATACACATATAATGATTACGTAGATAAACTCACGCGCCATCTAACATTAATTCAGATAACGTCTGTCTTTTTTTGCACGCCATCTAGCATCAATTCAGTAAATGACTGTTGATTTTGCATCGGTGATCGTTGGTTTTGCAACGGAGTCTGTTGGTTTTATTTTAAGCTGGTATGTTTTGTATATCAATATGTTTTCAAAAATTAATGGTTCGTTTTGCATTACCGTATTTTTTTTTTTTTTTTTTTTTTTTTTTACCCTTTCCGCCGACCATTGGGGGTCAAACTTTTGCTTAGCACGCAAATGCAGTAACTCAATTTTTTCATACATCTTGATGACATATATTTTGCAAATTTCAGTGGGGTCCGGACCCAACCTCTCTCTAGATCCACGCATGCGTAACTTTGAATATCGGAGTTGTGTTATTTTGAGTAGTAACTAAAGTAGTGTCGCAAACTGGACACAAAATCTGCCCAAATGAATTTAACATATATAATTATCAAAATAGCACGTGTAGCTCGCAGCTGCAAAGCGATATCTATTTCTCCCTGGAAATTCACGTGCAGTAGTGAAACGGTGCTTATATTATCTGTTACATGTAGATATGCCACTACAAAGAATTATTGGTGTCTCTGCTCAATGACCTTGACTATTGAGTGAAGGTCAAAATTTGAAGCTTTTCCACTTACACTGGTCTCAATTTGAATGAAATTTTCTCGATAGGCACATTAAACAACACCCAATTAATCATGGGACCTCATATCTGAATTACAATCATAGCCTCAAATTTTGAAGCAAATATATTTACAACTGTCAAATATAAGATATCCCCTAGAATCAGAATAAGGTCAAATGACCTTGACGAGTTTTTGCATACTATTTGGCAAGAACACCTGCCTATCACTATAGTATGGACTTCCCATAGCCAGACAGCGGTAATACTATTGAAATACAGATGTCACACGGGGTGTATTTAGGGACGTAATATCAACGTTAACACAAACGCCCGGGCCTACACATAAATTTCACCCAAAAAAAATAAGTCGTCTATGCCTGTCTCCGCACTTTCTGGTTAGGGTCACTTTGGTATGCTATTTCCATTCACCATAACATTAAATAACGGTACTAGATTGCATTCTTTGAGTTTCCGTCATTTGTTGAGCTCTCTTTAAAAGAGGTACATTTCAAATAAACAGTCCAAGGCGGCTCATGGTTCTCCAATGAACGGCGAGCCCACCATAAGATCTAGGTAAAGGTACAGCGCCCCAATAAAATAAAGTTCAAAATTCTAAATTTTCTGTATCCTGACTTTAATCTTAATTTTCGTTTGAAATTTTCGACTAGGCTACAGGGGATTAAAACTCAAGTCTGAATCAATATGATGATAAACTGCCATCTTATGGCATTTCAGAATGCTTTTAAAAATCCATTTTCGGCAAGGGGGGGGGGTGATATTTTTTTTGTTTATTTGGAGTTTAATGTTCGTCTCACTCGAGAATTTTTCTCACAACACTGATGCCAGAGTAGGGCTTCAAATTTAGACCTTTACTCGGAATTCAAGGTCAATAAGCACTGGGCTGAGCTGCGCTTAAGATTGTACATGTAGCGGCTAGTGTAGGGGCTACAATGTAGGTATGGTGGCTACTTTGTGTCATTTTACACTTTTAGCATGATGGAGTACAAAACTGAACTTTATTTCATGACTAAGAATATTGCTTATACTTATAAATGTTGACGACATCTATTACTTTTTGAGTGAATTTAAGGAACTGGTTGTAGGATTTCGGAAGAATTATCATTTGTAACCCGCGGTGGTTTAAAGAGCCTGTGATGGGCAACATCCATACTCTTTATTCTGGTATTGCTTTGGCTTCTTCAAGTAACGTATTTAGGGGAACAGAGTAAAGTTTTGTCGTGTATTTTTTTTATGATATATTTTTTTTAATTTGTTTTCTTTTTTGGTATTAATGCTGTCCATGACTACGCTTACGTCTTCGTGATTGTAGGAAAAGTCCCATCACAGTCACGTGATTTCCATGTGGACACGTCATACGAAAACGCAGTGCCTAATGCATGTATCTTGATCCAGTGGTCTTTTCGTTGTCTACTAAAACTGAAGTTGGGTTATTAGTTTGATAGTAATTTGTTCTTGAATACTAACTTTCATGGATAACATGGAATGATCCGGGGGAAATGAAATGGAGGAGTTGATTACCTCTATTATTAATATGAAACCTTCGTCCCGATATTCTTTTATTTGGTGACCCCTTGGTTTTCCCCGACATATATCATTTGGTATGTTTGGGTTGAGCTACTATTCTGCAGAAATAATGTTACAGGTCATTGCTAACCATACAATAATGAAAAATGAGATATTTCATGTTCTTTGAAACTCATTTAACGATGCCAAGTCTAATTCGAGCGCGCATGACTTTGCACAGCTTTTTATTTTCATGCAATCGTTGGTGCAATGTTCAAACTTACTTATGTATTGTGTTTTTAAAGCAAAATTAACATTACCCATAACGTTCATGTGTTAGAAATTGTGCTCAATGGGGTGAAATTATTAAATAACTCTTACATCATTGTTTTCCGGTTTGTTAAAAATGCATAAAGCTGAAGAACGATGGAAGCCTGACTCGCTTGCATATTGTTAAAAACTCATTTGTGTACTTTTAAATTCAGCTGGGAGCTGAAGGGGTATTTATAATAGTTGTTAGAACTTGAAAATTATTGTATTTCTGTTGCTGAACTATTCAGGGCACAATGTTATCCGATAACATTTGAATGAATTCATACAGATCACTGACTTTTCAATTATTCAAATTAATCAATTGTTGACTATTATAGCTGAGAATAAAGTCAGATAGAGCAGCTTATCTGGAACCATGTAATATGCAAAATCAGTTATCAAACACTTTATCTATGCGCATGTGTACTTTCATAGGGAAAATAGTATTGTAATTGATATTATGCGATGTGATGTAGTCGCCGTTATTGAAACTGGTTTTCATTGTTTTTGAATACATATTTTATTTGTATCATGAAACTGGGAAATGTTATCTCATTTTCATGACTTTGCATGTTAAGTATGAAATATAATTAGATGGGAGCTTTTTTTTTTTTTTTTTATAAGCGGGTGGACGAAGTTCGATTCCAGACTGCAACAGCCACTAATTATCAAAGTACGTCGCGATATTACCGTCACTATTCTGTTCGACATCAGAAATGAAAGCTGCGGGTCTTAATTAAAACGGTAGGTGATGTCACGATAAAGAAGACTACCTCCGAAATGGCACAGAGCTGGTTACAGTGTATGGACCTTGAGGTCCTTGCAGAAAATAAACCGGATGCCGTGGAGAAAAGTTAGCTTACGTATGCACAAGTGTACGTGTTGGAACACTGCCCACCTACAGGCACCTAAAGTGTGGATAGCTTGTATAGATCTTATGTACATACCCCCCCCCCTTTTTTTTTTTTTTTAGAAAGAAATTATTTTTATACAGAACCAATAATTTATCCAAAATATGTTATTTCCCCACCGATCACCCTCATAAGTCGTTCTGAATAGTCAGTTTTTACTTTCTGTAAGCTTTTGAGATGACCACTTGAGAGGTACTAATATATGTACATTAGTATCTCTCAAGTGGTCATCTCATAATCAGTATTTTTTCATAAACAATTGTCAAGATAATTGTTTTAAAAGATGTTCTGTGTGGTTTGTAAAAAACATATTTTATTGTTCTTGATGTTATGGAGTCTAATATGTACACATAGTTACATAACAACATATATGAATTAATTAATTGACCTCAGCTCCGCTCAACAAAGGACGTGAAATTGTTCATATCTTAAAATTGACATCATTTGTGAAGCTACACTGAGCTTTTAAAATGAAAAAAAGGCATTCATGGTTGTGAACATCAATATTCAGTTGTCAGATTTATATCTGGAACTCCAACGTTATCATTTAGACCAGATTGTGTCCCCTGTTGAATTTGAACTTTAAGGTCCAAATCAAATACAAGGAAGACGCTTAATTTTGATGTTAAAGGTCAAAGCTACAAATATTTTATATCCATTGGGCCTATATATCATTACCGCTCTAGCATTAAAACTTATAAAGAAATATTTGAATGTTTCAAGATTTTAAAACACATTTTTATTTCAAACCAGAAAATTAAGTTTCTGTTAGAAACACATGCCCAGGGTCGACGTATTACAGTCCATTTCTTCAAGGACAGCAACTTGTCTCTATATAAATGAAAGATTCTCGTAAGGACATAAAGCTTTTAAGGTTTCGCCACCCTCCTGTGAAGTCATATGTTTTTGCGAAGTCTTTATTTGAATAAAACTCCGTGGATGATAGAAATATATCTTGGGGTCGGGGTTTTCACTGGGTATAAATAAACAAAATTCGTAAAGGATTTCATGCTTTAAAAGTTTACATTTTCTATAAATAATAATTTTTTCATATGAAGAAAATGTTGTCAAGGGCATGCTGGTATTTTTCTCTATTATATATCAATTATACAATGAGATCCGTGAGATCAACAATTATCCATTTTATAAAGAAGCAGTTTTTTGAAACTGGTGAAATTGAGATTTTGTCATTTTAACAAGTTTCTAGGCATTTTTATCATGCTGATTAATGAAAATATACGATTTTCTTATGTTATACTTTCGTTTTTGTATGTCTGGCATCTTTTAAAAGATGGCTACATATACATTTTCTTCGGTTTTTTATTAGATGAAACTATTTTTTAGTGGAAATTATAATTACCCTGGTATATTTTTTCTACTTTGAACCATTACTATTGATAAGTCACATAAGCATGGAGTTACTTTAAACAACCAGTCTTTCTTTTCGTGAATAATGGAAATGATTCCTTTCCTTAACTTTTAACGTAGCTTGTTTTTCTGTATGAAAAGTTGATATCTTATTATCTAACTCGTTAACTCATGTTAACGACACCTCATACAAACAAACCCTTTTCCAAAAATGATGAAGAACTAAAGTTATGCATTTATAAGTAAAGTAAATACAATTTACTATATGGAATGTAATTTATTCATATGATTCTCATTTAAGTCCAAACATTGGGGAGATTTGTATAGAGTTAAATAGGGAGGGGGTAATACATTTCAATTTTTGAACATCATGGAAAATTTACAAGTCTCTTGTTATTTTTAGGAATTGTATATTTGTACTTATTGCAACCAAACTAAGCCAAATATATGGACACGTTCATGCATTTATTTATTTATTGTTTTATTTTGTGGGTATCAGGTGTCATTAAGTACAATTAATTGTCAGAAAAATACAAACTATTACATGAAACTACAATCATGCCTTCAGCTGGTATAGGGTTTATACAGGGACGGTTCGATCGCTTGCTGGGCCCATGATCGTGACTGAATCCTTTCTAAAGTCTCTGAATAAGCAGAAGGAATTACAAACCTTTTCGCCAAAATTTTGAGATAGCGATCCAGTTCTAAGTGCATTTGCTATGTAAATATGTAAGGGTTAATGTACGAGTATCGCTCCATTCCTTAAAAGTAATGGACCGAGGCCCCGAAGGGGCCGAGGTCCATTGCTTTTAAGGAATGGAGTGATACGAGTACATTGACCCACTTAAAATCCACTGTAAACATTAATAAAAACAAAATTTTAATTTAATTTTAATCATGTCTTACGTTTTTCATTCTTTTGTTGCATGCATTTATATCTACTTGTATAAAGGTTGACCTACTTTCCGAACTCTCCATTCCTGAAAAATAATGGAGTGTTTGAACAAAAGAATGACGTCATAGGTGGATTTTAAGGTCATTATAAATAACACTTATTGCGTTGTCCCCAACCCATACTGCACGTTTGTGAAAAACTAACCCCGAAAAGACGAGTAAGAGTATATGATGATAAACGTCAGTTTGATGGATATTGTGAGAATATCACCATCATTCATTTCTGCTTTTAAGCATGTCAGTGATTGAACAACAGGAGAACAACCGACGATAAAACGGATACATTTTGGAACCATAGAAATGCATGGAACAGAGCTACCCATTGATTGACTGTCAACTTCACAATTTTTTTTCAGAACTGTCTTCCATGAATTGCTGCTTTTTCGCCCTTATGATGATCATTCGATACTAATGACAGAAACAATATGCTCCTACTAATGTGTTTTGGTCATTAAACTGTCCATACCGACCCCCTAACAGCGACCAGCTCTTGCCAATATCTAATTATAGGGAGAATGATCGCCGAGCTTTCCCGCCATTTATGATCCATATGCCGGTCAATAAGTGTGCAGAACCCCCACACTAACACAATAGAATGGAGAAGTTTTCTCATTCAAGTGGGGAAAAGTATAATTGAGAATATATTCGTAATATCTATTTTGAGAACACTTTACGTAGTCGATGATACCGAGTGATTCAAACTTTGTAAGTTCCCATTCAACTTTTACAAATGTTAAGAATGGGCTATGTATTATCTACAGCTTCTTCCAATTATTTGACCTCCAATTGTACAGTGTAAGTATTTTGCCTTTTTTATTTGAACAGAAAGTTAGCTCAACACAGATTAATTTTGTAAGAGGCATCCCTTGCCTCCATCACTAATGTACACATAAATGATTTGAAAATGAATTGTCGGTGTGAAAATCCCTTGCTAACGTCACCTTTGTCGACAGAAATAGCATTATGTAGAATCTATCTACATATATAATGTCGATACAGAACGACCATCCGTTTGATGTATCTGTAATGCTGTATCAGACACGTTATAGAGCTGAATAGTAATAGATAGTCCGGGTGTTGGTATACATTGAGCATGGTTCAAATTATCAGAAGCAAGTTGTAAATTAGTCACCTATTGAACACAAACACTCTCTTTGAACATTTGCGTATTATTATTGTTTAGAATTGTTGCTCTTTCAGAGTCAGTCGTTGTTGTTAGTTTGTGTTATGTCTCGTCGGGAATTTTTCACTTTTAAATGCGGAAGGTTTAGGGAAGGACCTATGTTTACATCTTAGGTGTGACGCGGTCATGGCACCAGCAGGACTTGAACTCATGATGTCGTGGTTACGAAGCGATCGCTCTACCACTGACCTACTGCGACCGATCAGAATAAGTCAGTATTGTTAAAGTAAATAACTTAGATAATATATACACAGAAATTGGAAGTCTATACATACCGAATACCTTCAATACTGATAAGTGAAGAACTATCTCTGTCTTAAATAGATAAAATACCAATAAGTGATTGATTGAATATTGTTTAACGTCCCTCTTGAGAATTTTTCACACATATGGAGATGCCACCATTGGCGGTAAAAGGCTGCAAAATTTAGACCTATGCTCTGTGCTTACGGTCTTTCTTTATAGTGCCACACTTACTGTGACGCAAGACCTCGTGTTTTGCGGTCTCATCCAAAGGACCGTCCCATTTAGTCGCCTCTTATGACAAGCGATGGGTACTGAAAACCTACTCTAACCCGGATTCCTACGTGAAGAATCATTACTGTCTTAAGAGATACATGTACAATATCAATAAGTCATTTTTTGTGGACATAGCAATCTTGTTCATCAGCTGAATGTCAAGATCACCATTCTTCAAAACAAAATGTCCAACGTGAATTATAGATAATGACTTTCTCCCATTATGAAGTCCACTTGCTAAGTGATGATAGTATATGTCTCTTTTAATGTGTTTTGGTCGTTAATACGTCTAGATTCTGACTCTTAAGCAACCACAAATACAGGCAAGTGTCTGATCTCAAATCAAGCTGTCAGGGGAAATGACTTCGGTGAATCTCTCATTCATGTATACTACATACATCCAACAACAGCCTACAATGTAGAAATTACTCTTCAATTACATCAAAGGTAAATTACGTGAATGTTTTGCTTGTATGTTTAGTGCAAGTACCGGTACCTGACAATTTTTATTCACTTTGCGATGATACCTTGGACAACATTAAGTGGTGCAGTTTTAAAATCAATAGAATTTCCACTTGTGTAAGCTTGTTCCCAGTATTGAATTCAGTCGAAACTTGGTGAGAACAAGGGCTTTTTAGGTGAAAAAGAACCGGAAAATAGAACGTTAATTGATAACAAAGATATATTCAGTGCTTTTCACTGTATCATTTCCAACGGGGGAAAATGTCACACAACTTCAATACATGAAACTCCCCCTCTCCGCTGTCATTCAGAGGGAGATTTGACACAACGACCTAGATCTCATCTACCCCTCCTCTATCTCAATACCTCCTGAAAAAAAGTAAAAAGGAACGACAATGTCAATGTAGACAAAGTTAATCAGATTTCAAATCTCTACACACCACTCCCATTTAAAAAAAAAAAATGGGGGAAAGCAAATAAGGAAAAATTAGCATGTCTCTGCATTTCTTAAAATTCTTTCCACCCATTCCATACAACATCACACTTGGTGACACATAACTTGTAGGCCTTATCCCAAATGGATTGGTTTGCATTTGATTTCAAACATTTTACTTTGAAATTATGTCTGATTGTTTTCTTGATAGAAATATTTGGACTAGAAAAACCAGCGTGTTCGAGACATTAGTCACTGAACTCATGCTACTCATATATATGTGACTGTGTTGCTCATAAATATTTTAAAGTATTATCCTATACCCAGAGAGGATATTTCCCGCCGTTTAGATTCCGATAATGTTATATGATAACCCCAGTAGACTCGATACTACACAGTTCTATATGTAGCGCTCTCTATTGGTTAATAAACAATCACAGTAAACATAAATGTCGGCTAAATTCTGGAAATTAATGGATTGAGAAATTCAGAGGAAGAAAAATGCGTGAACCGGAGTTATACGTCTCCCACCTTTAGCGAGAGTGCCAGACTTCGCGAGAGTACCAGACTTCGCGAGAGGTTAAAGACTGGAGGGTGAACACGTACATGTATGCAATTTCAATAAATAAATAAATAAAAGAAGACGGACCGAATGCTTCTTCAAAAACACTCGCTTGTGGAGTTGACCGCGTATTTAAATTCCACGTCAATGTAACTCCGCTATGTTTTGCAAAGTTCTGTTTCAAAAAAGTTGTAAAACTTCGTGTAAGAAATGTATAAAATAAACACAATATCTAAAGCGTAACTGAGTTTATATTATATACTGTTTGAAATGAATTGTTGTTTCGCGGCACCGAGTGCGTAATTTAGCACGCATGCACATGTTGAAAATGAACCATGCCACTTCATTTATTATGACTGAGAAATTGTAGTCATTTCTATGAAGATATGCAAATGTAAACAGGTCGACGAAAGTTCAGAGAGACCATATGTTACTTTAGGCGAGTTAATTACCTTATGACCATTTTATATTGACCTAAAACAATTTAATGTCATCCATTTATGATAGAAACTATCCGGTCTATTTCTAATGCTCAAATATCATTTGAAATATCAACTGGAAATAATTTCTTACCATATGTAACATGATGATATTTGACTAATGACCTTGAGACGGTTGTAACATGATGATATTTGACTATGACCTTGAGACGGTTGTAACATGATGATATTTGACTAATGATCTTGAGACGGTTGTAACATGATGATATTTGACTAATGACCTTGAGACGGTTGTAACATGATGATATTTGACTATGACCTTGAGACGGTTGTAACATGATGATATTTGACTAATGATCTTGAGACGGTTGGGGTTCATAGGGATATTACTCAAACTGAGCAGTCATTGATTTTGAGAATAACGGTTATGATAAATTATGAAATACTAGTTATGTCAATTTATTTGTATATGTGTCTGATATTAAAAATTCTCTGATTTCATGAAATTATTATTGAACGGGAAGGGAGGGGTGGATGTCAGAATGGAAATAAATGTGCGTCTGGAAAAACGCTACATGGACGTTGGTGACGTTTTCTATCTTTTGTGACGTAATTTCATAACACCCCCATTGTAATTGATACACTGGCTCATGTATATAGGGAAAGATGTGGCGGGGATATAAAAATAGAATATCAATATACATTGCTTTCTGCTTCTACTACAGTGAGAGGTTTGGGTGTGAAGCTAACAAACTGGAATAACCCATTCAATCCTGTTCAGCATCTAGTATGTTACATTATGTAATTTGTAATTGTCAAGTTTACATTAGCTAAATTTGTAAAATGCTCTAAATATTTAATCTCTATTGCCATAGATTTTCATCTTCATCCCAAAAGTTTTACATGGTTTTAGAATAATTCTGATAAGTCGAGATATAATATCTAAACATGCACTGCGTTCTGACGTATATTTCAAAAATTCGCTTGAACGGTAATTCGAACATCTTGCCACATTGAGTTATGGTTAAAAGAATTGGTGACCGATTTTAACCGTTGTGATATTAAAAAAGATCACATTTTGTATCTTGATTTTCACATCATGATATGTCATATGCCAAATACTGTAGATCAATTTATTACTTGATAACGTGACGAAATCAGGAAATATAAACTTGATAATAAACCCATAATACAAACCTGTCATTACGCTTTCGTTTGATGAAAGATTTAATTTAATGATGTTTTCAGTTCTATCTGAGCTTGATTATGACACTGCATTCTGGATGACTTCATTGATAAGAAAACTAGTATTGCTCAAAGAATACAAAAAAGAATCGAGGATTGAGGTACTGATTTGAGGTCTAGGAGACCGGTTTAGCGATCTCAAACTGTTGATGAGTTTTACGAGTAATTCGAATACGGTATCTTCGGCAGTTAAACCAGCATTAACGACCTCAAAATCTAAACACACAGGAGAGTTAGGCTCACTTTGGTGCAAAAATCTGCATTTTACTGGACATTTCCCGTCATTTCGTACATTTTGTCTGATAAATACTTTTGGAAATGTCTACATTGGACGTAATGTTTGTGCTTCAATCTTCTATGATATCAGCTGCTCTCGTTTTATTAACTGCCGTAAATCTCCGAGCATTCGCCAATCAAAATCCAGGTTACATAATTGGTTTTATCTAGATTGCAATGGAGAGTCGAGGATTGTGTCGTTACGAGATGACGATTTACGAAATAAAATTCCTATTGAAAAACAAGACTCACCATACAAAATGCACCCTGTCACCTGAGAGAACGATCATTAAGCATTACTGAATTATTCTATTTGAATCTACGTTGGACAAAATTTGATGGAATTGAGGGGTCGACGAACCGCCGGATAAAATATGCATTACACGGTTTTCATACTATAGGCTTCCAAATATCCGTTCATCCGTCATATACAGAATATTGCATCCCGTCACACGAAGTCGTAAAGCAAAATCACTACATCGCAGATTGTCAATTCTGTTCCCGCGCGTTTACAGTACTCACTAGCAAAAGCATAAGGCTTCTAAAGACAATATTGCTTCAAAGAAGTTCTTGTTATAAATCTATAGAAAGTATTCCAGATGTAGTGGATTTTCCAACGGAAAATATAAGGGTTTTCTAGCTTATTTGACCAATAATTTTCACCACAAAAAATGGATTAAAATCCATTATATGCAAAAGGGATCTTGCAAACAATATTTCCCATGATGTTAGTCTTCGTTTGTCTTCAGTAATTGATCGAAGAAATATGATTTAACATGCACTTCGTTCAAATATTGGCAGAATACTCTGAATGCCATTGTGGCGAAACCAATAATCTCTTACCATAGATAAGCATCATCTTTCTCGGGGGGTAATGTGTCTGTATAAATACGATTTCCGCTTCCTCCCGCTTTCACTGGGACTAGAATTCTGAAGTACGCTTTGCTATTCACTGGATGAGGAGATTTGTGCGTTTCACGCTAGAGTTCTTTCCATACTTTGGAATTTAATGTTGCTGAATTCTTTAAACACTATAACCAATAAACTGTTAGCTCTTTCATTCTATCACATTTTGTACAGATGAAAATTTCTATGATTTATCTATTTGTTTCAGATTGTGAGAAACACGCTGTAATCTAGATGAGGTTTACGACAGGAGGTGTAATTTCTTTCCGGATGTAAATTTGTTTTAATGGATTATTCTCCTATCATCTAGACTGAAGAAGGAGAAAGACCCTTAGCATTTTGTAGGATGATCGATGGACGAAATTTAACCACTATGTGCGAATCGCACAATGTTAACACGACACAGGGAATTATGTGCCATGCAGGTCCAGAGTACCCAGACTTTCCTCCGCCGCCACCACCACAAGGTTACGAACACTTCATGGCGGTCAACGAATTTATCAAGGTTGCAGTGCCTGTGATCTTTGCACTCGGTTTTCCATTAAACTGGGTTACATTTTACATCTTTTCGCAATCTAAGCTGAGGGATGCTTCTTCGTCCCGTTACATCGCCGCTATTGCTTTCGTGGATAACGGAGTAATTCTTACCCATCTTATGCATCATTTATCCGGTTATTACCAAATTCCCGTGTTCGCACTGCATGGAGCTTGTCAGATGATTAATTACTTTAATTTCATGTGTACATTTCTTTCCATTTGGTACACAACCGCACTTGTCATTGATAAATTCATTGGATTGTATTGGCCAGTCCAAAGGTCGGAATATTGCACGGAGTTCCGGGCCAAGTGTGTAGCTGTTTCTCTAGCGATATTTTCAGTTGTGTTCTACCACCACTTAGTCTGGACTATGGGGCCACTGAAAATATTTAACGGTCAAATAATTTGTGTACCGTACCAAGCTCCAGGATTGCTCGACACTTGGTACACCCTAAATAAAGTGGATTATGTGATCGTTGCCATTATTCCATACATTACAATTGTTATTTTGTTATTCCTTATCGTGGTTAGAGTGTGCAAGTACAGGACAAACGAGAGACAATTAAATGGATCTATCCGCGGAAGGCCTTCTAATGTATCTACCCAACAAGAATTCAAAACGATGCCTCTAGTAATTGTGGTAGGGACAGCCACAGTCACATTGGGACTTCTCACCAACGTTTGCAGGATATTTGAAGTTGTTCAACACGTTGTAATCACTGTCGCTACATTTCTTTCTCAGGTGTCGTTTTCCTGCAAATTCTTTTTATATGTGGTGACGTCAGAAAAGTTTCGTGATCAACTGTTCGGTCTTTGCCGCCAAATCGTCTACAAGCTTCTCAGGGTTTTCCATTGTAATGGACGCGAGACGGAACGTACCTTCATCAGTGTTAACCAACAAACAGACGACATCCATGAGTTTGAGTGCATTGTTGAATGTGCTGTGTGACAACTGATGTTGATGCTGAATGATTCAAAATGTCTGTGATTAATGTGTGATTTCCCGGAACATCAAATGATTTTTAATGTCTGTCTTTTTTTATCACTGCAAATTAACTAAGTGTTATTCCTAGACAACGTTTGCGCAAATTGTACTTCTGAATGCAATTATAGCTTATTCTATTAGACCTGTAGAAAGGGGAGATATGAAAGCGTTGTAAATTTAATAACATGATATTTTAATTATATTAATCCATTATTGATTATTTTCATTTTGTAAAATCTTATTGTTTAAGCCTAATGTATATCATTTATTACATTTCCATATTAAATTTCAAAATGGGATCAACGCAAAATGAATTTAAAAAGTTTTAATAGATAGAGCATTTTAGGAGTTCAGACGATACATAGAAAACTCAAAACGTCTACAGTCCCCTGTGTCCATTAAAGTTAATTTAGCCAAACGCCCGTTTGGCTATGAATTGAAGTCCTTTATTCACATACATGTCTTAATCTGAAAAAAAAAAAAACATTCATATTACGGAGTCCTTCCTTGTGACAAAATCGTTATCAATTCCATTTTATATACAGTAAATAAAGAAAGGAACACAAAACAAGATGTGTAAACACTGATAAAGTAATTCTGGTATCCAGATAAAGGTCTTGTCGCACGGAATTTACATGTGAAAGTCCTAACATTAAACATTCAACAGTTATGGCCAACGTTAAAGATTTTCAAAAAAATCGTTATCTTTTCGATTATATATATATATATATATATATATATATATATATATATATATATATATATATACATGTAGTAAATATACAAGAAAAACAGAGAGAAAATGAATTTAGTATTTTCCTGCAGCGTAGTTAGAAAAATACAATACTGCCGTGCTCAATAAGGATAAGTGCCTTTCATGAAAGGTGAAGATAACGAGCAGTGATCAATCGCATACATGTAACTCCTATAAGCAATACAAAATAGAAAAGTTGGGCAAACACGGACCCCTGAACACCAGAGGTGGGATCAGGTGTCTAGGAGGAGTAAGCATCCCCTGTCGACCGGTCACACCCGCCGTGAGCCCTATATCTTGATCAGGTGAACGGAGTTATTCGTAATCAAAATCAGTGTGCCAAGAACGGCCTAACAATCAGTATGAAACAAGTCAGACAGCATATGACCAGTGATAGGTTGTATTGGCAAACTAGATCGTTATAACGACCATATAATTTGCGGAATGCCGACTTTAAACAAGACTGTTGAAACCCCTGCACCATCAATTTGTTTGTCAGTAGCCTCTCTCGATTTAAAAACTAAACATACACAGAACAAGCTCTTGTGTATCGAATCAGTAGAGAGATAAAAACACCATATGCAGGTGATAACGGAATATTGCTACATAAATATGGGGAGTTGACGATGAAAAAACTGAAATCATCCAGTTGTCATAAAGTTGAGTTGTTAGTTTGACGTTAGTATCTACTTTCAATAAAATATCTAAGTACGAAGCAGAAGTGGACGACTCTGAGGTGTTATTTATTTTGAGTTCACAGGGATATATTGAATCTATGCAATGGCATAATTTGACTAATGATACTCTATTTGATCTTACAGATAGCTTGTATGTGACAAATATGACAACAAGTAGATGTATTTAAGCTTGTATGTGACAAATATGACAACAAGTAGATGTATTTAAGCTTGTATGTGACAAATATGACAACAAGTAGATGTATTTAAAAACAGGACTGCAATACATGGAACATAGGCTTGTGTTTCTAACGGAAACTTTAATACTTGTTTAGAAATAGTTTTTAAATCTTGAAACATGCAAATATTTCATTAATACATGAATGTGGAATATTTGTAGCTTTGACCTTTAACCTCACAAATCAAGAGTCATTCTAGATCTTATATTTGATCTGGACCTTAAAGATAAAATTCAACAGGGGACACAATCTAGTCTAAATAATAACGTTTGAGTTTCGTGCCTTCATGCAGTTATACAAGTCTGGCAACAAAATATTGTTGCTCACAAGTTTGACTCGTTTTTCGTTTCAAAAGCTATAAAGTGCAATTTTGTGCACAACTGATGTCCATTTTAAGATTTTGAACAACAGGATATTACTTCCTTTGTTGAGCGTTGCTGACGTGAATAAGTTGTTATGTAACTACTCCATCACATTAATCGTTTTTATCAAGAACACTAAAAACTGTTTTTCACAAATCACAGAGAACATTTTTTTTTTAAATTCTCTTGACAATTGTTAATGAAACATGGCTGATTCCGATAAGCATGTAGTTGCATGCGCAAGCTGACCTCCCCCCCCCCCCCCTCCCCCCCCCCCCCCCCCCCCCATGTGTGTCACATGCTACCCCAGATCATTCTTTCATGTACAATTAACATAATTACCGGTGATTGGTGTTACAATTTTATTCATACTCGATGTTTAACCATAGGATAATATCAATTAACCATATAATAAGTCATGATATTCGAATATGAAATCGATGTATTGATATTTACACCGTTCACTATTTTGCCAACAACAATCTTCTGGACAGTGTAAACCTTTGACTGGGCGTATTATATGTTACTACATGATCAGAGAGTCATTGGTCTTTAATTAATACAGTTTCGACTGTCATTACTTCGTATACCATTAAGTAAAGAGTGTTCTAGTCTAGTCCTTACTACCATTCCCTTCAGGATTCAGGGGTGTCTGAAGGATGCCATATGTTCTTTGGCAACATCAGTCATTCGTTTATTGGCATACAGAATGTTCAGATGTTTCCTCAGAATACCGTTGAGGTTCTAGAGGGCGGGGTGGTAAGTAAGTGACCAGTGGAACCCTGTCGTTTTGAGGGGGGGGGGGGGTGTAACGGAGGAGGAACTGTCAATTCTGTCGAGTCAGCTCATCCGTTGCGGACTGCACCTTGCAAGCATCATATCCCCTGTCAAATGAGAATTGAGGATTCGCTCTTGGATAGTAGTAGGAGTAGAGCAGGTGCGGCGGATTCGGGTGGTCAAACCTTAGGCACACCTTTGAAAGTGTGGGTTGGATGACAGATGGATTGCAAAAGGTACAAGTGAGAGTCGATGGGCTTGTTGAGAGTGGGTTTGATGGTTGGGCAGTCTAACGCGCTGTTCACACGCTTGTAGGAGATTCCCCAGGTCTAGAGTTTAATCCTGTGATGGGGCGGAAGAGGGTGTCCATGTATAGTGAATTTCTCTAATGGATATACACTGTATATAAATATGTGTGTGCGTGCGTACGCGCGCGTGTGTGTGTGTGCTCGTAGAGGTATTCAATGTTACAGATAAAACCCAACCCGTACACATGAAGCGATCACTCGTTCCAATACAGCACATGCCTTGTCATATTTTACATTTCAAAAAAAAAAGTACGTTATTGATCCCTGCATTCGAATGTTTACCCATGTCTATTTGTCTGTCTGAATCGATTTTCCATGCGATATCTTCACTTTTGCAGCCCTGTCGGGTCTGATTAAAGGCCGACACGTGATTTTCCCGTTGAATCTGAGGTAAATCTATTACCTAGAATAGATACCTGGTTTTCCAGTGAAAGGTTTAAAATACAGTTAGTAGTTTGGACTATGAAATATCTGCTTTGTCATGGAAAGCTGTGTACTGAAATATGCAAAATTTGAGGTATCATAAAAGCCATCATAGTCCTTCATTTGGATTTAGCAGTGAAGTTCACAAAGGAACAATACTTTCTTATCGCTTGGTTTTAGACATATTATCATCAACACGGCGGGTCTCTTAGTGAAATTACAACCGTCCTCTTCATCCGTCAATAAAAAACATGGAATTAAACAAAAAGAAAATAACTTCATTTATACAGTAATAGGTATAAGAATACAATCATATTGATATATGGTGCAGAATAAAGAAGTTCTTGTTACTTTGTGAGGTAATCCAATTTTGATATGCAACATAATAACTATACCGTCGCGATAGTCGGCAGTTAATACAATGATAGTACTAGTGTTCATTGATTCCAGACCGAGACCCTATAAAGATGTCACATTGGCGTTGACACGCTAAAGAACCTGAACTTGTGTACAAATACTAGATGATGCCTATGATAGCACGGTCAAAATTTGTGGCACTTCGACTAAACTTTTGTGAGGTTTTAAAGAAATAAACTCTCTGCACTAGGACATCAGCTTTCAAATAATCAGTCAATCAATTATAGAAACTGGATATAAATCAAAAATATTCCCACAGGACAATGACACATTCAGTCAAAGGATCCGCAGCTGCCCGGTGTAATGTTTCAATCTAATGTATCTGTGAAATTCAACAACCAATGGAAAAAACACACCGTGGAAATGAACTCCTAGTCAACAATCATACTGACCCTAATGAATTCGGTCTCCTGAAACCTTACATGAAGTCTAGTTCTGCCTCCGTAAACTGTACCAGGTTGTTCTCAATGGGCGCTATAGTCTTCTTACAGGACACAAAATACCTATAATATCAAATAATGATAAAGAACTTACAACCCAGAGATTACTTGTTATAGCGAGCTCTAGGCGTCAGAATTGGTGCCATTGGTGCATATTTTGTTTGCAGTAGATTTCCTTGTGTGATAGATATATCCACCGAAAAATTGACAGGAAACTGCATTAATGTGTGCGATATAAAATATTGGGTTTAATTTCTGATCATTTAATTCCCTTTAAAACCGATTTACAACCTTCTAATCGTATCTGTAACAAAAACTGTCTTCATAAAAGCACCGAAAGCATCGACTTTTCAACATTCAATGAATGATTCACCCAAGCATCTCGTACCTTTTTCATACCTTTTTCATACATACAATGCACTAGGACTGTATTAGAAGAAAGGTAACCTAATAGATTGACAGTCACTTCAGGTGTGATGGTACATTGTAGATCAAAACTGACAATCGGGTAGGCTTTGTCAACACACATACAACGAGGTACATTGTAATACCATACTACTAGGTAAATTAGAAATTTTCCCAAATAGAAAAAATACCATTATCATATTTCGTACATACGTTATCCCCATGCATATGATATGTTTAGAACAATTGTAGCGTGCCCCTCCTACTGAATACAACCGGAAACTAAACATGGGAAGGCTCGAACCCACGACCTACCGGTCACGAAGCAAACTCAACCAATGAACTGTCGCGAGCGGTCCGGCTGCTCTCTGTGACAAAAAAAACAAAACAACAACAACCCACGAAATCGGTCAAAACACGTACAAAGTGCGATACATCAGAATACCTTTTCATTTACGCACGGTGGCGAATCACGTGACTTTTACATGATCAATTACATGGAAAATGGCGACGAAGGTCAATACAAGGAAAAAATTCAAACGATTAAAACCTTTATCAATAACGAATTACCACATAAGTTATTTCAACATTTGAAGAATTTTCTAAGGAACAAATCCATACTAAAATGGTAGTTCTACCTGTGATAAAAGCGGAGAACACTGATTTTCAGTCAAAAACTTCCCGGCCGGCCGCCAAAAAACTGTGTCCATGTTATCTGCTTCTATCGCACGTAGAACTACCATTTTAGTATATATTATTCATTAAAGGACACATCGCATGTTTTTAAACTTTTTAATTTTTTCAGCAAAATTAATTCATTTCATGCCTAAAACTACTTTACATGTGTTTTAAATGAAACAGTTTGCGTAGTTTTCGAGTTTGAAAGCGATGAAATTCAAATCTTGCGATATGCATATTTTCTTCGATATTTTACGCGCCATTATCTGTGACGTCATATGCGACCTCGAGCGAGAAGATTTGAAAACAGTTGTTAGCCATTTCATAAACAGATTAGATTTAATTGACAAACAAACAATTATCACATTAACGGCTTGTAAATAACACTGCATTAGGGTGTTTTGTGCCGTTTAAGGGTGTACTTGCTGTCAGTAGAGAGGCTTTGGACTGTGTTTTTTTCAATTTCCGAAGGAAGGTATGAGGGACAAGACGTGAATATTTTTTGTCGGCACAACGACTTTGCCATAAAAAACCCAGTAGAATTTGTCCCTGTACTTTTTTAAACAAGCACTTGGACAAAGACGTAGATAAACTGCGAGAAAATGGTTCTATCGAAGCTACCCACTGTTACATATAGGCCTACGGCTTATGCTTTCCGTTCTGCTCTCAAATTCAATACACACTCGCATCAACTGACCTTCACCTTGTAACACCATATAGGCAGAACTTCGCTAGCAGTGTCTACCAACTGGTAGTTTTAAAAAAGAAATTTGAAGATGAAAGATAATTGAACTTTCAATTATAAATAATAAAATATGATATTTTCCAACTTTGAATTGAATTATAATGCTTTCATTTTTTTTAAAGGAACACGTACGTGTTTACAACAACGTACTAGCACGCCGCGCTCCCACTTCCTAAGTAACAACGTGTAGATAACAACAACAAAAATGATTAATAAAATTGCTTGAATAAAATAATTAAAGGGTATTGGGATTTTCACCATAAGTTTGATAATTTTCATTATTTTTTTTTTTTTTTTTTTTTCGAAATGCACCCGTGACAGTAGGCCTAGTTGTCAATGATACATAATCGTATCATAATTTAGATCTATCTAACTTCTCCAAAATAAATTTAATAATAATTGCACTGTTTATTTTCAAAAAGCAACAACGCTAATTACAGTTGTTTACAGAAATGACATTACCATATTCTGTTTAGACAGTGATCCCATGTAAACATTATTTACTCCCAGATTTCATACTCGCTTTCCTCGCTACATTTGGGCCGCTATTTGTATGCACTGGTGGCTAAAAGATATAAGACTCGGGAAATTTGTTAACATCGAAATAAATGTTATCCATGGTAAATTTATTAGGCCCCTAAATCCTGAGTTTTTAAAAATATCTAACACTACTTTTACAACAAGTTGATCGACGAAGGTCGCATATGACGTCACTGTACCACGTGACTACCTATCTAATTAACTAGGCTTTTTGAAATCAGGGCTTAGATTTAAGTCCGTATTGTGGCTAATTATCGCAATACTTCAGCGAACGAACTATTACAATTAATTTCTATAAGCATAAGGAAGACAAAATGCATATAATTTTGTATACTTTGAAAACACGATATGTGTCCTTTAAACGTTGATATAAGTCATGTTACATTTTATTATTGATAAAGGTGTTACTTGCTCCTTTGAATTTTCCCTTGTGTTGACTTTCATCGTTATTTTCCGTGTAACTGATCATGTCAAATCAAGTGATTCACCACCGTGTACAGTCAGCGTACAATATCATACAGTGATGAAAAGGCATAATCGTATTCTAGCGCTTTCGCTCATAAATGTGTCTTTGTTGTTGATTTCAAGTAATGATGTGAAGAGAAATGTTCATAGCGTGCTTTAGAAATTTACATATGTGATGTTTTTTATCGTCTCCACCCTTGTACACTCCGTGCTCGTCAGTCAACAATCTGAAACAGCCATGGTTTGATGGAACAGCCATGAAAAAGGCGTAGGTTTGGTGCATTCTTCCACGTACGGTAATGGGTCGGATTGGCATTGTGGCGTCAAAGTAAATGTTTAGGGCGAGTTGTCAAATTACCAACAAAGAGTTTTTCATTACAAAAATCAAATTAGAATGTAAATATGTATTGCTTTTGTTTATGTTGAAAAGTACATTAATTATATTGATTGCGTTATTATAATTATCTTGACGAACAAAGACTCAAATCTGCACTTAGTTTTTTCATATGCAAGTACAATGGAATGTCCAAAAACAATTAACTGTTTGAAGGTAACTCCACGATCACGTGACTTCGCAGTATTATGGGTTCAGAGTAGAAACACTGTATTTGATTTCCACTTAAAGTTTGATTTAATCAACCAAAGAAAATGTATATGTTGCCACCTTTTTAAAGTTGTCATAATGAACAGTGTGTATATTAACATCAGAAAATCGCACATATTCGTTAAACAGCATGCTAAAAAAACCACCCATAAAACTGGTTAAAACGACAGAATCATAATTGCAACAGATTCAAAAGACTGTTGCTTTATAATTCTAATATTAATCGTGGATTACAGGTAAATCATTGTATCAGCTGATAAAGATTAATCAATTGAAGATTTTGCAAACGCCGATGACGTCACATGAGGATTTGTTGATTACAAGAATCTGTAAAAAAAAAAAAAAAAATTTAATAAAAAAGAAGAAGCTTATGGACCACAACGCTCACCTGAGGTATCGTTAGCCCTGCTATTCTTCAGAAGATGTTAAAGACTTGTCCCATACCTTAATCTCATTTAAAAAAAATTGTGACTGCATCCTAGTTTCACGGGCTAGGGAATCTGAATCCTAATTTTATAGGCTAGGGTATCTGAATCCTAATTTCACAGGCTATGGGATCTGAATCATAATTTCACAGGCTAGGGGATCTGAATCCTAATTTCACAGGCTAGGGGATCTGAATCCACATAACATGGGGAAGCTTCAACATCAATATGACCATGCTGTTACGGAAAAGAACTTTTTGTTTCCTGTATACATGCATTATGTAAAATCTGATCCTCGATCTTAACCCCACTCTAATCCCAGGGTCCATAATTTGAAAAAAATTAAATCCATACACCTAGGGGTTTTTTGCAAATTAAAAATTCTAATGGGGATTTCCCTATAGTCCCAATTGATCCCCTATTGTGTCCCCACAAGGACACTGGGCACTGATTCAAACTGAGGATGTTTGCAAATTAATCACTAACCCTGGCCCTGCTGTTTTTGAGACTTTTCCCAATACATTCCCATGTAAAACATTGATCCCTTATCGTAGTCCCGCTCTTCTTTGGGGGCCATGATTTTAGATTTAGAATTTACACTATGTCAGAAAGCTTTCAACTGTGGTTACATGTAGCTAAAATAAAATGTTGCGTCTACACTAACTGAGAATGATTACATTTTTATATGACCAAGCATGGCCCTGTTGTTTCCCTATTGTGACCCAACTCTATCCCGGGCGCCAAGATTTAAACAACTACTTGAGGTTGCTTGCATATCTATATAATTAATCATGGTCTTCATGTTCTTAAAGATTTTTACCTATGTATGCCATGTAAAACTTTGATCCCCTATTATATTACCCTCACCCTATCATCGGGGCAAAGGTTTCAACAAACTTCAATCTGCACCACCCAAGGATGTTTGCACATCTTAAATATGACAAATCATGGTCTTGCTGTTGTTGAGAGATTTTTAAAGGTGTTTTTTTATTCACTTTGATCTACTATTGTGGTCCCACCTTACTATCGGGGCCGTGATTTGAACAAATTTATATTACACTACCTAAGGATGCTTTCAAATATGTTTCATCTTTTTTGGCCCAGAGTCTCTTGAGAAGATTTTCAAATGACCCCACCAAATTTTCACTATTTCTCTATTATCTCCCAAAAAGAGAGGATGTCGATTTTCCTTTGAACAAAATTGAATCCCCAAGGATGCTTTGTGGAATTGTTAAAGATAACACCTTGGTTCTGGAAAAGAAGTGGCATTGTTTAAAAAAGTTTACGGACGAACAGATGGACAATGTGATCAGAAAAGCTAACAAGAGTACCACAAACGGTACAATATACGCCCGTCGGACAGTGAAATTCAACCTGGAAGCATATTATGCACTCTGAATTGACAACACACATTCTGAATAGAAAAGTCTTAAAGTGGGTCATGGTGCACCAATCCATCTGACATATGAATTGTTATGTATTTCTCTGAGGGTGAGGTTGTGACAAAATATTGGTGCAATATCTACATGTATCTATGATGATAAAAAGTCCAGGAAACCATTTGATCTACTTTTAGCCCTAAAGTAGGTCATGGTGCACCAATTAAGTTGAAATGTGAACTTATTAATAATATGTATTTCTCTGAGAGTGAGGTTGTGACAAAATATCGGTGCAAATCTACATGTATCTATGATGATAAAAAGTCCAGGAAACCATTTGATCTACTTTTAACCCTAAAGTAGGTCATGGTGCACCAATTAAGTTGAAATGTGAACTGATTATGTATTTCTCTGAGAGGGAGGTTATGACAAAATTTCAGAGCAATACCTGTGGCCATACCGAGAAAAAAAATATGGAAAACTCTTTGACCTACTTCTACCCCAAAAGCAGCTAGTGCACCAATCCAGTTGAAATGCTAACTGCACTTGTATTCCTCCGAGAGGAAGCCTTTGACTAAATATCAGGGCAATATCTGTATCCGTAATGACAAAAAGCCTAGAAAACTGTTTGAGCTATTTTTAGCCCAAAAGTAGGTCAAGGATGGACCAATCCAGCTGAAATGCAAACTGAACTTGTATTCCTCTGAGAGGAAGCCTTTGACGAAATATCAGGGCAATATCTGTATCCATAATGAAAAAAGCCCGGAAAACTGTTTGACCTATTTTTAGCCCAAAAGTAGGACAAGTACAGACCAATCCAGCTGAAATGCAATCTGAACTTGTATTCCTCCAAGAGGAAGTCTTTGAATAAATTTCAGGGCAATGTCTGTTCCCATAATGAAAAAAGCCCGGAAAACTGTTTGACCTGCTTTTAGTCCTAATGTAGGTCACGGATGGGGCAATCTAGCTGAAATGCAAACTGAACTTGTATTCTTCTGAGAGGCAGCTAATATGTAAATTTCAGAGCAATATTTGTATCTGTAACGAAAAAAAGTCCGGAAAACTGTTTGACCTACTTATAACCCTATAGTAGGTCAAGGACGAACCAATCCAGCTGAAATGCAAACTCACTCTTACACTTCTCGAGGAAAAAATTGTGACCAAATATGCATCAAAGTCCGGAAAACACGACGTCGGACGGACGGACAGCCAGACGCACGGACAGCGTCATAACATAATACGTCCTGTCTAATGACGGGCGCATAAAAAGTAAAAGACCCCCCCCCCCCCCAATAAACATCATCTGTTACGATATTGTAAATATAAGCTTCGTCAAAAAAGAGTGCATTGATTTTTCATTCACAAAACGTGCACCAGAAAGGTAAATTTGTAAATTAAGTTTGCATTCTAGTTAACATTTAGATAAGGTTGGCATTTATTTTAAACTCGTCATACACTAATGGAACACTGTTTGCCTGTGATAAGACTCGATTATAGTATCTTAAAAGTCTCCTTTTATCATACCATTGCCTGTGATAAGACTCGATTATAGTATCTTAAAAAGTCTCCTTTTATCATACCATATCTCGGTTAATACATTTTAACAACAACGAAAAAAAATATTGACTTGGTTGTCATACAAAAATTGTTCACCTTATCGCCTCTCTGGCTTCGTGTTTCCCTCCCTTTACATACATACATACATAGCTGCTAAATCCGCGTATATTGTTAACATCCGATTCATTAGGCGAGATATGTCTTAATTAAAGTTATCCGGAACTAATGACCCAGAAATGTCAAATTACAAATTGATAAAAGGATCGATTTAATAAACTTTGCATTGTACGTGTCATCTGGGCGGTTTTTTTTTTGTTAGAACAGTAGTTGTGAGCAGATCAATCACTCTGTCCTAAGTACACCTCGGGAGATTCGTGGTGTTGTGAAATATTAGGGTAAGCAGCTATACGGTGTAAAAAAAAAAAATGTTTTGAAAATATTTTGAAAACAAAAACAATTTTAAACAATAAATTGACATATTTGATGTCGTTACAATCGATATTATACACTTTTAACTGTGGCGTCATTGAAGCGAATTTTCGCATCAAATTAAAGTTACGTCTGTTTGCAATAATTTTGAATGTATGAATATGAAAATCGATAATACAAAATTTGATGAAGGACTGAAATTTATAGGAGATTTTCCCCCGTTTACTCTCGTGTTTTGTTGAGCATTGAAACTGGTTCATTTCTTTATGAAGAATCCACCTCGACTTCTCGAAATGAGCATCATAGCCAAGCGCCGTTTCACTTTGACGAAGAGAAGAACATCCACTGTCGAACTTCTTCAGAACAGGCGCCGCTCGTCAGTCTGCGAGCTGGAGGAACTGAGAGTCAGTAAGGCCAGGACAATTTCTCTTTAATCTCTCTTTTAATATAATCTACTTTTTAATAAATTCAGAAAGCAAATTTATCAAAGGAATGCAAACTTATAATTTTGGTTAGACACATGTGCAATTATTCATAGTTACTGGTAACACAAAATAAAACTTGGAACATTTTAACAGCAGTCTTCAGCCTCCGCATGCTCTGTGGAAGCGAAGAAATTTACGCGTACTGTCAAGACCGAGGAATAGAAGATTATCTCACAATAAATCAGTATTATTATATGCGCTTATTTTCTTCCCTATAGCTAGTCGATAGCGTATACTGACTCGAAGTGCAATAGTTCAACTTCATAATATCAGATTAGATGCCCTTTAGAGACCTGTAAACTATTCCTTATTCTCTGAATATTTCCTTGCGAATCGTAATAAGTGATGATTTGTTTCCGCAGTCTTTAGGCGATGAAAACATAAGTAGTAATCTGTAAGCTTCTTGTAAGTTTCTGCGAGAATTTTTCACTCCTACCAAGACGTTCCCAGCTATATGTAAAGGGACAAAAATCTGAACATAGGCATGGCGGTCAATGGCTTTGTCTTACCAACACCTAGCCCGCAAAAACCGAGGTCCCGTGTCACAGCAGGTGTGGCACGATAAAGATCCCTCCCTACTCATAGGCCGTACGTGCCGAGCATAGGCCTAAATTTTGCTGCCCTTCACCGGCAATGGTGACGTCTCCATATGAGTGAAAGATTCTCGAGCGGGACGTTAAATTATGTACAACCAACCTAGCTACCACACAGAACTTCCGACAGATCCGCGACTTTCACTGCTAAATACTGAGCGTTTGATCCGCGACTTTCACTGCTAAATACTGAGCGTTTGATCCGCGACTTTCACTGCTAAATACTGAGCGTTTGGCGAAGGAGCAGTTATTAGTATTACCCGGTACCTATATTTTATGTCCAGGGTCTGACGCGGTCAAGGAACTAGCCGGGCTGCAACCCACGACCACCAGTACCGCCCCAGTAATACTAAATGAATGCTAAATTATTCGCTTTACAGTTGCAGTGTTCACTGTACACAATGCTTGTTCTTAATCAAATATCTTAATCACCATATTGTTTCATTTCTATGCATGCACATACTAAAACCAAAGAGAGATGAACTCAGCAAGTTTTCATAGTACAAAGAGCTAATCCTACAATTTTCTCAAAATGTGTTAATAAAATGGGACCTGTGAAAATAACAAACAGTGAACATTTTCAAAAATCCTATAAAGAATACAAAATTGAGAATAGTGCAAACACGGACCCCTGGAAACACCAGAGGTGAGATCAGAGTTAGCATTCCCTGTCGACCGGACACACCCAACGTAAGCTCTCCATCTTCATCAAGTAAACGGAGTAATCCGTCTAAATAATAGTAATAGTCTAAATCAGTATGTAGCGGCCTAACCATTGGTATGAAATGCCACAGGCAGCATTAGACATAATTACAGGTTGTATGTGCAAACATAATAATGATATGATTCGGCATTTCTCTGTTAATGCCCGTCCAATGGTTAAAATGCGGTAGTATTCACAAAGATGCGATGCAGTATTGTGAAAGGATATGTATATATCTTTGTGCAGATCTTCGACGTTCATTCCACAACAGAGAAGGTGTCATCAGCGAATCCAGTGAAAGCGAAGAAGACGATCAGACTGCGGAACTGATATCAAATTTATTGCTTACCCCCTACGACCAACTCATGCGAGCCATCAGCCGGGGCAGCTTTCCAGAAATTGCCATGTCGGTTCAAAACATCTTAGACAACCATGAACCTATTCTGAACAATGAAAAAATGGATCTGTATCTGGAAACCATCAAAACCAGAAATGTCCCTGTCATTAAAGAAGTCATGTCCGCCATTAGACCATGTGCTCTTTTCCCAAAGCACTATAAATACAAACTCATGTCTGAATCTTTGAGAGCTCGTCATCGGGGCGTTGTTGATGTCGTCTGTAAACATCTGTACCCGCGGTTTAAATTATCAAAGAAAGACACAGTTCAAATTGTTAAAGAAGCGATGGATTTAAATGATATGACAATTTTCCTATCGGTGTGTGCGCCTTTAAAAAACAAAAGACTTGTTGAGAGACACCAGGCATTTGATCTGCTCCTTCAGTCTATCCAAACAAAGAATTCTGCAATGGTAGTCCAAATCTTGCGCGTCATAAGACCAAAGAAAGCGTTGATTTCGCAACAAAAATCGCATCTTCTGATTTCCTCAATTGGAACTCGCAACTCCGAAATAGTTCAAATTCTACTCAGGTTGTATAACAAAATACCCAAGGCTGAGATTGAAAAATATTTGCATCACGCCATGGATTCAACACCAGCCATTTTCCTGCATTTGATCCACGAACTGCGGCCAACAATTGCTGACGAAACTTTAGAGGATCTATTAACGGCTGCATACAACACACATGGAAACAGTGCTGTTACTTGGCATATCATTCAACATTTCCCTCCGCCTGCTCATCTCACAAAACGGTTCCTGAATATTTTCATAAAAGCCGAAGATAGTGTCTTAATATCCGTCCTCCTTAAACATGTCTCAACACTGACAAATGAAGACGTCCAGAGAATTGTTCTTTTGTCGTTGCAGACTTGGACAAATTTGTTCAGATTCTTCAGCGGAACACATGACTGTCCCAGTGAAACAGTTATTGAAATTATGGAAGAGCATCTCGTACAAGTCAAGAGAGATCATTTAACCTCGATTTACCCACGTGTTAATCTTTCAGACGACATTTCAGCATCCGAGACCCTTGTCCAGATAATCAGTTCTTTACAATATTCAGTATCAAAAATCTGGGAAAGACTCTACCATACCTTTGCACAATCTGAAAACATACATGGTATAACACTTCTAAATCACTTCCCTGCAGAAAATCAAGAAAATATTGTTCTGCGCGTGCTTGAAGATCTTTCCCGCCACACGTCAAATACTGACGTAGTTGATGCCATGCTTGCCTCAGTTGTCAATCCTACAAATACATTTTTTGCGCAACTAGGCAAGTACTCAAAACTAAGAAACTGTGAAGAAACATCACACGAGATAATTCAGAATTATTTACTAAAATTCGAACGTCGGCCCACACAACTGGAATCCGAAGTTTGACAAACACACTTGTGTTACTGTATTGAGACATTAGTATGATTTTCAACTTGATAGACAATGCAAGCTATGAACAATGTACAGAACAGAAAACTGTCAGATATTTCATTGCTGAAAAAATACATATGTCTCTGATAAAGTAAGGTTTCTGATACAGCACTTCCTTACTTTGACAACTCTGATAGTGCATGTAAATGTACATTTATCATGACGTGGACTTGTGCCGGTATTCAGCCAGATATGTTATATCTAGAATATTACGATCTAAAATCCATATCGTATGTCATATCAGCCGAGTGGTCCCATATTAGCCCGAGGGCCGAAGGCACTTTTTCATGCTTAAATATTTCGTACGAAAAGGATTCTGATTTTTGATGGGTTTTTGTTTTTGTTTTGTTTTTTTGGAAATTTGATACGGAGTCTGAAAACTGATTTTATGAAATAATATTCTTGTTATCCCATGCGGGTTACGTTTTTTGCATTTTAAAGACAGATCACGGAATATTTGATACATTACTTTTCTGTGGTAAAAGCCTTGATACAATGATTTACTGTAGTAAACACTTTGGTACATTGAAGTTATGGTAAATCTCTGATACATTGATTAACTATTGTGCATGTAAAAACTTTTGATATATCAATTATAATTAACTTTGGTAAAAACTCTCATACATTGATTTACTACAGTGAAAACATCGATTTACCATGGTTAAAAACATTATGATAAAAAAAAAAGTATTATGAGCGAATACGTAATTTCCGACTTGATATGCATTTTTACACGACGATCTGATATGTGATTTTCCGTTTTTCGAATCAGTCGTTGGTATCGGCTAATGTGACGTCACCCGTATCATGCAGTGCAGAATCTGAATAATCATTTCCAAGTATATGATAAATACCAATACATGACTCCACCTAATAATCAGCAAAATGGATACACATTCATTAATGGTCCAGTCTGAAAAACGATCGCTACTGAGCAAGCGTTCGTCAGTATTTTGGAATTCCCATGGGCATGAATTGTGCTCCTTTGTTAGCTGGCCTGTTTTTATATCCATATGAAGCAGGATTTATTCAAAAACTTCTACATGAGAAGAAAAAAAATTCTTGCTGTGGCCTTCAATGCAACATTTAGATATATCGATATTTTATCTATTAACAATAATAACTTTTATTCATGTCAATTCGATATATCCCTGTGAACTCGAAATAAAAAAAACTCCAGAGTCATCCACTTCTGCCTAATACTTAGATATTTTATTGGAAATAGATATTAACGGCAAACTAACAACTCAACTTTATGATAAACGGGATGATTTCAGCTTCTCCATCGTCAACTACCCATATTTATGTAGCAATATTCCATTATCACCTGCATATGGTGTTTATATCTGTCAACTTACTCTATAGGCAAGAGCTTGCTCTGCATATGATAAGTTTTTAAATCGAGGCAGGCTACTGACACACAAGTTGATGATGCAGGGGTTTCAACAGTCTCGTTTAAAGTCGGCATTTCGCAAATTCTATGGTCGTTATAACAATCTAGTTTGCCAATACAACCTATCATTGGGTCATATGCTGTCTGACTTGTTTCATACTGATTGTTAGGCCGTTCTTGGCACACTGATTTTGACTATGGATAACTCCGTTTACCTGATCAAGATATAAGGCTCACGGCGGGTGTGACCGGTCAACAGGGGATGCTTACTCCTTCTAGGCACCTGATCCCACCTCTGGTATATCCAGGGGTCCATGTTTGCTCAACTCTCTATTTTGCATTGCTTATAGAAGTTATGAGATTGATCACTGTTCGTTATCTTCACCTTTTATTTTCAAACCAGGCCTGGTAACACTGGAGGTGTTGAAATTTATATATCAACAAGATCTTGGTATTAAAAACCAATTCTACCACGGTTATTGCAATGATCAAAGGAATGCCGCGGTCATTATTCTACGATATACCTTCATACGTATTTTAAAACTGATTACATGTACAAGAAAATTGATACACATCTCGCTTGCACTTTGAGTTTTGCTAATGCAACAATAAAGTCGAAGACTGATGATTCAATTTTAAAATCATAAAAATCAATCAATATATGCAGTAAAACAAATTCATAAACGAATGAAGAACATTTGTCATTCAGTATAAACCAATCGTCTGCATTCCGAGAGCGATACATAATGACATGTTAACATGGGGTGCAGACAAGTTTTTTAAAACTGTATTCAAAGCAATTGATATGTTAACATCAAACTAAATATTTTTTTTAAAAGAGATTTAGAATACCCCAAACCATCTCATCTTTTTCGTCAGCAAAAAACAATGTAGGCCGTTTCGGAAACTGCCATGACATCACAGTGACCTTATTCGTAGATATATAGGAAAATGATTGGCTGAATATATCTGAGCCGTAATAGAATAGAAATAATGTTCTTGTATTCGTGTATGTTGCTGGATAACCTCCTTGGTCTCAAAATGTTGTTTGAAATATAAAGCCTCGGCTTTTATATTTCAAAACAACATTTTGAGACCAAGGAGGTTGTCCTGCAACATACACGAAAAAGCGATCATTATTTCTTAAAGCAAGGCAGGTATGTATAACCAAAATGGAAGGGGTGACCCCCTCTAACAACTTATTTTTACATGCAAAATATTTATTCGCTGACTGCCCTCCCCCTCTTTTTTTTTTTTTTTTATAATAACATCAAATGGTAAGACTGCACTGATGAGTGGAACTCATATGTTAACTTATGAAGGACTAACCCACCCACTCCAATTCATAATTATGAAGTTTGGGCAAAGGAACATTTTGATTGTTTTTTTGGGTTTTTTTTTTTAAATTTGGCTTGCCAAGAATTTTAGACAATTGTGAAGTCAACTTCCACTATGACACCCCCCCCCCCCCCCCCCCCCCCCCCCCTACTCGTGAAATAATTTTTATTCTTTCTTTTAAGGTATAAAATTTAGAGGTTTACCGGCTCCAGAAAGGCTTTTATCATACATAATTCTTATACATGTAAATGTATCTAAGACAATGATATGCTTTATTTTAAGTCAGCATGTCGTAATAAAAATGAAGCATGTGTTCTAAGGAGCTCTAAACTGACATAGAGTAACAGTAAAGTTACAAGAAAGACAATTTTACAATCTTGATTTCTTGTGCAGTTAACAATCATCACAGAGAAAAACCAGAATTTCAGTAACTTCCTGTGAACTATAGGTACAAAATCATTAATTATTTTAAACAATGAAACTGCATAAATTCAATATCACTAGTTCGAGACTGAAATAACATGGTTTTAACAGAGATGAACACTATCATGATTAAGGCAGCATGATACATGTACAATGTACCACAAAATCACTAATCTTCAATGAATTCTAGTTGTTGTTTTTATTTGTGATATGGACACACCCACAATTTCACATCCTCTATGAACACAAGAAAGTACATGTAAACTACTGCAAAGATAACAAATTATCTACCAAAGTTATATTCACATCTTCCTTATTTTTTTTAAAATTAATATAAAATTTCACACAATTTCAAACACTGTCTCTGAAGATGTGAATTATGGAGACATTACAGACAGGTTCAATTATTCCATTATCTTTCCGTAAGTTGAATGTCAATCAATCTGTATATTAAACATTACAGTCATTCATTGATAAAGTTGTTTAAAAAAGGAGAGATCAACAGTCCATTACAAAGGTAAACTTCTATTTCTAAAAATAAACTAATCTAAAATCTTTATGATATACTGAATCCAAGGAGCTTGCCCAGCTGGCCTAGTTTGCTAGTGTAGTACGTTGGTACATAGGTACTTTGGACCAGGTCACCTGATGCCTTGTACTCCTCTACATCTGATAACGTCGACACGCCGCTCAGGACCAGGAGGGACTTCATCCCACAGTTTGTAGCCATTGAAATGTCTGTATTGCACCTGATATCAAACACACATGCATGAAATAAGAAATGAATTACACTCTCCAAACTTATCCCATACCCATACAGTAGTACGTTACAATATGAAATGTGAGCTTTGAACTGCATCTAAGATATCATACATATCTAAGGTATTCTACCACTATCAATTTCCAGTGGTATGGTTATGTATTAGAGTGAATTAATGAAACCAAAACTGAATCTGTGGTGAAAATCTAAACAAGACATTATATAGGGAATCATTTCTAGCCTTTTAACTTCATCCACATGTGCGCTTCTGATGAAGAAATGCATCAATTTGATGCAATCTTTGCACCGATCCACATCCGAGTCTTCTTTCCGCTTATGGAAAATGTCAAGCATGATCCGATTGATATCATATCATTACACTCTCTAAACTTATCCCATACCATTACATGCTCGAAACTTATCCCATGCCATTACACGCTCCAAACTTATCCCATATGCCATTACAAGCTCCAAACTTATCCCATGCCATTACACGCTCTAAACTTATCCCATAACATTACACGCTCCAAACTTATCTCATACCATTACATTCTCCAAACTTATCCCATACCATTACACACTCCAAACCTATCCCATACCATTACACGCTCCAAACTTATCCCATACCATTACATGCTCCAAACTAATCCTATGCCATTACACGCTCCAAACTTATCCCATACCATTACATGTTCCAAACTAATCCCATACCATTACACTCTCAAACTTATTACATGTTCCAAACTTATCCCATACCATTACACTCTCAAACTTATTACATGTTCCAAACTTATCCCATACCATTACACGCTCCAAACTTATCCCATACCATTACACGCTCCAAACTTATCCCATACCCCTAAAGGATTTAAATCTGCATCCTAACACCCACCTTCCCCAAACTTCCCTTCCATCATAGAACTGAATGATATCCTTACCTATCGCCCACCATCATACACCTAGAGGGATCTAGATTGTGTGCTTCCTGTAGACATTTGAACATATTGATTTCTGGCTTTCCCATCACAATGGGTTCTTTCCTGGCTGGCACCTTCACGGACGCCACAATGCTGCCTGTACCTATATAATACAACAGGAAATCAAGACATCAAAATGCCAAAATAGATGCATTTACAAACAAGAAGTGTTTATGATTAATGCCCCCCGATAGCCAGACTCCAAGGTTAAGGTCATGAGACATAAAATTTTGGTACCAAACAAAGGTCTTGTCATAAAGAATGCAGATAGGAAATATGAAAGCTCTAACATCCACCATTCAAAAGTTATGGCCAAGGTTAAAGTTTTTCAAAGGTAGGTGAAACACCAAGATTAAGGTCTCAAGGTCTAAACTTTCAGTACTAAAAGAAAGGTCTTGTCATAAGAAATAATGTGTGAAATATGAAGGCCCTATAACCATCTTCTCAAATGTTATGGCCAAGATTAAGGTGTGAACAGACAGACAGACAAACCAAAAGCTATATGCCCCTGAATCTTCTATTTCAGGGGCCTAAAATCTTATTGAATTTCCACAAAATACTAGGAATGAATTGGTATTAAACTAAGTGGGACCAAACGCGTGACATTCCCCCCAACGTTTGTGTTGTAATGGAGTATTGAAGCTGTTTACTGGTCTGCAGTAAGCCCTGACCTGGTACAACATAGGGAACGTCCATCGGGAGATGAGTGTCCTCGTTGGTTGCCAGGAAGAGGGCGCCCTCCTGTCTGGCATAAGATGCAGCCTTCATTATTTTGGGGTAGGATATGTATTTGTCAAATCCTACCAGGACACAATTTATCTGAAATAGAAATTACGACATTCTCATTGTGATGAGTTATTGCATGTAGAAATGTAACCTACTATGTGTTCATAAAAAAAAAACCACAGTGTGGATTGTTTTAAGTGCGAGTTTATATGTGAATATAATCAATCCACCTACACCTCCATTCATGACACAGATAATTACATATGCTTTTGGCTTGATGTAGATACATGTAAGTTATATAATGTCAGAGCTTCTGTGGTGAAGAATGATGGCGAAGAATAAATGTCTGAACAATTCAAACCCACAGGATGATATGAATTAAAAAATTATATGTACAAACAAAAGGCATCTGCTACTGCTTAATAATCTCTTATTTTCAACAAGAAGTCATGAGTTTCAACCAATGAAAAAAATTCTCCATGAGACGCATTAAATAGATAAACATTTATCATGTAAATGCACAACAAGATATTACTTAAAAATATATAATTAGTTCTCATCTTTGACCAAATTATCAAACACAATTATTATTATTATGATAAATACTTGAAAACAGCGTAATCTAGTTTATCTATTATTCATTGCAATAAGGTAATCTTGATGAACATGGAAAGTTCATATGTTTTCATCCGACTGACAGTGTAATAATTAAGGTGATGGCCATGATTTAAACATGGTACACTGCATGTCTTCTCAATAAAGGTAAGTAACTCTTATGAACTTTTCTTTCATTTTTTTTCTACGTTGATTTGATATTTGTAACATCGAGTCAATGAATAAGAAAGAAACACTGTGACAGAGGAATAAAACACCCAGCACTTTAGTGGAGTTACGATGGAAATAAACAGTCAAAAAAACAAACAGAAAATGGATAAAGAAATTTGTTAAGTCTGATTTGCTATGAAGGTGACACATTAAGGCATAAGGAGTTCGGTGTTTACATTTGCACTGTTGTATATAAATGCTGATACAGACCTCTGGATCAAGGTTTAAACCAGGCACAGCTTGAAGGGCTCCCTGATCCTCATCTGGGGGGTCTGGCTTATGGAGAAAGATTAAAAAAGAATTTTACAGCAAGAATTTTTTTTTTACATAAACATATAAACAATATTCAAAATATAAAAAGCTTGCCACATCCTAGGTGCAGTAAAATGTTACTTGTATCACATAGTATTTCAGATTTCACAGAAATTTTTCATCATGGTTGCCATATTTGACATAAATTCACAAGAATTTCAAATTTGTGACCTAATCATAGTAAAATGCTTTTACATCAATGACCTATGCAAGAGTGAGTGATTTGTGACTGTAAATTCTCATGATTTTACAACAGGCAGGGATCTCTTGATTAAGAATTGGTTTTCAAATTGCAGTATATACAACACAACTTACCACTTACATGTAGATATATACAAGTATTCTCATCTACGTAATGTAACATTCGCTGTCACAAAGTAGTACTCAATGAAATGTACAGTAATATAATTGGAAGTTACTTATCATCTATAGACAACTTTTGGGTTATAATACTGTATTTACAATCAGAGCGAGTTAAACACTCACGCCAATTCCAGTATGCTTGAGTCCGAATCTGTCGAGTTCAGCTCCCATGCTAGGATTTCCCATAACATATATCTTTCCTTTGAAGTTCATGTTGTGTAGGTAGAGAGCTGATATGTAACTTGTACACACAATTTCATCCTAGAATAATGAAAAACACTGTTGTATATATAATATGTATGGAAACATTTTTGCTTCAGTTTTATTTTCACCCATATTGCAATCATCCTATCTGGATGAATTTAAAACTAGGTGAATCTAAATTTACTATTTCCTTTTGAAATAGTAAAATTTATGCAGTTTGGATGAATTTAAAATTGTTTTTCTATTTCCCTTGGTGTAAATAATTTGAGGTGAAAAGTTTCATGCATGCAGTATTGCGCAACATTAAACATGGTTCCGAATTAACATGGTACACTTAACGGAATCATAGATACCTGCTTTCAATCCCACAACTTTGCATGCTAATCACAAACATTTTGGAACTATTATTGACATGGTTGAGGTACCGGTAATGAGTATTTATAATGATGAAAATGCCAGAGTGTTCATATAAAATTATCATTCAATCTGCAAAATGAATGTGATTATTCAAACCATTTATGCATGCACAAATCTTATTCTAATCAAAATCCAAAAATGGTCCCCAATCTAGTTGGAAGAGAATCAGTGATCAACAAATATTTCATACCCAGCCTTGGTTCAAGGATAGATGGATAGAAAGAGTTCACAAAATTTATATTTAAAAAAAAAATGAAGAAAATGTTTAACTTTGAGATAATAATACTTCACTTAAAATCATGCTTCCTTGAGCTATCCCACTCATCCTGTATCACATCTACTTACCTCAGTAGCTGGAAATCCGAGCTTTATACATTTCTGGGCATATTCAGCCCTGCTCTTTGTGCTGTTGTTGGTTACATAGAAAATCTTCTTCCCCTACATGCAGAGTAAACCACCGATGTATACATATAATAAAGCGCGTGCATGGACCATGTTAAAGATAAACTTTTCAAGAGATAAGACAAAGAAAACCAACATCATCAAACAAGTTCACAGTATGATATAATTTGATTTAACAAGAGTATCGCAAACAGTACATCATACACCTGTCTGATAGTGATGACAAAATTTCAATGCAATGTCTGCATCCATGAGAAAAAGTCCAGGAAACTATTTGACCTACTTTTAGCCCTTAAGTAGGTCACAGTGCACCAATTAAGCTGAGATGCAATTTGAATCTGTATTTCTCTAAGAGGAAGGTTGTGACTACATTTCAGGGGGATAGCTGTTTCCATAACAAAAACAATTCTGGAAAACTATTTGACCTACTTTTAGCCTAAAGTAGGTCACAGTGCACAAATCCAGCTGAAATGCAAACTAAACTTGTATTCCTCCAAGTAGAAGCTTGTGACTCAATTTCAGGGCAATAACTGTATCCAAAACAGAAAAAAGTCCAGAAAACTATTTGACCTACTTTTAGCTCTAAAGTAGGTCACAGTGCACTAATTCACCTGAAATGCAAACTCACTTTTATGCTTCTTGAAGGAGAATTTGTGACCAAATTTCACACTGTACATGCATCTGTTACGGAAAAAAATCAGGAAACATGACCTTGGACAGACAGCATCAAAACATAATACATCCAGTATAATGACGGGCATAAATAAACATATCTTATACTTATAAAAATTACACCATTAAACACAAAGGATTGATACAATGTACCACCTTGTTATATTTCATGACATAACTAAGAGTTTGAGCTCAAAATCAACAATAAATACAATGATTTATAGGTATGAAAGCCCTTAAATTTTTTTGAAGATGTGCTAAATGTCTCACCAAGGCCTTCAGTCCTTTGATAGTTTCTAAGCTTCCAGGAATGACGTCATTGGCATTCCATAAAACTCCTGTGAGAAAAATTGATTTATTAAAATTTCACTTTTTATAAAAACACTTACACATTAGACTTTATTTTCATGGTCTTAAATTGTCTTGTCAGATTTAACAATGAGACATAATTTTTGCAAATGTTCAAGTTGTTCATTTTAAATGTACATATATGAATACACAAAAATTTATTGCGAGAACCGTTCAACCTTATTTCTGTGTTAAGGCAGCCTCACTAATTTTAAGTGAAACAAAGTTCTCACAAAGAAAAGGTAACGTATATTTCAATTTAAATAATATACATATCTCGGGTATTTCAGTCTTGCACTTTAGTTAAGGCCATGCAATTAAAAAAAATCAATAAAAATTGGAAATTCTCATTGAGCTCCAGCCGCTTGTTATGATAAAATTTTGCCAAGCTGAGCTCGCCAAGATGAATCCTGCTGATGAGGTATGAATGAAAACTCCAGGTTTGTAATGAGGAATGGACCAGGACAGTAATCAAACCCATGCTCCCTGAAACTCTAGACAGGTGCTCTGCTAACTGAGCTAGCTCGTCATTGGTGATCAAACTCCACCGACCACCATATTCCTCCCTCTTTAAAGATTTTTGCACACAGAGTCACACAATCATCCCATTAGATCTTTATCCCTGGGCAGGCATTTTCACTGTCAGTTCAAGGGGCTGGTCTATTGGCACCAACTGACAGAGAAAGGGAGAAAATACAATACCAGTTTGGGATTTAACCTAATCTCCCCTGAATCTCTAGCTAGTCAGGTGATCGCATTAATCAGGTCCAGTCCAAATATTTTTTCTGCCTACGAAGCTACTTTTAACTACCTAGGTATTTAAACCTACTCCAGGTAGCTATTTTTACCTACTTTTTCCTTTTACTTGCATTTTGTGGCCAAACGCATGAACAGCGCAATATGGCGATTACCAAATTTCTTGATTCACTTACACTGACGATGAATACCACAAAAATATTAAGGAAAAAATCATTACTTTCTAACCTTTCAAATTTGCATCAATAACTACACCCAGTTCCATTTTCTAGGAGCTTGGGATCAAAGCTACGTGATAAGAAGTCTAGAATGTCTTACAAATCTGTATTAATTTTAAAATTTACCTTCATGCATTTTTACATTAAAGGTTTTTAGGGTGATTTTTCATGCATTTCCTCTACATTCACCACCCTCGTAAAGTATTCAAATTTACACTCTAAATTTTGTCATGCACAACATGACACATAAAACAACTAACCTGTTTAAAAGATGCGCCTTGATTATCATTTATTCATATTTTTAAAAGCAGGTAAAAGTAGGTTGAAGTAGCCACTTTAAGTAGGTTTAAATACCTAGGTAGCTATTGATAGCTACATAGGTAGAAATAGTCTTTGGACTTACTTATTTACTTACTTAGGCCTGTCGTTCCGTGAGGAACATAAGCCATCAACGACAGTTCTCCAACAAACACGATTCTGGGCTGCTTTTGTTGCGTCATGCCAAGTCATGTCCTGCGCCTTTAATTCTGCCTCCGAGTCATGCCTCCAGGTGTTTCTGGACGTTCCCTCTTTCTTTTGCCCTGCAGGTTCCAGGTCAGGGCCTGACGTGTGGTGCTGGAAGGTAGCTTCCTTAGGGTGTGTCCAATCCAGCTCGATTTCTAGTCAACTCGTACCCTGACCGACTCGTACCCAGGTCAACTCGTACCCCATAGGTCAACTCGTACCCATAAGGCAAAAGTCATCTCGTAGCCAAGAATCTGCCCATAATGCAATATATGTATGCGCATATAAATGATATATCGTTTAGGTACGAGTTGTCATCAACTGAAGAGGAAAAGTCAACTCGTAACCAGATTCTTGTGTATGAGTTGACTTTTACTTTTTAGGTACGAGTTGACCTGGGTACGAGTCGGTCAGGGTACGAGTTGACTTGACTCCATCCAGCTCCACTTCCTCTGTCCAATTTGCATGTCTAATGGTTCCTACCCTACTCTCTTCCATAGTTCTTCATTTGTGATCTTTTCAGGCCATCGGATGTTGCGATTGAGACAGGTGTTGTAAAATGTCTGGATCCTCTGCAGAGTCCTTGGACTGGACCTGTTAATTTACCAACTGAGCTACCTATCCACCAGTACCTGCCACAACTTTTAATTGATTTGAGATTTCATTTTGAACAATACCAACAAGTTAGATATCAACTGGTATGAAAGTTCTTATTCCATTTGCTGTCACCACCCAGCAACCCCATCCACTCGGGGCTTTCTCTGCCACACAAGACCATCTATAACACCGTACAAAAAATCAAGCTCTCTATCTGCAGATATCTCTGATAAAAACAACAACTAGATGTATATGTCAACCAACAGTTGACTAAAATACAACATGGGGCGCGTAATCCGAGATTCCCCTGACTCCTACCCAAGCTTAAATATAAACTGGTACAGCCACCGCACATGTCACAGTATAAAAGTCAGAGGAATCTCGGATTAAGGGGGCGGGGGTTATAATCAACAGATACTCGGCATCTTTACCGTCACAGTCGAACAAAAAGCTATCCACATTGTTTAAGATATCTTTTGCAAGGTTGGAGTTCACTTCTTCACACATTTTCATCAAGTTTCCCAGTCGATTAAACTGTGAGAAGAATCGTCTATGCATGGAACATTTGGTATGTCTTGATAAGATAACCAGATTAGGGGACTAGTTAATTGGGTACAACTCAAATCGGCACCTGGACATTTCGGCACTTACGAAGTCAACCCCAAACATAGGTTTGATAGAATTTTCCAATATTTGACACTTTATCAAATTTGAGAATTTTTAAAGTTTAACTTTTGTGAGAGAGAGAGAGAGAGAGAGAGAGAGAGAGAGAGAGCTAGTATAGAACATTTTATTTTCCAATCAAGGGCCCTCAAGGGGTAGCATGAAAATACATACAAATAATATACATATACAAGTAAAGAAAGAAGTGATTACATAACACATAGTTATATAGAAATACAGTGTCATATATTGTTCAAAATAAATTTTCCAGTTATATTTAGAATAGATGGCTCTTCAGAACATGGTATGTAAATGAATTTTTGTTCATCATTGAGTTTGGTAAAAATTTTAACTGATTTTTTTTTCTATAGCACCACAATAAGATTTTCTTTCATCAACAAACTTTTCACACTTAATCAAAAAATGAATCTCATCACCTAATGAACCGGAGTTGCATTCGTTACATATTCGTTCATTCCTAGTAATACCAGAATATCTACCAACTTCAATCATTAACTTATGAGCTGATATCCGTAACTTACAAATAGATATTCTAATATCAAAATTTTTAATTGAATTAAGATAGTTCTCAAAACCAAAGTGCTCCTTAAGTTTAAAATAAGTGCACAGTTTCCCATCAATTAATTTATTTTGATTATTGTACCAGGTTTCAGTGTATTTATCACAAAGTAATTTCTTTACAATTTTCTTAAATCTATACTGACTAAAATCTCTTAACGGATATCCAATTTTAACATATTCTAAAGCTTTTTCTACTAGTGAGTACCATGACAGTTTGTTGTTGAAATGTAAAGATTTACTACATAGATAAGCATCCTTAAGTAGTTTAAATTCATTTTGGTTTTCAAGTCTGTACCAATAACAAATGATTGATTTCAAAATATCATGATGTAGAGGGAATCTCCCCAACTCTGATAGTACATCAAAATTTGTACTTTTCTTATGTACACGATAAGAATACATTTAGAATATTTATGATGAAGCTTCTCACAGTGAAGTGATTTAAAAAGTTTGTCTGGATCAAATGGTGATGATAATTTTAATTTATTCCATGAACCTATGTTTCAGAATTGTATAATAGAATTGGTTTTATTGTGTGGTCAAAGAGATGAATACTTGTTTTAATTCCTGGTGCTAAACATAAAAAATCTTTTTTTCAATTTATAAAATCCTTTGAGGGCTGTGTTATATAGTTCAGATTTAGCGGTACTAAAACTGCCAGATGCAGAAAAAAGGTACCCAAGTATTTATAATAAGGTGTACATTCAATATGTTTGTTCTGGACTTTGAATTTACACTGCAGTATTCTCCCAGCCTTGTTAAAGACAATAACTTTTGTTTTCTTAACATTGACATTCAAACACCAATCATTACTGTATGTTTCTAAAATATCTATTCTCTGTTGTAAACCCTCTGCTGATGTTGACATTATTACTATATCGTCTGCATACATTAAACAATTTAAATTTTCTTTTTGAAGTGATACAGTATCTATATACATTTTTCAAGATATAATGGAAAGTCATTGATGAAGATTTTGAACAGAGAGGGATTTAAATTGTCCCCCTGTCTTACACCAAGGTTAATCAAAAATGGATCAGTAAGACTATCTCCGATTCTAACACACGATTTAGAATTCCTGTACATATCCTTGATAATGTTGTAAAAATAACTGCCAATATTCATATTCAACAGTTTTAGTTTCAAACCAGTGTGTATTACACTATCAGAAGCCTTACGGAAGTCAATGAAACATGTATAAAGCCTACCTTCTTGGTTATTACAATATTTATCTATCAAGGTTTTTAAGATAAAGACATGATCAGCAGTTTGTGCATGTTTTGTACATTCTATTTGGGAATTATGAATTAGATTATTCTTCCGCAAGTACAAATCTAATCTGTTATTAAGTATAGAATTAAATAATTTACCAATGCAGCTTGTTATAGTTATGCCTCTATAGTTTGCTGGGTCGTTGGGGTCCTCGGCTTTACAAATTGGAGAGATATAGCCATCGGCCCATATCTTTGGGTAAACCCTATTTTTAAAACAGGTATTGAATAGTTTTCTCAAAAATGGGATTAAGTAATTTTGACTACATTTTAGCATTTCATTTGAAATTAGATCAGGCCCAACTGCTTGACCTAACTTGAGCTTTGCAAGTGCATTTGTTATTTCTTTATCTTTAATTTCAAAATCAAGTTCATTAAATATGGCTTTCTTTTCTTTTCCCTGTAGAATATGTTCTAGCTCATTAAGTCTATTCTGAAATGTGTTATCAGTATTAGAGTGCAAATTTCTAAAATGGTATATGTAGGATTTCTCTGGGCATTGTCTTAAAAGTAGCATCTCTTAGTTATTCATTTATATCACTCTTTACATAAAATATATAGATCTAAATGTACTGTTTTAAAATAGCATGGTGTCTGATTCCAATTTGTGTTTGGCATGGACTCTTATCCTTACAGTTTTGTGATGTATAAATTATAGTGCCTTATAAATATAAGTATCTTTGAATGTACATAGTTTTAGTGTCTGTACATTATACTTCTCTTATAAAATTAAAATATTTATACGTCTAGTTTGTAAATAGCTCTCAGAGCCAGTGTTGTATTTTTATATACCATGTCCGACTCTAATAAAGATTTATTTGATTTGATTTGATTTGAGAGAGAGAGAGAGAGAGAGAGAGAGAGAGAGAGAGAGAGAGAGAGAGAGAGAGAGAGGTTTGCGTAATATCTAAAGTTTAATTTCTGGTATAAGATTGTATATCTTTCTGGAATCGGAAAATAATTTTGTTTGTACCAAACATTACGTGATATTAATAAAAATTAACATTTTGATGTCATTTTTTAAAAATATATATTTTACTGACTGTATACAATGTTATAAGCGATTTCGGAAAATCTCTGGAGTACATTTCCTTTAAATAGTACTAATTCAATTATAATATCCATAAATATATTTTTGATGTCACAAAATATCTGGGTGGAAATTATATTTTGACTTAGATTTCTACATTGTTTAATGTGAAATCCATCGTTGCAAATTACATGTCCACAAACTCCCTCCAAAGAGGACGAGAGAACTCATGTGTGATGTACATAGATATATTAAATGTCATTATGTGTAAGATTTAGAAATCTAGAATGTATATCATATAAAATTGATTTCCGTGTTAAAAAGAAAAGAGTTCCAGAAAATGAAGTGCCATGGAGTGAACCCCCCCCCCCCCCAAAAAACCCCGGGTTTAGTAGCGTTTTTGAAAAATCGCGAAATCCCAAGTGGATTGCAAATTCGTCCCTGCCATTTCTTTTCAAAATTTGCGGAAAATCAACATACTCTTTAGGATAATCATGATTTCATTTTGAATTAGCTCCTAGAAGAAAAGGAAAACCAAGTTCTCTCTCTCTCTCTCTCTCTCTCTCTCTCTAGAAGTGGTATACAGGTAGGATACACGTTTCACAATATAGCAAGATATCAATAAAAGATAATTTCTCATTGTCTCATTAGTTTATGACAATAAAGCATAATGTCATTTTCCCCATGTAGGTAGACACTTTCTAACACAACTTTCAGCTAAATCGACTTTTGTACTGTACGACTTATTCAATACCTACAACCCGAATTTCGACTGTCACCACACAATGATGGAATGACTGCATGGAAATTAATGAGGGTATAATTTGCATATTTTTTAGTCTTTCTAAGAGTGGACTTCAGAAGTACCTAATGCAATACTTTTTTGTTGTGGGTCTACCTTTTTATTTGTACGTCAAGTTGAAAATGGTACGTTTATCAGGGTGAAAAGAGATGTTTCTGATTTCATGGACAGAAGGACCGAGTAAAATATAATGACCACTCGTCCCTATAAATTAATGGTTTTACTCGTCCCATAATATTTAGAACTTAGATAAAGAAAGACTGTTATGGACATGTGTTTTAATTCTTTATTTTTAATCATTTAATGAAAGCCTACTTTGTTAAAATTTAGGTATAAAAGTATGTGGTCTAAAGACTTATACCATTTTGTTAAAGAGAAATCAAGATTAAAACAGACATGTGGTTTAGGGACCAAGCTGTGTGTATGTAAGAAACTGTTTATTTGCCATATACATACACACAGATATACATATATATATATAAATACCAAGGATATCCCTGGGCATGAAAGTTTAAAAGCTTATTTCCAATGGGATCCTTTGATGTAAGGATGTTGACGCTAGGGGGTCATTATGTGGGGAGAAGACAAAGTGTATCCGGAGGGCGACCACCAAACCCAGGGCTCGAAATTAACATATGCCCGTCAGTCTGTGACTGGTTAAAAGTCTGGCGGACTGACTGACATTTGTTTCAGTCAGTCCGATGGGACTGGTTAATTTTCTAAAGCATCATTTTGGAAAATATACTTATGCAATTTTATACACACATTTGGCATGCTTCGGTCTCTAGATATAACAGACGAATCTGATTGGTAAATAGAAATTCCCTATTTAAGTGTTACAATATTTTCTGAGGCATATTGAGTTCAATTTCATTCTAATAACATTAACAAAATATATATATATGTTTAATTATTTCTGGAAAACTCTGTTGGACTGGTAAATTTTTCTGTGGACTGGTTGAAATTATACCCCATCAGTCCGGCTGGACGGGAGACTTTAAAAGTAAGCTTCAAGCCCTGAAACCTTCTCACATACAACCACTGTCGATCACGGGGATCGAACTCGGGTTGCAGTGGTGAGAAGCGAGAGGACACCCAGGTATATGTGTGTATATATATACATGTATTATATATACATACATATAGAATGTACATGTCAAACAAATTCTAGGTGGTGTACAAATATTGATAGCATTGAATGGTGTCATAGTAAATTGTTAATGTTTAGAAGCATCTGAATAATATAAATAATGTTATGGGAGTAACAAATTTGTTATTAACTCTTAGACTATAATAACCTATAATAACATATGTATTCACAAAGACCAGTCTCATGTCAGTTGAGAATTTTTGGAAACAATGAAACAGAGTTGCTAACTCGTATGATTGATTTGTTGTTTCATTTTTAGATAGATATATTTTCACCAGATTCAGATCTTAATACTATAGTGCCCTGCATGCATTTTTTCATGATTTTTTATTTTTAGATTGCTTACAACACAAACCCAAAATAGGGTTGATGTTACTTTTGCTTCATTGAACACCATGAACATACAACTGTAGAACTGGCAAGGATAAGAAGGCAAAATTGTGGGATATGCCAGGAAAGGTCAAAGTTCGTGTAGTTGCAGGGCGGGGCCTGCCAGTGATGGACAGGTCCACAGACCTTACAGATGCTTATGTAGAGGTATACAAAGTTCTGTTAAAAGTATTTGTCTCCCTTTATCAATATGTAAATGTAATAAAATAATATGTTTTTGCTGAGGATTGAACCAGGGACCTCTGGCATGACAGTCCAGTGCTGTGCCGATTGAGCTAAAGGGTTAACCCACAAGCCAGAGTTAGTAGGGAGGCCATGCATCTAACACTACCACATTGTCCCCTCCAGAGAGAGAGAGAGAGAGATGTACCAACTCTCTCAAAGTGTCAGCACCAATGGGATGAAGTTCTGGGGGCAATCAGTCTCACCCACGAGAGAGTTCCTGTGTTCCAATGTGGGTGCCAAATGTAACAAAGACGAATGTATGCCTCTGGTGAGGGTTTAGTCCGGACCTTTGGCATGACAGTCCAGTGCTCTACCAATCAAGCTAATGGATTAACCCACTAGTGGTAGCTAGCAGGAAGGCTACATATGTAACACTACCACATAGATTTATGATTGATTGATTGATGTTTTCCGCCACACTCAACAATTTTTCAGTTATATGGTGGCGCCCAGTTTTTATTAGTGGAAGAGAGAACCCAGATATAATGTACCTGGGAAGAGACCACCGACCTTCCGAAAGTAAACTGGGAAACTTTCTCACTTACTGGCGTGAGCGGGATCCGAACCCACGCCGACAGAGGTGAGAGGCCGTGTGATTTTGAGCGCGATGCTCCATAACCACTCGGCCACGGAGTCCCTCACATAGATTTACGAAAGGCAGATGGAGAGGTGTCTGTTGAGAGTGCAGGAGTTGCCTGTTTAGTGGTGTTCTCCAATACGCATACAGACAATAAGATATTTACAACAGTTTACATTAATGATTTGATTGTCTAAAAATGTATTCAACTTAAAACGGTTCCACCCTCCTGAAACGTCATAAGATTTCGCAAAGTCAATGATTTAAAAAGATTTATGCATGGCAGGAACATGAATTTTGTTAGGGTGTACATGTATTTCAATAGTTATGTAAAAAATCTTGTTAACTATGAAATGTTTCAAAGTCTAAGTTATATATGAATAATCAAAGGGCAATAACTCTGTTTTCATTAAATTATTCATCAAGTCCATTATGCCATAGATTTCTTTCATTTTTCACAAATATTTTGTGTTTTTTTTTAAAGAAACATTTTCATGAATTTGTTATGAATACTATTATATCGTTTTAACCAGTTTTTGTGAAATTGTGATAATGCTGGTTAAAGAAAATTACAATTTTCTGACGTTGATAACAGGTATATATGTGTGTTTATTGATAAAAAATTTATTAATACCGCAACATACTTATTTTATCATTTTATTTGTTACAAAGATATATTATTTGAAGAATCAACGATCTAATATAAGATTGAACCTTTAATTCTAGAGGGGTGGAATTACCTTAAGAAATGAATTTCATTTTTGAAAATACGTGAGGGGAAATGAACTACGACACTTATGCCAGCATACTTCATGAAGCACATGAGTGCCTTATGAAAAGTATGCTGACGTGAAGCGTTGGTTTTCATACCCTTGTGTGATTTCAATAATGAAATTTATTTTTTATATTTACGTTTTACTTTCATTTCTGTCAGAATTCCTAGCCGTTAAAATAGTTGTACTATACTTATCAAGATTCATATGCACATGTAATTCACATTCATGAGGAAATGGCTGTCAATTCAATTTGTAAAGTTATCAAAGGCAAAAACATTGGAAATGTAAATATAAAATAAAGTTGTAAATGATTATATTAGGTAATTTTGGCACAGTGATACACTAGGAAAGTTGCCCTATTTTGGTGAATGATTAAAATTGGCCAAATGGCCAACATTTATAATTTGTGTAAATACTGCACTTGTTAAATGAAATTCTGCCAAAACAAAGCACTAAGATTTCAGCTACTTTTTTGGCAGTTCATTGGCATTTAACATTCATTGTAGAGAAAAATACAGTTGTATCCACATATTTGTTTTAACATCATCAGAAACCCACGGTTGATTATGCTTCGTAAAATATTTTAAAATATCGTCCAATCAAAGTAATCGTTATAGTAATGGAACTCTTCTGTTTTTAAAGGTAACACTAACTTTGCTATCACAGCAATTATATACCGAAATTGGGCTGAAAGCGTCTTTTTGATTGGACAAATTTGCTTAGGGTTTTCCATGAGTACCCAATCAAATTGCCTCATTAATTATGAGAACGAACGAGTAGGAATGAATGGACCCACGGGTGATGGAGAGAGGAACAAAGCGTATTCAACCGTGGGTTTCCTATGATGTTGTTTTAAATGATTCTGTTGATTTTCAGATTAAGTAAATTCCCTTTCAATAATTGTAGATACGGTTTGGGCCTGATGTTTTTAAAACAGACATCTGTAAGAAATCTCTTAATCCACAATGGAACTCAGAATGGTTCAAGTTTGAGGTAATTATTGATTGATTGTATCTTGCATAACGTCTCTTGAGAATTTTTCACTCATATGGAGACGTCACCAGACCGGTGAAGGGCTTCGCATTTTATGCTCGGCCCTTATGGCCATTGAGCAGTGAGGGTTCTTTAGTGTGCCACACCTACTGTAACACGGGACATCCGTTTTTAAGGTAATCTCTGAGGACACGTGACATTCACACCTGATGCTGAGCGTTTGGTGATGGAACTGTCACTACCTCTTTTAACGACTGAGGTCTGTTGCGGCTAGGATTCGAACCCTGGCCTTCCGCATGCAGTGTGAACGCTCTAACTTCTAGGCCACCGCGGCGTTTTTGAGGTGATGAAGACTTCACATTAAATATTACATATATTATGTATGTAAACATTTATATACCTAGGTCAGGCTTTCAAGCGGGCCCTTATTTTCCTTATTTTTCTACAACAGCCCTTATTTTCCTTATTTGAGCTTTAGAATCCTTAAAAAGCCCTAATTTTTTGTTGAAATTTCTACATTTTCAAATTTTGAAAGTTTAAATAAATTTGACGTAAAGTAAGTTGGAATTTATTAAATTTAGTCGTAGTATACTTTCAGAAAATGAATATGTTGATTAAATGTACATCTCAGAAAACATCTTGATGGTTATCAGCTATATTCAGCATTGATTGTGAGCCATGGGAGTCCACCTGAATTATATCATGGTTTGTGCTGAATGCCGAATATGGCTGTTGATGACCACTGGTATGATCTTCTGAGTGGGTAATTAGTTTTTAGGTCACCTGAGTAAACCCAGCTCTGTGAGAGTTCAAACTGTATATTAAAAATTTTCTCCTGTATATTACTTTGTAAACATTTACACCAAAAAGTTGGTCTCACAGCATTCTTGGGTTCACAAAATTGAAAGAAAATTAATGCGCCTGGACATTGGACATGGTGCTGGTAATGAAGCACTAGATGTGGCATATTGAATCGGGAAATGGAAACATCCTCACTGGTGTGGGTCATTGTGTTTTACAAAACACATCAAGGTTTGATGACTTTCAAATGTACATGAAAAAATTGTGGTAAAATCAAACAAACTAATGATTATTTGATCTGCAGGTAGAAGATGAGAGCCTTCAGGATGAACCACTAGAACTTAGGTAAGTCTAGGAAATGTTCTACCCCCCCCCCCCCCCCCCCCCTTCTCCTTCCTGCATACTTGTCTTCATTAACAATTTCTAGTATGAAAAGATGGAGATTTGAAGCACATTAATTATGAATGGAGTAATCCGTTTTGTCTTTTGTTCTGCTTTAGAGTGTTGGACCATGACACATACAGTGCTAATGATGCAATAGGAAAGATTTACGTTGACCTCAATCCTTTACTGACCAAGGAAACTCCCAAGGTCATCAGTGGCTGGTTCCCAATCTATGACACCATGCATGGTATGGACACACTTAGCACTGTTGTCTTGACAACGTTACCCATGTCTGCACTCGTAGCTAAGAGCTGCCAACCACTCAGAAAGAAAATAATCCGGGTTATGTTCAGATATTACATTTTTATTCTACATATTCACTAGTCTGTTTGTGATAGTGATTAGATCCCTTCAAAAATATGTAATTTTGAATTGCTTTATCATCATTTCTTTATAAGATTTTTGACATGGAAACTTAATGTGTATACTTTGAAATGCATTGTGGGAAGGATTTGACAGCCAAATGTTGTGCAAGTTGAAATTTTGGCACCAAACTTTGAATACTGCTGTGAAATATATATTAGATGTGTTCCTAATATTGTTTTAATGACATTGATAGAATCCTCATTCGTACGAGTGTGGGATAGGGAAATTCCATCGAGGGGACAAGATTCGCAATCTAGGACGATCGAGGCTTTGCCAATTCCTAGACAGCGAATCTTGTTCCAGCGGTGGAATTTCCCTACCCTACACGAGTAAATAATGAAGGATTATTTTTCTCACATTTTACCTACAGTTTAGTGCATAACTTTAGGAGCTTTAAGAAAATTCTAAATTATCAAAATCCTCATTTGAACTTCGATGCAAAACTACTTAGATTGGCAGAAAGAGCATACCCGAAAATGGTTTACACTAAAAGTGTAAACTAAAAATCCCAAGGTTGTCCACCAGAAAGCTATACTACTTTAAAATTTAAAGAAAACAATGCAAAATATTTTTACTTCCCCATGTACCGTTAATCTTCACCGTGTAAAGTGAATCTTAGAAAATATATGACATCACAATCAAATGATGTCACAGCAGTGTGAAACAGAAAAATCTCACTTGGGTAAAGTCGATCTCACACTGGTGATAATGTGAGAAAAATATTTCTGTATGAAGTCTGTCTATGTTCAGACTATTTCCACTGCTGCAGTATTTTGATGGCTCAGTGTCTCTGCTTCAAGGTATCAGAGGAGAGCTAAACATTATCGTGAAAGTGGACCTGTTCTCGGATGTAAACAAGTTCCGTCAGTCATCCTGCGGGATCCAGTTTTTCAGCAGTGAGTACATAACAAGAATGGGAGTATTTCCTCTTACTCAACAGTATCTTAACATTTGTATTGTCTCATACCCTACATTTGGGTTTAAGTATTGTAAATTTTTTGATACTTCTGGAAAACTTGATAATGTAAATTTCTATACTGGTGATTCTGAAAGATCTCCTCTGATTTAGCGGCGGAGGTACCAGCAGGGTATCGTATGCAAATAATTAATGGGTTTGTGGAGGAGTTGGTAGTGAATGATGACCCGGAATACCAGTGGATCGACAAAATTCGAACCCCTCGTGCATCCAATGAGGCCCGGCAAAGACTTTTCTCCAAATTATCTGGTACTTACATAAAGATGTTTCTGTGAATTACTACTCAATATCAGATTATCAGTACTTACATAAAGATGATTCTGTGAATTACTACTCAATATCAAATTATCTGGTACTTACATAAAGATGATTCTGTGAATTACTACTCAATATCAAATTATCAGGTACTTACATAAAGATGATTCGGTGAATTACTACTCAATATCAAATTATCAGTACTTACATAAAGATGATTCTGTGAATTACTACTCAATATCAAATTATCTGGTACTTACATAAAGATGATTCTGTGAATTACTACTCAATATCAAATTATCAGGTACTTACATAAAGATGATTCTGTGAATTACTACTCAATATCAAATTATCAGGTACTTACATAAAGATGATTCTGTGAATTACTACTCAATATCAATAGTTGGATTATGCTGTATTTTTTTAGGACAACACGACCAGGTGCCAGATGATTGGCCCTGATATTCCACAAGTAGATGCTTTCCTTTAAATGCAAAATGGACTAAATTTACTTGCTACAAAACTACTAAGTACTTACACATGTTGCAACACTAGTACCTTGGAACACCACAGTGTAGTCATCAAACGATAAATGTAAAATGACTTCTCAATGATTGTAAGTCATTATCGTTTTCTTTCATAGGTGAACTTCAGAGGAAAATTGGTGTAAAAGTGTCAGAGTTGGGTGGAAATGCAGTGATTGGGTAAGTCAGAGAGGATTCTTCTGGTTATTGTAGGGGTATGTAACACTTCTCTACTTATTGTAGGGGTACAGAACACTTCCCTGGTTATTGTAGGGGTACGTAACACTTCTCTGGTTATTGTAGGGGTACGTAACACTCCTCTGGTTATTGTAGGGGTACGTAACACTCCTCTGGTTATTGTAGGGGTACGTAACACTCCTCTGGCAGTGTGCGAAATTAACTATGTACCGATAGACAATGTCTATAGAAAATCGAATCGGTCTATAATGATCGAAATAGCTATAGACCGACTTGTCTATAGGAATTCTGAATAAAAAACTGGTTCCTTGCCACTTATTAAACATATATGAGAAGCAGGACCAGTTATAGATATTACGCTGATGTTTCTGTTCAGCCCTTAGCTGTAATAAAATGTTCCACAATGTAATAATTACAAATCATTCGAATGAGATTATTCCATTTTCAACAGGGGGGGGGGGGGGGGGGGGGGGGGGTGTTACTTCAATGTACACCATTTTTGTGCAAATGTTCTTTTTCGAACAGTTAAAATATGTGGAAGGTGCACGCCCTGGAATCAAAAGGAAAGTGGTCAGTACAACAAGTTCCAGCAAGACTAAAGTCGCAGAAAATTATGAGAAAACGAAACATAGTTGAAGTGACTCAGATGAGGAATCGGACTGAAACTGAGCTGGAACAAAATGAAAAATAAAATGGAATTCTAATTGAAAAGCTTGTGCATGAAATTTAAAAAGAATATAATTAAACTATCATGAATGAATTACCAAAATCAAATTTGTGTCTATTTATTTTTTAATAACAATGAATATTGCATGTTAAATTTTGGTCTATAGGAATTTGTTGTGGTCTATAGGAAATGAAATGACTATGGACCGACAGTCTATAAAACTTTGAAGTTATTTTCGTACACTGCTCTGGTTATTGTAGAGGTACGTAGCACTGCTCTGGTTATTGAAGGGGTACGTAACACTACTCTGGTTATTGTAGGGGTACGTAACACTTCTCTGGTTATTGTAGGGGTACACTCCTCTGGGTATTGTAGGGGTACGTAACACTTCTCTGGTTATTGTAGGGGTATGTAACACTCCTCTGGTTATTGTAGGGGTACGTTACACTCCTCTGGTTATTGTAGGGGTATGTAACACTCCTCTGGTTATTGTAGGGGTACGTAACACTACTCTGGTTATTGTAGGGGTACGTAACACTTCTCTGGTTATTGTAGGGGTACGTAACACTACTTTGGTTATTGTAGGGGTACTTAACACTTCTCTGGTTATTGTAGAGGTACGTAGCACTGCTCTGGTTATTGTAGGGGTACGGAACACTGCTCTGGTTATTGTACGGGTATGTAACACTTCTCTGGTTATTGTAGAGGTACGTAACACTTCTCTGGTTATTGTAGGGGTATGTAACATTCCTCTGGTTATTTTAAGGGTACGTAACACTCCTCTTGTTATTGTAGGGGTACGTAACACTCCTCTGGTTATTGTAGGGGTATGTAACACTCAAATTTCTTCATGCATCACATGTACTATTTGTGTTTGCATCGAGCACACACGTTTACATTTAGTCTGCCTTAGCTGTCAGTCATTGTCACCCAGTTTAATGAAATGATTTTTTTTGTTTTGTTTATAGTAGGGACTGTTAATGTTTACAGTAACTTGAAAAGTTACTATTACTTGCATTGTTCACCCGCTCATTTGGAATCAGTGTTTACAAGGACTGTCTGTATTCTAGTTAAGTATTGCCCCATTTTGTAGCCCAGTAAAGCTTTTTAAAAGGTTATTTATTTCTTAAGTATGCATTTTAGAGGAACAGACGGTTTTGAGATATGCACTGACTGTCCACTGTACACAATGATAACCCAATGACTCATTATGTTGAGAAACAAACTTCTTGTGTTATACTGAACTTCTACTTATTTACAGTGACTGTTACTGTCAGTGTTTATATTTACAGTGATCATTACTGTCAGTGTTTATATTTACAGTGACCGTTACTGTCAGTGTTTATATTTACAGTGACCGTTACTGTCAGTGTTTATATTTACAGTGACCGTCACTGTCAGTGTTTATATTTACAGTGACTGTCACTGTCAGTGTTTATATTCACAGTGACGGTTACTGTCAGTGTTTATATTTACAGTGACCGTCACTGTCAGTGTTTATATTTACAGTCACCGTCACTGTCAGTGTTTATATTTACAGTGACCATCACTGTCAGTGTTTATATTTACAGTGATCATCACTGTCAGTGTTTATATTTACAGTGACCGTCACTGTCAGTGTTTATATTTACAGTGACGGTTACTGTCAGTGTTTATATTTACAGTGATCATTACTGTCAGTGTTTATATTTACAGTGACCGTTACTGTCAGTGTTTATATTTACAGTCACCTTCACTGTCAGTGCTTATATTTACAGTGATCATTACTGTCAGTGTTTATATTTACCGTGACGGTTATGGTCAGTGTTTATATTTACAGTGACCGTCACTGTCAGTGTTTATATTTACAGTGACGGTTACTGTCAGTGTTTATATTTACAGTGACCGTCACTGTCAGTGTTTATATTTACAGTGACCGTCACTGTCAGTGTTTATATTTACAGTGACCATCACTGTCAGTGTTTATATTTACAGTCACCATCACTGTCAGTGTTTATATTTACAGTGACCATCACTGTCAGTGTTTATATTTACAGTGACCGTCACTGTCAGTGTTTATATTTACAGTGACGGTTACTGTCAGTGTTTATATTTACAGTGACGGTTACTGTCAGTGTTTATATTTACAGTGATCATTACTGTTAGTGTTTATATTTACAGTGACGGTCACTGTCAGTGTTAATATTTACAGTGATCGTTACTGTCAGTGTTTATATTTACAGTGACTGTCACTGTTGGTGTTTATATTTACAGTGATGGTCACTGACAGTGTTTATATTTACAGTTACTGTTACTGACAGTGTTTATATTTACAGTGATCATTACTGTCAGTGTTTATATTTACAGTGACGGTTACTGACAGTGTTTATATTTACAGTGACGGTTACTGTCAGTGTTTATATTTACTGTGACAGTTACTGTCAGTGTTTATATTTACAGTGATGGTCACTGACAGTGTTTATATTTACAGTTACTGTTACTGACAGTGTTTATATTTACAGTGATCATTACTGTCAGTGTTTATATTTACAGTGACGGTTATGGTCAGTGTTTATATTTACAGTGACGGTTACTGTCAGTGTTTATATTTACAGTGACCGTTAATGTCAGTGTTTATATTTACAGTGATGGTTACTGTCAAGGTTTATATTTACTGTGACGGTTACTGTCAGTGTTAATATATACAACGACTGTCGCTGTCAGTGTTTATATTTATAGTCAGTGTTTATATTTACAGTGACCGTTACTGACAGTGTTTATATTTACAGTAATGGTCACTGTCATTGTTTATATTTACAGTGACTGGTATTTATGTATTTACAATTACTCTCATTATTTACTGGTATTCATGTATTTACAATTACTCTCATTATTTACTGGTATTCATGTATTTACAAATACTCTCAATATTTACTGGTATTCATGTATTTACAATTACTCTCATTATTTACTGGTATTCATGTATTTACAATTACTCTCAATATTTACTGGTATTCATGTATTTACAATTACTCTCAATATTTACTGTTATTCATGTATGTAGAATTACTCTCATTATTTACTTGTATTCATGTATTTACAGTTACTGTCAGTGTTTTGATCTGGAGGGCGAGTCTGGTATTGTCGCCCGTGGTATTGGAACAGGTGTGACCTTGGTCCGACCTTCGCAGGCGATGCCACCCTCACCATTAGGGGTTTCTCCTCAGTACAAAGAGTGAGTACTCTTCTCTTAAATTCCAATGAAATATATTCATCTTATTGATTCATTTTTGAGATTTTTTTTTCAACTATGATTTTACAGTTTGAAGTGATCCAAAAGAGGTATTCCAAGATGACCTCTAGGTCTCTTTGGGTTAAGTTTGCCGTACACCAAGTGCCTCTATCAATACTGGTGTCCTGTGTGTAAGGTTTTGTAGCAGGTCGGTTTCTGTTTCTAAAGCAACCACACTTTAACGATTGAGATGTGTATGATTGGATATTACCTAACAATCATGCTGCAAAAGTATTTAGATCACTGCCAAGTGAATATACGTGTAGATGAATGGATGATTCATCTCTATACAGATTTCAGTGTAGGATACTGTGTGTTTCCAGGTTATGCCTTTGTAATAGAGAAACACGGGACAAGAGGCTTGTATTTACAGACAAAAGGTCACGTGTAGAATGTCCTAACTCAAGGTCATTTATACATCAAGGTCACTGGAAGAGGTCATATCTTTGTGTTATTACATGTACAGTGTAAATAACAAGGCTGAGTGTAGATTTTGTGACAGGTCAAATGGAGACGTTTCATCTGTTCTGAATGTTGAAATGAAACTGTCACTTTCTGGCATTCTGAAGACCTTAAAACCAGCAATTATTGGAGACTTGTGACTGATTTTGACTGTTTTCTATATAAATGACCACAAACCACTAACCTTTGACTGTCAGATGATATTTATACTGTACAAAATACATGGTATTATTGAGTAAACAAATGAAAACTCAAGAATTATATATTTTCGATATGTGTATATGATATGTTTTTTTAAACTGTTGTAATTTATGAAGTGTTTATATTCATATTAGTGTAGTACATTTAGTGTACTTTAGATGTGCAATATTTATAAGTGTAAGTACAAATTTGATAATATATGGAATGGGTTGAAACACCAGAGAATTTTTGTGTCGTTTTATATGTGTGTTCCAGGTAATATCATATGTCTTTGTAACAGATAGATTAGAACAATATTAACACTCCCACCAACACCACCACCACCACACACACATATGAACTAACCACATGCCATGGGTTAATTAACATCACCACCTCCTCTGCTTACAGACAGTTGAGGGTAATTTGTGACTATGTGTCACATGAACGGTTTCTCACATTGAGCAACAGTTGCATGATCATGATTTGTGATTACTAAACGACATGCTATTGTAAAGTGAAATACATGTATATTTGAAATCTTATTTTCATGCACAGAAAGTTGTTGGTACAAATTTGATGTTGTCTTGTGTTTTATTCAGTGTGTGTTAGAATAGTACCTGAATGTTAGAATATATTAATTCTGTACCCAGGCAGAATTTTGTATTCTTCCAAAACTATTACTTTTTTAAAATATTAGTTTTAACATAGTAGTGCATTTTTTTTCTTTCCTCTGTAAACTTATAATTCCACTTGTGTATATCAATTCTTATTCAAAAGACATTTTGTCGTCAGGAATAAATTCTTAGATTCCAAAAGAAACATTGCAGCATTATTTTCTATGAAGAAAAGTGTCTTCGACTTTAAAAAGTGAATCAATGCTCAGCAAAGGGAGATAATTCATGTATATTGAATTCCTACTGATTGACCTGTACAATACTAAATATGCCATTCAAAAGACTTGTGTAATGAAATTGTGATAATTAAGCTAAGAAAAAAAATCTTATGATTCTTGAGCACCACTGAATCAAGCAAATGCTACGACCTGGTACATTGCTGAATTAATATGTTGATGGTTTGAAAAAGGAGGTCACTTGAATTCCAATTTTAGACAATAAATCATAGGTTGTATGTTTGAGAGATGTATAAAAATATATGTTAAATAAATATAAGGGATGATAGAAAATATATACAAATATAAGAATTTTATCATATAGAATGTCCTAGTTATGGGTGGGTAGGAGAGTGGCAAAGAATTTTCCTTGTACTTGGTAAAATCGTAGTACAAAGTCTGAAATTCACAGAAACTATAGGAAATGGATACCCTTTCGATAATTTTTCAGCATCTTTTCATACATTGTGACTTAATTTAAAATCTAATCAGTAATACATTATGTATTAGAAAATTTATTACTTAAAACTTTGTTTTCACTGTTGTTTCGGGGGTACCTGTAAAATGCGAAACGAAATCGAAACGAAATCAAACCGAAACGAAACGAAATCTACCGAAACGAAACAAAACCCACCGAAACGAAATGAAACCCACCGAAACGAAACGAAACCCACCGAAACGAAATGAAACCTACCGAAAGGAAGCCTACCGAAACGAAACGGATTGTATAATCGAACTCTTTTAATTATAATAATTAAAAATGATCTTAGGCCCCTGTGAAAGTTGTCACATATGAATAAAATTCACCTCCCCTTTGATGTAGGCTTTCGGCTTGACTGATACAAAGTTTTAAAAGTTGGAAGTGGGGTGAGTAAGCACAAAGTACATATCCTAAGTTGATTGAATATCATGTGTATTTAGTTTTGGTCCATAAATTTCAGAACGGAGGGTTACAGTCTCAAAAGTCAGAGGTCTGGGGAAACACACTAAACGAGGGTGGGGTCACCGGCGTTGGATCCACCTTTGGGCATAATACATGTTTCAGTATTTGTTTTACTCTAAAGACAAATCTATGTATACATGTGGATATTGTGTATTTGTATGTAGTACATGTATATCAAACGGTGGGTTCTGAGTATGTCCTCCCTTTCTCTTTGTAATTTCTGCTTCCCTTGTTCATAAGCCTTTTGATTTTACAAAATGCTCACATCCTCCTGATATTATTGCATAAAACATTTCCATTTTCCGTCCCGTTTTCAATTTCCCGTTTTAGCAACATCCTAAATGTATAGAGTTATCTTTAGACTCACTACATATCAATAATAATTTTTAATAATACATGTATATATATCTTACAGAATTGCATTCATATAAATGGTATATTACTATTTGATGTTTTTCTATTATTGAAAGCACTCGTACCTCAGCAGTTAGAGATAAAATATGGGGTTAAGAGCTCTTCCTGCTTTCAACTTTCTCAGACACCAGCTTCTTCAAATAATGTATCTATACCGAAAGGCGGATCCAACGCCGGCGATCCCACCCCTCGTTTAGTGTGTTTCCCTAGACCTCTGAAATTGTAACCCTCCGTTCTGAAATTTATGGATCCGAAACTAATTGCACATGGTATTTAATCAACTTCGGATATGTACTTTGTGCTTACTCACCCCCCCTTCCAACTTTAAAAACTTTGTATTAGTCAAGCCGAATGCCTACATCAAAGGGGAGGCGAATTTCATTTATGTGTGGTAACTTTCACAGGGGCCTAAGATACCATTTTTAATTATTATAATTAAGAGTTCGGTTATACAATCTGTTTCGTTTCGGTAGGTTTTGTTTCGTTTCGGTGAGTTTCGTTTCGGTAGATTTCGTTTCGTTTCGGTAGATTTCGTTTCGATTTCGTTTCGCACTTTACAGGTACCCTTGTTTCGGACACATTTATCTGATTTTATGAGAAAACATGTATAAAATGAATTTTTTTTTCGAAACATTTAGTTAGATTCTTTTTATGGACTGAGTACATCATGGGAATATGATATTTTACTCATACAATGTTTTTGCAAATACTAATGTTTCTCACCTAATTCAAATATGATCAATTGAGTTGTCTAACTTTGTTGAGCAGTGTTCATCTTAATTACATGATCTGAAGGGAGATTTTACGTACTTGTACATCAATTTAAACAATGCACAATAAAAGGAATATTTTCATTACATTTAAAAATATAAATTGTTTAATCCACAATTTATCAACAACATAATTTTCTTACAAATACACTTTGTAGGCAATGGTTGAGGACTTTTAAATATTTTTTTTACCTTTTACATACAAATACTTACTCACTAAACATAATTATATATTTTACTGAGTCTATAGAATTCTAACATATTTATATAATGTTTGGAATATTGGCATTATTTTAGCATGCAGATTTTTGATTATTTACTAATGTAAAAGAATAATGATGGATTTCTATTAAAATGTTTGCTGAGGAAACTTCAGGATTGTATATTTCTTTCTTGTTTCTCCTCTAACAAATTGTTGCATGTACATCTATTTGAGCATGGTGAGCTTGCAGTGAGTGTTGTTTTCTTTTTCTGTCTTTTTCAGTTTGAGGCATGCTGTGAACTCCCATTTCTACTTCAATCATCTTCAAACTCCACCCACCTTTGTCCCTTCCCTGATATCTCGCTCACATCACCATTTAACAATGACCCCTCCCCACACCCCTGTCAAGAGAGTGGTCTCCATCTCTCCTCCCCCCTCTGCCCCGCCTCTAGTTAGCACCCAATCAGCATTCAGTTTTCCTTTCAGTTCCCCTCTCCCTGAGGATTCGGCTATGCCCTCTTCCCCACCTTCCATGTTAATTAGGTGTGCCACATCACCTGTAAAGGTAACCTCTCCCCAGGCACAGGTGCGACGGTCCTCCGATTCCGACGTTAGTAGTACCACTCCTCCTAAAGGTATGTCCTGTACTTTTAGTCGGGCACGTTCTGTATACAATATGGAGTTTGGAATTAGCAGATTTACTGGTTTTCAGGAAGCAGTCTAACTGAGAGCAGTGGTAGTGGCAGTGGTGTAGGATGCAGTGGTAAAACAATGCCTAAGCTGTCTGCTCAGCAACCCAGTATAGAGCTGATGGTAAGACTTCACAGCCGTGTTCAGCTGATTGTTTAATATTCATTCAGAATTCTACACACAGTAAGATATCAGCACAATATTCCAGTATAGAGCTCAATTTCACAGCAGTGTAAAGCTCATTTTATAATACCATATAAGTGGAATTTTTAGCGAAAAACAAATTCACATTTTAAATTCTTATTTTTGATTTCCCCATAAAAATGGGTATATATATTTAGCGAGCACTACTTTTAGCGACTTTATAATTCCAGGAAAGATCGCTAATACCTCCGATATGGAATAAATTGTTAGCAATATTTGATTTTAGCAATCTTATCACCCTGGCTAGTAAATCCTCGCTAAAAATTATGCTTATATGGTACTTGATCAGAATATTTTATGTAGTAAGTCATCAGCCCAGCAACTCATTCCAGAGCTCAAGGTAAGATCACAGCATGTATAGCTCATTTTTATAATTATACTCGCTCAGAATACAGCAAATTGTAAATCGTCAGCTCAGCATAAACCTCATGCCAAGATTTCAATGCAGAGCTCAAAATGTACTATAATTATGCTGTATTGTGTGTATTTATGAAATGCAGTTGAAACCAATTTGCAAGTTGAAAATTAGGAGGATTACTGAAATTGCAAAATTGTGCAAGTTGATTATTTGCTAGCATTGTTTTGGAAAATGTTATTATAACTATGTAGACATTCCTTGGCCATTTTTGAATATGTTGAATACCTGTAAGTTGCCAAGAGAGAGACATATTGTACAAGGTAGAACTGGAAAGTTAGCATACAGGCATTCTAAATATTGTCGTGCATTTCTTAAAAACTATTGTTTTGTGGCTACACAGTTTTGTGGGAAGTCATGATTTGCTTTATAGGATGGTAAGCTGTACCTGTTGATGATTTCATTTTGTAACTGAGACAACAAAAATTGTTATTCAATGGCAAGTACTGACAATGTGAAGTGATTGATGTCTCAAAACATGGTTTTTACAGGAGTACCCATTCTTCACTATGACCTCATTCCCTTTTGGTTTCATTGTACACCTTGGAGGTGTGGTGTCGGCCAAATCAGTCAAACTGCTGGACAAAATTCATAACCCAGGTCTGTGGTCACATCTTTCTGCCTTTCATATTAAATATGGGGGCTCAAAACTTCCGACATTTTGTTATCAAAATATGATAGTAATGAAATTTATCTTGAAAGTTTTATCTTACTAAGTTTATAAAATGTTCGTCCACAGCAGAAGCTGTGATGAGTGATATTTCATCATCTCAAGTATATTGTTATCAATGTGTATTTTACAGAGGAACCAGAAACTCGAGATGCTTGGTGGACTGAGATCAGAACCGAGATAAGGACTCACTGCCGATCCATGGGATGTCACGCGGTATTAGGGTACACGGAAAAAACCACTATATGGTAAGGGAATAACAAACCACTGTATTATAAGACAATAATAATAGAAATAATGCTTTATTTAGAGAAGGTAGCCTGATTAGTACAAGCCTTATGTCAAGGTATAAATTAATAATCATTAAATTAATTGAATAGTACATACTAAACACATGTTTCTCACCAGGTTCGGATTTTGTGAATATTTTTAACATGTCTGGATTAAAGCTATTATTTTGTAATTTAGTTAATAAATTAAGTAAGGGCTGTTCCATTAAAACATGGGGTAACAGGGGAAGGCAGTTTTTTTTAAACTCAATGGAAAGTTCACACTGATGGAATACTGATTCTATGGTGGGTGACTTTTGCACGAAAATTGCTTCTATTGTTGGTTATTTTACCAAACTGTATACCAAGGTAATCTGTGAGAAAGTGATCAGAACAACACCTGTTTGACAGAGGCAATATTGGCACTCTGTAAATTCTGCTTGAAAGGGAATTACAGGTATTGAATACTGAAATAAAGTTGATATCAAGATGAAAAAGTATTTTGTACTGTATGATGGGAAAAAATTCTGATTTGGGAATATTTTAAATTCTACTTTTCGAATAAATCAATTTGCTTCTATAGGTGCCTATAAGGCTTCATTATTTGCCTCTATAGGTGGATAGGAGTGTAACAAAATCACTTCTATGGTTGGTCATCCTAATTTTCAGTTGCCTTCCCCCTGTCCCATGTATGTTTGACACTTAATTGTCTGGCATCATTAATTTCTTGTGTCATCCATTTTGGACAACATTCAGTATTTACTCGTTTAATTTTTACTTTAGCATGCCTATTGAGAATAGTATTAAACATATTGTAAAAGTTTTCTAATATGTCATAAGGATTGTGTAAATTTGTGAGTGTATTGAAATTGGCACTTCGCAAGTCGGAGATAAATTCATTTTCATTAAAGTTTTTTAAGTCACGGTATTGAATTTCAGTATGTTTTCCCTTACCCTACATGCTGTCAGATCTGTGTATTACACAAACAGGATAATGGTCTGACATAGCTATTGGGGGGTGGGGGGTACCTGAATTTTGACATCATTATATTACAACAAATGAAACAGGAATAATTATGGTAGACTTGGATAACGTTTGTTAGTAAAACCAGAATGTTGACAATTTCATGTCTGTCAGATTGCACACACAATTTAATGTTTTTATGCCCCCGAGATTGAAGATTGGGGGGCATATTGTTTTTGTCCTTTCTGTCATTCTGTCACATTGTCTGAAACTTTAACCTTGCTAATAACTTTTGAACAGTAAGTACTAGAGCTTTGATATTTCACATGAGTATTCCTTATGACAAGACCTTTCCGTGGGTACCAACATTTTTGATCATGTGACCTTGGAGTTTGACCTACTTTTTGAAAACTTTAACCTTGCTAATAACTTTTGAACAGTAAGTGCTAGAACTTTGATATTTCACATGAGTATTTCTTGTGACAAGACCTTTCCATGAGTACTAAAGCTTTTGACCTTGACATTTGACCTACTTTTAAAAAATTGACATTGGTCATAACTTCTAAATGGTAAATATTGGAGCTTTCATATTGCACATGAGCATTTCTTGTGACAAGATCTTTCTACTGGTACCAAGATATTTATCCTTGTGACCTTGGTCATCTTTGGAATTGGCCATTATTGGGGGCATTTGTGTTTCACAAACAAATCTTGTTCATGTTGTCATTGTTTGGGGAATTAATTTAGCCTACAGTCACTTGAATTTTTTTTTTCAAAGTCAGTGCCACTTATTTTCACTTTATATAAAACACAAAGTCCTCTCTAAACAACTTTGGTTACAATTGTATGCCCTTTACCATCAATTCTAACAGTCACCAAGTCCAGAGGATGTCATATTGTTTTGTTTATGTAGTGCAGGAATACATGTGATTGACCTAAATGATTTGCATAACTATTAACCTGTGCTAGGAGTTCCTATTGTTTTTCTGAACCCATCTTGTGAACCCAGAAATAGTACTGTTGTGTGCTAAATGATCAATAAGGATACATGAGGTGTTAGTAAATCTTGTAGGTGTGTTAAATCAATCAACTTAGTCCTAATTCTTCTAGTGCAGATGTCCAGGATAGGGGGGGGGGGGTCTTTTAACAGATCAACATTAAAGTCACCTGTTTCTTGGTCATCACAACAGGTGGCACAGTTTATCTCCCTCCCTAGGTACTCCACACAGCAGGAGGGTGCAGATGGTGAGTGGTATGTGCAACAATAGAAAACAGGTTTTGTATTTTTAAAATTGATTTCTAATCATATTGTCTCAATATTGCTCATTTCCATATCCTTTTTGGAATGTTTTATAAAGTGTTTATAAAAAATGTTCACCATATCCTGTATATTGTCAATATTTGAACCATTGTCTTTAATATGAGTGAGAGAAACCTTATTAGACTTGGAGGCTAAATGGTTGAGATAGCTCCACATTTCTTTAGGATTTTGTTTCGGATTAAAACTCTTCTCAATGGTTGAGCGCCACATTTCTTTAGGATTAAAACTCTCCTCAATGGTTGAGATAGCTCCACATTTCTTTAGGTTAGAACTCTCCTCAATGGTTGAGATAGCTCCACATTTCTTTAGGATTAGAACTCTCCTCAATGGTTGAGATAGCTCCACTTTTCTTTAGGATTAGAACTCTCCTCAATTGCTGATTTGTAATAAGTAGATTTTGCATTATTAATCAAAAGAGTAACTTATTTCTCCAATGTCGAAAGTTTTTAAAGTCTCCGTATTGATGATGTCTATTTAAATTGTGTGGCATCATTAATTTCTTATGTCATCCATTTTGAATGAGATTCAGTATTTACTCGTTTGCTTGATTTTTACTTTAGCATGCCTATTGAGAATAGTATTAAACATATTGTAAAAGTTTTCTAATATGTCAACAGGATTGTGTAAATTTGTGAGTGTATTGATATTGGCACTTCACAAGTCGGAGATAAATTCGTTTTCATTAAAGTCACAGTATTGAATTTCAGTATGTTTTCCCTTACCCTACATGCTGTCAGATCTGTGTATTACACAAACAGGATAATGGTCTGACATAGCTATTGGGGGGTGGGGGGTACCTGAATTTCACAAATAGGTAGTGTAGAAATGATCAATAAGGAGTAAATGAGATGTTAGTAATTCTAGTACACTGTACCAGTAGGTGTGTAGATGTGTTAATTGAATTAGTCCAAATTCTTCTTGTGCAGATGTCCAGGATAGAAGGGGGGGGGGGGGGGGGGGGGTGTCCTTTTAACAGATCAACATTAAAGTCACCTGTAAGTATGGTTTCTTGGTCATGACAGCAGGATCCACAGTTTATCTTTGTCCCAATTCCTCTGCCCAGCAGGAGGTTGCATATGGTGGGTGATATAATGCAGAACAATGGAAAACAGATTTTGCATTTTTGATATTGATTTCTTAAGGTATTGTCTCAATGTTGCTGATTACCAAATCCTTTCTATGTGTATAGGGCAGATGATTTGAAATGTAAATAGTTAATCCACTACCTGCCTTATGTTGCCTATCTTTTCTTTGAAATCTGCAAATCAGAATCACTAAGTTGATAATTTAAAAATGACTCACACAGTCCCAACAAGCCAACACATCAAAAAATCGTTCATGTTGCAGAATTAATTTCAATTCATCTAATTTTGGAAGAAGACCCACATTTAGATTTTCAAAACGCTATAACCTTTTTTAACAAGCTCAAATCTGGAAAACATTTACTTATTGTGTCAGCGCCTACTGGTTTGTCTAAACGGAAAATTTCACAAATAGGATGTTTTAATTATGAATCTTATTTTTATATTTCACAAATAGGATGTTTATGAATCTTATTTTTATAAGGAAACATCAGTGCGTCTTTGAGGGAATGTACATTATTATGAATAATTCACCAGACTTTTTTTTATTGTGATACAATAACAAACCACTGTATGATAAAACCACAAAGAAATTTTGACATTCTTTATAGCCCCATGATGTCTTACCTTCTTAGGGTAAATACAAATTACCATTGATTACAGGACATTCTGAGATGTCATGCTGTGCGAGGGTAAACCAACAAACTATTTATACCCCATACAAGGAGTTGTGAGGGTATAATGTTTTTGACCTGTCCACCCATCGGTCAGTCAGTCAGTCCTGTTCTTGTCAGAGCAAGTCCTCTGAAACCAGTCAGAGCAAGTCCTCTGAAACTGCTCAACAGAATTTCATGAAAGCATGTAGTTGATAAAGACCTGCATGCTGTGTAGATGTACATGTTCACAGGAAATTCTGATTCGATACTTCTGCGAGTGATGCCCTTTTTCAACTTAGAAGCATCTAGAAGAAATTATTGGAAGCAAAATTAAATATACATGTACTACTGAAACTGACTCCTCTGAAACACTGAATAGAATTTTATCTAAATTTGTCTTTAAAGCTGTATGACCCGATGTTCATGTATTTTTTTGTTGTACATTATTGCTTTAAAGCAGATTAATTACTTTATAAAGTTATTAACTTTCCCTTAATTACATGCTTGAAAACATCTGCATGTAAAAGAAAACAGCGAGGATATTATTTAGAAAGTAAATATGTGTGGTACATATATAAATCATCCCATAATAGACGTCTATAAATAGACCCACGCGCGTCAGGGGAATCCCAACATGATGTACATGTATTAACTCACATGCAACTGTCTAGTTTTAAGGCTGAAAGAGCGTAAAACAACGAATTAATAAGAGGTATTTGATATTTTTATTTCTATTAAACTTGTGACACGGTACTGTTGTAACAAAATACACAGCTTTACACAGATAAGACCACCGATGATCTGAAAGTTTGAACTGGTCAAGTGACTGTCACTTGAACTGGCAGTCTGACGCGGTTATTTGTAAACATCGATTTAAAATCAAATAATTTGGGTTAAAACAGGTGAAATAATGTATGATATGTCATACAGCCTCATAACTACATATGTGCGATGATTTAATAGCGTTTTTACGAGATGGAAAATAATATTGTCATTCGGACCATACAGCTTTAATATGGACATATTTATTGATTTTTTTTATCTGAGAATTATGCCCCTTTTGAATATAGAAGCTTGGCCAAAATATACTTTTTGGTGCTACTTTCAGGAAACCAGTTTGCAAGCGAGCAATATGTGATTAAAATGTTTCTATTCTTAGACTAATATTTTACACAATTTACATTTCATATGACTTGTCAAGTTATCTAGGGAAAAGTGTTGATATTTTGGTTGTGATATTTCGGACAATCCATAAAAAGCATGATATCTTTATATCTTATATTTCAATTGTTGTTTGTTCTAAATTTAAACTTATTCTTGAACTTGATATATTTACAAAATAGAAAACACCTAATTATATGTGCATGTAAAACCCAGCTCTGATTGGTTGATTGAAATACATGACCTTTACTAACATTGCTGTAAAAGACCCAGCATCCAGGTTGTTGATTAATTGACCTAGTTTTCTGGTAAAAGTTACATATATAATTTAAAAAAAAACAACAATAAACAAAACCAAAACCACTACGAAAAAGTAAATCACCATTTATGTGAAAAAACGAAAGCATAAAAAGCCATTGAACCACAAAATAAAAGTCAGCAACCAAATTTTCAAACTCTCTTAATTAAGTTATAACACCATGTGTCTGAAATAACAACACCATTGTCTGAGGTCACAACTTTCTACCTGATTTTGTTTCAGTGTTGATATGTGGCATAAATGGCAGGGAAAATTTCCGATGAAACCCGAGAACAGAATCTGGAATGTTTGTGAAATCATCTGATATACAATATGCCTTAAGGTTCTGTGATTATATCTGTGAGCATTTCTGAAATACATAGCATACTGTCCAAAATATCAACACTTTCCACTATTTACTTGCATGAAAATAGTACAGTATATAGGGAAAGGCATAAGAATTGTATTTCGTGCATAGCATTGCCATTCATTATGGGTAGCATTGTCATTCATTGTGTGTAGCATTGTCATTCATCGTGTGTAGCATTGTCATTCATCGTGGGGATGTGGAGTATGTGAGCTTGCTCACTTTCTCTTTGATATGCAGTGTATATATAAAATAAATCTGCTTATTCTTTATTTCAATGCCATTAAAGACATTCACACTTTCTCTGAAACATGAACTTGCTCAAGCTCTCAAGCTTACCAGCAAATTCTCCCCAGTGTTGTTTCACCCATTTTGCCCTATCCTTAATTTTCAAGTGAATTTTGATATGTAGATTTTATAATGTGAAATTTTTTTATTAGTTGATCTTGATGAAAATATTTGAGGGGAACATTTCCAGGTACACAGTATTTCATCTTTCAAACTAATTTAGTGTATGCTTTTTACAAAATAATTGATAAAAAGGAAATGTCACAGAAAAAAGTAATTACTTTGTCATTGGAGTGGTTAGAGGTGACTTGAAATACCATATAGAAGCAAGGTGTAATGATAATTATCCAAGACCAATCAGCAGTGTATTGGTGATTTACCCCGGGCTGTATTCCATACACCCTGTGTCCGCAGATCATTAACCCAGGGGAAGTCCTCTTACAGTCTGGATTGGACCCGGATAACGAATTTATTTCCTATGTATCCAAATGATATTAGATTTAATTATTTATAATTGATTAAAATAAGTAAAATGAATCTGAAGGACTAGGCCTAAATTAGTTACTTCTTTTGATTGAAATTGACAGTAGTAGTTGTTTGGAATTGTGGAATTTCATACTTTATTTATAACACGTGTTCTTAGGTCACCTGAATAAACATGTCCGTTAACATTTGAACATTTTCAATTTCTTCCTGGTAACTACTTTTCCAATTCTTTTCAAAGTTGGTATGAAGCATCTTTGGGACAATGGGGTGGGCATAAATTGTAAATTCAGGACTGTGAAAATTTTCAAAAATCCTTTTCTCTACAACTGCACGTTTAACTAAATGCATAGTGATGTAGAGAAGGAAGGCCTCTACCAAAATTTTTCCTGATCCCCAGGGTAGAGGGTCTGACTCCAGGGCAGGGCCAAACTATGGTATATACTATTTATGTAAAACATTTTTAAAAAAGCATCTTCTTTATTACTATTGATACTAAATTGAAAATAAATGGATATTTTGAATGAGCTGGAAGCCCTTTACTAAAGATGTAAATTTCATGATCTCAGTTGTAGGGGTTTTGGTATTGGGGTTGGGCCAAAATGGTCAGTGATTAAATGTGTTAACACTTAAACATTTTTAACTTTGTCTTGATAACCATCATTCCAATTCTTTTCAGATTTAGTATGAAGAATCTTTGAAACAAGGAGACATAAATTGTAAATTTCAGGACTCCTGCACCCTGGGCCGGGCGGGTTAAAAACTGCCAAAAATTGAATAATTTTCAAAAATCTTCTATTCAACCGTATATGTGTAAGAAACACTAAATGCATAGTGGTGTAGAGTAGGAAGATTTCTACCAAAATTGTGAATTTCATGATCCCTGGGGGAGAGGTTTTGATTCCAGGGTGGGGCCAAACTATGTATGTGTAAAACACTTTAAAAAACGTACATCTTCTTTGAACAGTGATTAAATGTGTTAACAATAGAACATTTTTAACTTCTTGATATTAACTACCATCCAAATTCTTTTGAAATTTTGTATGAAGTACATGTATAGTCCCTGAAATGTTCTTTCCCATTTGAATGGTGAATGCGCGGTGAGCGAATGGTGAGCAAACTGTGAATGCATGGTGAGCAAACGGTGAACGCACGCAGAGCGAACGGTGAACGGTGAGCGCACGGTGAACGCAAAATGGTCTATTCATTCGGTATATTTCGGATTTTCCCCATGGATTGTACTTAATTTATAATTAGGTACCAAGATAATATATATATATGGATACATCGATCTGTTTGTTATTTTTTGTACAAGTACTGGATGTATGTTTCTCATGAAAATGATTGTAAATTTCACATCATGGCACATAGCAATCATGCACATACGAAAGAAAATTTCAAATGTGCATTGTCTATAGTATTACATAAACAGATCCATGTATGCATGAAAAATAGAGACATATTGTATAATATTTAGAATTCTTAATGTTTTCATAAATCATGAATACCGGTGCGTCATCTCGGTATACAATATATATTATATGCCCCCACCCCCCCCCCCCCCCCCCCTTCATATTGGTTTGCATCTGTCGGTCGGTCGGTTGGTAGACCACATGTTGTCCGCTCAATATCTTGAGAATCATTCACTTGATCGTAATGATATTTCATATGTGGGTTGGTTATGGAAAGAAGAGGACCCCTATTGTTTTTCAAGTCAAAAGGTTAAAGGTCAAAGGTCAATCTACTCTGGACATAGGAATATACTGTCCACTCAATATCTTGAGAACCCTTTGCTTGACAGACATCAGACTTGGTACACTGGTACATCTTAAGGAGTAGATGACCCCTATTGATTTTGAGGTCACATGGTCAAAGGTCAAGGGTCAAACTGGACATAGGAATATATTGACCACTCAATGTCTCGAGAATCCATTGCTTGACAGACATCAAACTTGGTACACTGGTATATCTTTAGAAGAAGATGACCCCTATTTATTTTGAGGTCACATGGACAAAGGTCAAGAGTCAAACTGGACATAGGAATATACTGTCCGCTCAATATCTTGAGAACCCTTTGCTTGACAGACATCGAACTTGGTACACTGGTACATCTTCAGGAGAAGATGACCCCTATTGAATTTGAGGTCACATGGTCAAGGGTCAAACTGGACATAGGAATATACTGTCTGCTCAATATCTTGAGAACCCTTTGCTTGACAGACATCAAACTTGGTACACTGGTACATCTTCAGGAGAAGATGACCCCTATTGATTTTGAGGTCACATGGTCAAAGGTCAAGGGTCAAACTGGACATAGGAATATATTGACCACTCAATGTCTCGAGAATCCATTGCTTGGTACACTGGTACATCTTCAGGAGAAGATGACCCCTATTGAATTTGAGGTCACATGGTCAAGGGTCAAACTGGACATAGGAATATACTGTCTGCTCAATATCTTGAGAACCCTTTGCTTGACAGACATCAAACTTGGTACACTGGTACATCTTCAGGAGTTGATGACCCCTATTGATTTTGAGGTCACATGGTCAATCCACTCTTGACATAGGAAGATATTGTCTGCTCAATATTTTGAATTGATGATACTACACTCATTTAAATGATGTGTGTGTGTGTGTGTATAACCCTTTTCAATTTTGCACCAAGGGGGGCATATGTGTTTCACAAACATCTCTTGCTTGACTTAAGATGCATAGTATTTAATTTCTTAATACAAGAGTATAAACGAAGCATGTGAAATAAAGATGGTCTAGTAATTAGCACCAAGAATTTACAGGTGTACATATAGGACTTCAAAGTTTGCGAGCGTGGTGGTTTGGATTACACGCAATTGAAAAACATCCCCGAAAGGGTGAAGATAAATGCATTAAACAACCAACATGGGTAGAACAGGTACCTTGTGTTGACACCTGAACGCTTCTAAATAGTATAAAAGGTTTATTCCCACGTAGATTTTGTGTAATTCACTTTACTGCAAATACATATATCGTATACTGACCCGAGGAAATAATCCCAGAATGTACGTACGTACAAAGTAAATAGTGTGACCATGAATTTACATTAGATTGTGCAATATTTGTATATTTTTGATGCGGATTAAAAACTGTTTATTGTTTCAGTACTGAACTATATGTATATCATGTGGGGCAGAAATGTACGAGAAATATTTCATCTTTATATTAGAGACAAACAATACAAAAGTTTCAAATGGGGAAAGGAGTAAATGCATTTATTGAGGTCTTTCATAAATATAGGCATAAAATAATCAGAAATAATAGTCAAATAAATTTGACATATAGGCACGTATGTGCATTGAAATGGGGGGGGGGGGGGGGGGGGGGGGGGGGGGGCATATTGTTTTTTGTCCTGTCTGTCATTTGTCTAAAACTTTCACCTTGCTAATCACTTTTGAACAGTAAGGCTAGAGTTTTGATATTTCACATGAGTATTTCATGTGACAAGACCTTTCCGTGGGTACCAAAATGTTTGACCCTGTGACCTTGACCTTGGAGTTTGACCTACTTTTAAAAAATTGACATTGGTTGTAACTTCTAAATGGTAAATTTATATTTATTAGAGCTCATAATTTGCACATGAGCATTTCTTGTGACAAGATCTCTCTACTGGTACCAAGATATTTGCCCTTGTGACATTGGCCATCTTTGGAATTGGCCATTATCTGGGGCATTTGTGTTTCACAAACACATCTTGTTTTTAATTGCAATGAAATATCTCTCTATTTCTCATTTCAAACTTCTCAGAGTTATTTCATGTAAGTCGAGAGGCTTGACATGTAGAGTATCAACAGAGAGAAATAACACAACAGATATGATGAATTTTTATTTATAATACCGGAGTATATAGCAGAAACATTGTTTGTTCCAGGATGTACAAGATAATTGAGATAAGTTAAGTTTATTCTAATTTTGGGCCCAGAGAGCATAACAGCAAGACAGCTTATAAAGAAGGAAATTTAAAAAAAAAAGAAAAGAAGTTTACAACAAGTTGTACATTATATTTTCCATAATTATTGTCCTGTATACAATATTGACTTGTACATATAACTTTGATTGAACAGTATACATAACTATAATGCACCATAGATATGTATGTAAAGCCACTATGGGTTGGAAGCATAAAGTATTTCATAATAATTTGTTTTAATATTTCTTGGGTTTCTTTCTGATTCCAGCATCTATGTTTTGAAATTCATGTTCCTTTGCAAAATTGTTTTTAAAATATTTAACATAACTATAACAAAGTATTTTAATGTAACTTTTGGAATTTGGATATAAAAATCCAGTTCAGGTTTCACATATACTGATGGAAAAATATTTAATAATTTATGTTTAATTTAATTACTAAGATATGACCATGTATAGTGTGGTGTAGTAAAAATTTAGGATTTTAGATGTAAAAATCCAGACTGATATTTGAATTTCATGTGTACTGATGAACTGATTAGGCATAGATAAAATAATCTAACAACTTATCTAATCCATATCAAATAGCTTATAACACAAATATTTGAAGTCCTCACATTTAACTTTTAAATTGACAGTTGAAGTGTCACCAGCAGTAATTCATTAGTTAAAGCCACATTAGTGTACAATACTATATTTATCGGAGTTCATGTATTCTCATTAGTGTAGCACTTTGTATTTTATGGAATGGATTTTGTCTGAGTGATTGTTGGTAGGAATATAGAGCAGCCTGGAGGTTCCCTGAGATCTGTTGACAGATACCCAGGATCTGCCATGATATGTCTCTTAGTAGCTTTGGTACATACAGCCCCTGATCATGGTGAACTAGGACCTGTAAATTATTAAGAGCTGCTCGTGCTCTCATTGTGTCAATATGTCTGTAACACAAGAACTCCAGCATGTGTAGCAGAACTAGGGGCGGGATAATCATTTGATGGACATTGTTGTGTAGAGAAACACTCTGCTCTGTCATTAATTCATTGATATAAATGATTCTGTTGTTTAACATGATATTACTTGTTACAGCATGTCTTAACTTTGTAGACCAGGACTGTCCCCCTACAGCCTCGGTATACCTCTCTGTGTCTACTGTCCCGTTATACATCACATATGGCTGAGCTAAGTTGACCTTTGTCATCTCTATCACAGACAAAGCTTCTGTGTATCTGAGTGTCTTGTAATGATACATTGCAATGTACAACCTGTCAGAAATACACACAAACTTGGCTGCTAGTTTCAACATGTGACAAGACAGTTTGTCAGCAATATACATCAGCTTGTTTTCAGTGGTGTTGCTATACATGTTTTGTAATGTAAAAGCAGCACTGTGAAGTAGGGAGGCTGTAAGTACCTGTAACATGACAACTTGATACTGTGTCAGGGGTGAGAATATCAACTGTTCTATTGTGTTTATGAGGTAGAGGTCTGATGAGAGTAATACATTATTGCTATATATCTCGCTGAACATTTCCCTATCAAACTTGATCTCAGATACCAGAGTGTGTTCATCAGTACAAATACTGAGTCTGGGGTTATAAAGGACATTCATGAGATAAGACCTGAGGGAGGGACTGTGTAGCAGGGATGCTAAACCTTTTTCATAAAAACCAAACAGTCTAAGGAATAATCTGTTTTGTGCTTCACCATGAATATTACTGAGAAACATGTTGTTTTCTGGAATGAAAAAGTTAGGACAGACTCCCTCATGCACCCATTTAAGGATGAGTTTAAAGCAGTACCAGAAACATTTCAGGAGATTCCGTGGACACCAGTTAGGTATTGTGTTTTGTTGAATCATCCAGAAAACTGCTGTCTTCATGTGATAGGAACACAATAATTTCTCATCATCACCTAATCCATTGTTAATGACTTCTTTTAAGAACAATTTCAGCAAACCTTAAGTTAAGAATTGACAGTGGTTCATTGAGTACACAAGTTTTTGTTCTGCCAGAGAAAATGAAATTCTCCATTCATTGCTTTCATGATTTCCTAATTTGTGACCTATTGCTACAAAGTGACATCCACTTCTGACTATGTCCCTAACAACCTGTGGCTGGGGCCATGTGTGACATCTGTCTATCCATGAGAAGGCAGACGGAGGCCAAAAGTCACAAGCAAAACACCTAGCAGTGTCATATTCTAGTCTCCATATAGCTCCACTGCCACATGGACCATGTACTGTAGAGTTGGGCACTAGAGCAGAACATGTGATCTCTCTGTATTTAGAACTAGATATGTAAAGTCCACCATTCATTGTGACTAATGCTGAGATAACTATGTTTTCTTCTCTTGGTGACAGTAATTGAAGTAAAGTAAATCCGGGTGGACTTTCAGAAGAGACAGAGAGAATCAGGGATTGTCTGTGTTCATTGTAAAACTGGGTCTGAGATAAGTCCCAGATCACTGGTTGGTCGTTAAACCAATACATAAAATCCATATCAGATCCCTTCATTCTGAATCCTTCTCTGCGACTTCCACTCTTCATCGCCGTGTTCCGGTTACTTGTTTTTACTTTGTTCTTCATCATCTCCCAAATGTCTGTCACATCTCGCCGCATTGCCACCTGCTGTGAGGTCCCCACTGTTCGACAGAGTCCCACAAACAGGGACTCTGACATATGCTGTATACCTGTTTCACTGATAAAATAAATACAGCCTCTATGATGTACTAGAAACTTTGGAGTTATGATAAAATAGAGTAAATAATGGTAGCTTTCAGTTTAAAATGAATGTCATTCAATTCATAATTGGTTTGAAATAATTTGTTACTTACATTTGGGGTGTTAAACTGGGGGAATCCATTGCTAGTTTATTACAATGGAGATTTCCAGTTGTGGAAAGTCCCACTTTACCTACTTTTTATTTTAATCTGGACAACTTCCCTATGTCATCTTAGATATAATGTCCCAGTCCCACTTCACCTACTTTTATTTGCTCTTCTGAGCCGAAGGCTCAAAGAGCTAATCATATGTCTGGCGTGCGGTGTGCGTCAACTTTTTGGAAAAAGGGCTATATCTCAAGAACCCCTTGGCCAATTTTTGTCAAATTTGTCACAGGGTATCCTTGGCCCAAGGGCGTTCATTTGTACTAAAACTATGGTTGTGACCCTTTAACAAGGGGAGATAATTAGGAAAATGCAAACAAAAGTAGTGGTTGCTAAAAAATCTTCTTCTCAAGAACCACTGGGCAAATTATCACCAAACTTATGCATAAGGATGAGGATAGGTTGTAGATAAAAAATTGTTCAAGGCATCATCCTGGGGCAAAGGTTGTGGTCTCAAGGTCAATTCAAAGTTGACCTTAAATTTTGTTTTGTTAAAACTTTGGTATTTTAGTGACCTACTTTTTGAATTTTGCAGACATTCAAATTTCACATTTTCAATTTTAGATGCATATTTTGGAAAGCTAGGATCATTAAACTTTGTCAGTTGATGCATCTTGAGTCTTCCTAGTTTGTTGACCAAAAAGTAGGTCACCGTGACCTATTTTTGGATTTTGACGGCAATATTTGAATATTTCAGATACTATTTGACTTACAATCATCAAACTTTGTATGTTGATGGGTCTTGAGTCTTCAGAGTGTGTCGACCAAAAAGTAGGTCACTGTGACCTACTTTGGAATTTGACGTTTATATCTGAATATTTCAGATACTATTTGACTTCAATTATCAAACTTTGTCAGTTGATGCATCTTGAGTCTTTGGAGTGTGTTGACCAAAAAGTAGGTCACTGTGGCCTTCTTTTGGAATTTGACGGCTATATTTGAATACTATTTGACTTGTCAGTTGATGCATATTGAGTCTTCAGTGTGTCAACCAAAAGTAGGTCACCGTGACCTACTTTTGGACAGTTACATTTAAATTTTCAGGTACTATTTGACTTAACATCATCAAACTTTGTTAATTGATGACACTTGGTTAGTGAGAATTTTTGCCTGTTCTACAATGTATCAGAAGAGCGATTCTAGGCCCATGGGCCTCTTGTTTTAATCTAGACAACTTCCCTATGTCATCTTAGATGTAATGTCCCAGTCCCACTTCATTAATCTAGGTTACTTCCCTATGTCAACTTATGTATAACTTCCCAGTCCTGTGGGGAACATTTATGATAGAAGCAACTATTTGATTATTATCTTTCTATATTGGATCATTGTTTTGTAAAGCTTTAATATATATTTCATAAACCCTTTATGTTACATTGTTTATAATATTTAGGTCACCTAAGTAAACTCAGGTGACCTATTGTAATTGAATAATTTTAACCTCTTGATCATTATCATCATTCCAGTTCTTTTGAAATTTGGCCTGATTCACCTTTGGGACAAGGGGGTGTAAATTGTAAATTTCAGGACACCTGGGGCTTTAAGGCTGGGGAAAACTGCCAAAAATTGACGAATTTTAAAAAATCTTCTCTACAACCACACATCTGTAAGAAACACTTAAATAAATGGTATAGTGGTGTAGAGCAGGAAAGCCTATATCAAAATTGTAAATTATCATTGGGGTAGAAGTTCTGATGCCGGAAGAGGGGGGGGGGGGGGCAAAACTTGATATCGTATTAGAGTGTTTACGTGTAAAACATTTAAAAAAGATTCTTCTTAATGCTAATTTGATATTAAAATGATTGAAACTAAAATTAATAGATATTTAGATGGAGAAAGGAGTCCTTTACCAAAATTGTAGATTTCAGTATCCCAAGGATAAAGGATTTGACTCGAGGGTAGGTCCAAAATAATGGTTATTGTCTTTATCATTTGAAAGTCTTCTTTAAATATGCTGATATGGTATAAAAACTAAAAGCATATTTAGGAAAAGCAGAGAAGGGTGTACCATAATTGTGAATTTTGCAACCCTGGGGTTTTGACTCTATTGTCATATTGTGTTAATGTTACATATATAATGTGTATATTTAGTCAAATTGTGTTAATGTTACATATATAATGTGTATATTTAGTCATATTGTGTTAATGTTACATATATAATGTGTATATTTAGTCATATTGTGTTAATGTTACATATATAATGTGTATATTTAGTCATATTGTGTTAATGTTACATATATAATGTGTATATTTAGTCATGTTGTGTTAATGTTACATATATAATGTGTATATTTAGTCATATTGTGTTAATGTTACATATATAGTGTATATTTTAATAGTCATATTGTGTTAATGTTACATATATAATGTGTATATTTAGTCATATTGTGTTAATGTTACATATATAATGTGTATATTTAGTCATATTGTGTTAATGTTACATATATAATGTGTATATTTAGTCATATTGTGTTAATGTTACATATATAATGTGTATATTTAGTCATATTGTGTTAATGTTACATATATAATGTGTATATTTAGTCATGTTGTGTTAATGTTACATATATAATGTGTATATTTAGTCATATTGTGTTAATGTTACATATATAATGTGTATATTTAGTCATGTTGTGTTAATGTTACATATATAATGTGTATATTTAGTCATATTGTGTTAATGTTACATATATAATGTGTATATTTAGTCATATTGCGTTAATGTTACATATAATACATGTGTATTATATTTATTTAAAGCCTTTCATCAGACATCAGTATAGGCACTTTGGAAGCTATTTAAGTTTTAAGAACACATATTGTTTTATACACAGTTGCTGAATATTAAAAATTTAGCTTAGATATTCAGAATAGGTTTTTTTTAGCTCACCTGAACCGAAGGTTCAAGTGAGCTTTTCTGATCACATTTTGTCCCCGTCGTCTGTCTGTCCGTCCGTCTGTAAACTTTTCACATTTTTGACTTCTTCTCCAGAACCACTGGGCCAATTTCAACCAAACTTGGCCAAAAGCATCCTTGGGTGAAGGGCTTTCAAGTTTGTTCAAATGAAGGGCCATGTCCCTTTCAAAGGGGAGATAATCACAAAAATGCAAAAATAGGGTGGGGTCATTTAAAAATCTTCTTCTCAAGAACCACTAAGCCAGAAAAGCTGAGATTTACATGAAAGCTTCCTGACATAATGCAGATTCAAGTTTGTTCAAATCATGGGCCCCGGGTTTGGATGGGGCCACAATAGGGGATCAAAGTTTTACATACAAATATATAGGAAAAATCTTTAAAAAATCTTCTTCTCAAGAACCACTAAGCCAGAAAAGCTGATTTTTACATGAAAACTTTCTGACATAGTGCAGATTCAAGTTTGTTAAAATCATGGCCCCCGGGGGTAGGATGGGGCCACAAGGGGGGATCAAAGTTTTACATACAAATATATAGGGAAAAACTTTAAAAATCTTCTTCTCAAGAACCACTAAGCCAGAAAAGCTGAGATTTACATGAAAGCTTCCTGACATAATGCAGATTCAAGTTTGTTCAAATCATGGGCCCCGGGAGTTGGATGGGGCCACAATAGGGGATCAAAGTTTTACATACAAATATATAGGAAAAATCTTTAAACATCTTCTTCTCAAGAACCACTGAGCCAGAAAAGCTGATTTTTACATGAAAACTTTCTGACATAGTGCAGATTCAAGATTGTTCAAATCATGGCCCCCGGGGGTAGGATGGGGGCACAAGGGGGATCAAAAGTTTTACATACAAATATATAGTTAAAATCTTCTTCTCAATAACCACTGAGTCAGAAAAGCTGATATTTACAAGAAAACTTTGACATAGTGCAGATTCAAGTTTGTTCAAATCATGGCCCCCGGGGGGTAGGATGGGGCCACAATTGGGGGGGGGGGTTTCAAAGTTTTACATACAAATATAGGGAAAATCTTTAAAAATCTTCTTCTCAAGAACCATTGGGCCAAAGAAGTTGACATTTACGTGAAAGCTTTTTGACGTAGTGTAGATTCAAGTTTGCAAAAATCGTGGCCTCCAGGGGTAGTTGGGGCCATAATACGGACTAAGGTTTTACATGCAAATATATATGGAAAGTCTTCAGATATGGGCCAAGGTGACTCAGGTGAGCGATGTGGCCCATGGGCCTCTTGTTTTTTCTAGATTTCATAGCTCATGGGAGTAGTGATACTTTTAACTTGTACTCAGGTGACCTATAAGACCTGTGGACCTCTTGTTTTCTTTGTGTATAGATACACATTGCACTGTGATGTCACTTTATTTGCCTCCGGCCTCAGTATGGTGTACGGAAATGTGGTTTAAATCATATCTGGATTTTACAATCTGTAGAAAATGAAAAATGGCTGATTGGTGTTATTTATGAATGATCAATTTCAACAGAAATATGTGTTTCTGAATGTAATACATCAGGAAAAGGTGTACTTTATAATTTATTTACAAATAGTATTTTTATGTCGAGAAGCCAATGTACCAAGAAATATTATTCTTACATCAGCAAGATTTAGAACAGTAATCACAGATTACCTATTGAGACAGGCAGATGGAGTGGTGTTCCCAGAAATCATAGAATTTATACTTAATATGTGAAAATGAGGTTGGGGACGAGTTTCATTATATCATGACTTGTTCAGCTCTTAGTGATAGTAGAAAATCTTATTTACCTTCTAAATATACAAACAGACCAAATGTCATAAAATTCTTTAACTTGTTTTTATGTAAAAAGTTATCTATTATGAGTAATCTTTCCAAATTCATAAATATAATTCACAAGAGAATTACCCTTCCAGGTTAAAGATTATAAACTGTAACACTCTTTCATGCATTGCATCAACTGAATTCTTTGTTTAACATTGTGTGTATATGTATATCTTCTCTATGTTGTTTTGTGCAATATGAGAATAAATTTAATTTAATTTAAATTTACACTGGGCTTGTCAACCAATCAGAACTTGTCTTAATTACAAGCTACATGGGAAATCAATTGTGTTACGTGTCAAATGAATCCTGTTTTCCAGTGATGAAATCATTGTGCTGTGTGCCACTGGTACAGCTGCTCGAGTAAACATTGCATACGACCCCATGACATCAGCGCGAGGTCCTCCCCTCACCCCAGCTGTTGTCCTAGAAAAACAACCAATGGAAAAGGAGCGAGACAGAAAGCTGTACGTTGATGTTAACCTGGCCAACTCTGCTGCTCAAAGCTCTCTGCAAGCGCTCTATGACCATAGGTTTGTAGCTGAATTTTAATTTGTTTGAAAAGCAGTGGACATGATTATTACACTTGTTTATTATACTTATGTCATGTTACAGGTTACGTTGTCAGGTTTTATGGAATTTGATAGACAAAGTAAACAAATGGTTTTAGAGATATTTTTAGTAAATTTTGAAATGAAAAGTGTTTTATGTTCTATTGATAAGTGATACAATATTGTATTAGCAATATTACAGTTTAATGATAAATTTAAGCAGTCTATAGCAATATTTCTGTCAAAATCAACAAGCACTAAATTGTATAAGTGAAATTTTTAGTGAGACACAATGTTTAGTGATTTTCCCATGAGAATGGATATATATATATTTAGTGAGAGCTAATTTTAGTGACTTTATAATTCCAAGAAAGACAATTATTACCTACGATACAGAATAAATTGTTTGCGATATTCAATTTTAGCAATCTCAACACCATTGCTATAAATGTCAACATTAAATATTCGCTAAAAAATCTGCTTATATGGTATGTCAATTTAATTATACTGCTGTCTGCTGTAACAATTTAATAATACTGCTGTCTGCTGTAACAATTTAATAATACTATAGGGTATGTCAATTTAATTATACTGCTGTCTGCAGCTGTAACAATTTAATAATACTGCTGTCTGCTGTAACAATTTAATTATACTGCTGTATGCTGTAATAATTTAATAATACTGCTGTCTGCTGTAACAATTTAATAATACTATAGGGTATGTCAATTTAATTATACTGCTGTCTGCAGCTGTAACAATTTAATAATACTGCTGTCTGCTGTAACAATTTAATTATACTGCTGTATGCTGTAATAATTTAATAATACTGCTTTCTGCTATAACAATTATACTGCTGTCTGCTGTAACAATTTAATAATACTATAGGGTATGTCAATTTAATTATGCTGCTGTCTGCTGTAACAATTTAATAATACTGCTGTCTGCTGTAACAATTTAGTTATACTGCTGTATGCTGTAATAATTTAATAATACTGCTGTCTGCTGTAACAATTTAATAATACTATAGGGTATGTCAATTTAATTATACTGCTGTCTGCTGTAACAATTTAATTATACTGCTGTCTGCTGTAACAATTTAATTATACTGCTGTCTGCTGTAACAATTTAATTATACTGCTGTAACAATTTAATAATACTGCTGTCTGCTGTAACAATTTAATAATACTATAGGGTATGTCAATTTAATTATACTGCTGTCTGCAGCTGTAACAATTTAATAATACTGCTGTCTGCTGTAACAATTTAATTATACTGCTGTATGCTGTAATAATTTAATAATACTGCTGTCTGCTGTAACAATTTAATAATACTATAGGGTATGTCAATTTAATTATACTGCTGTCTGCTGTAACAATTTAATAATACTGCTGTCTGCTGTAACAATTTAGTTATACTGCTGTATGCTGTAATAATTTAATTATACTGCTGTATGCTGTAACAATTTAATAATACTGCTGTCTGCTGTAACAATTTAATAATACTGCTGTCTGCTGTAACAATTTAGTTATACTGCTGTATGCTGTAATAATTTAATAATACTGCTGTCTGCTGTAACAATTTAATTATACTGCTGTATGCTGTAACAATTTGAAAAGTCAGCAGTGGTACAGAGTGACTGAAGGTGATCTTGTTTTACAGTTCTGACGATGGCTCCCCACAGTATAACTGCATGCTGTGTCACGTACCATACAAACCCAATTCAGCACCCTTCCCTGTCAGTCTGTCTGTCTGTGCAATCTGCAGGTAACCATATTTTTTTTTAACTATTGGGTAAATGTTTTATGATATCCAGTTTTCTTCTGTACATAATCCGAAAAGTATAAACTTGAAGAAATAAAACAGATCGCCAACACATCACGAGAATGCTTTTCATGATGTGTTGGTGATCTGTTTTATTTCTTCAAGTTTATACTTTTGGATGCAGACCCTGTTGAACACCGCATGGTATCCACTCGTGAGAATCTTCCGTAATTTAAACCTCAAGGTGTTGGTCTTAAGTTTTTGACTTTGTTTGTATAATCCAAAAAGGTTTAAATTTATGAAAAACGCACTGCCATTTTTATTTTTTTTCTGGATGACACAAAAAATAACTGATTGTTATGAGAAAGAGGTTGGTTGAATTTGATCATTGTAGGAAACGAAAGGTTTTAGATTGTAATGAGAAAGAGTTAGGTTGAATTTTATCATTGTAGAAAACAGAAGGTTCCAGATGTGCTGTTCACAACCATTGATCCTCCACCAGAAATTCAGACTCATGGCAAAGGCTCCTTCATACAAGCAAGGTCAGTGTTAAGTTTTAGTAATGTTTGTCAAAGGAATTGGATAGTGCAACAGAGATCACTCTTTACAGATTGTAGCTCAATGTCAGTTCATGAAGTCGTGGTTTTAAGGAAGAAATGATTCTTAAGGGTTTCTATCACGGTATCAATGGTGAAATATTTCTGTTTGTTTAAATATTTTTCTTGAATATATCATTTCATTTCAATAGACTTTTGATTTATTTGTACGGACATCCAGGGTATATTGTTTAAAGTTATGAAACACATGTTCAGTCGTTGCATGGAACATTTTTACAGGCATAGGTAACAAAGGCATAATTGTGTTACAATTTCTATAAGCAGTTGTTCTCATGTTTTTGTCTTGCTTTCACCATTTGATAACATATTTATTTTGTAGAGTGTGTCGAGCAAAATCCAAAAGCAAAGGTGGTGAGTCCAACGCAAGGGAAATAAGTGATGTATGTTGTTAAAAAATACGTTTATTAATTTGTACTTATATTAATTTATATATATATATGTAACTAATTTTAAGCTAAATGTATGAAAGTAAAAGTTATTTAAAGTCTAAAGAGATACATTTATTCGTGTGAAGTAATATGTATTCCTTTCTGTTTCAGTGTCTTCCTTTCTTAGAATACGAGCTTCACAGTCAGCTGATGAATAAACTCAGGGTAATCAACTTACAGCATGCTTAACTCAGTAAAATAAACTCAGGGTAATCAACTTATAGCATGCTTAACTCAGTAAAATAAACTCAGGGTAATCAACTTATAGCATGCTTAACTCAGACAGTAAAATAAACTCAGGGTAATCAACTTACAGCATGCTTAACTCAGACAGTAAAATAAACTCAGGGTAATCAACTTATAGCATGCTTAACTCAGTAAAATAAACTCAGGGTAATCAACTTATAGCATGCTTAACTCAGTAAAATAAACTCGGGTAATCAACTTACGGCATGCTTAACTCAGACAGTAAAATAAACTCAGGGTAATCAACTTATAGCATGCTTAACTCCGTAAAATAAACTCAGGGTAATCAACTTATAGCATGCTTAACTCCGTAAAATAAACTCAGGGTAATCAACTTACAGCATACTTAACTCAGACAGTAAAATAAACTCAGGGTAATCAACTTATAGCATGCTTAACTCAGACAGTAAAATAAACTCAGGGTAATCAACTTACAGCATGCTTAACTCAGACAGTAAAATAAACTCAGGGTAATCAACTTATAGCATGCTTAACTCAGTAAAATAAACTCAGGGTAATCAACTTATAGCATGCTTAACTCAGTAAAATAAATTCAGGGTAATCAACTTACAGCATGCTTAACTCAGACAGTAAAATAAACTCAGGGTAATCAACTTATAGCATGCTTAACTCAGTAAAATAAACTCAGGGTAATCAACCTATAGCATGCTTAGCTCAGACAGTAAAATAAACTCAGGGTAATCAACCTATAGCATGCTTAACTCTGACAATTAGAGGTAAAATAATCTAAAGGACGAAATTCAGGATTCCTACATTTACATTTTTCAGTGCCTATTTTCCACTCACAAGTGTAGTTATACTCAATGCATATTGAAATTAGATGTTGGATCCGATTACATTTGTTATGTATGTGAGTGTGTGAGCGGATCTAACATCTAATTTTAATACGATTGAGTTCTACTTGTATGGAATTTTTACCTGGTTTCATTCAACTAAATGACTTGAAAAACAATGAATTGAGTCCTGTTTTCAATTTTTTCAACCCATTTATTACTGCTCCAAGGTATTAATGAAGAAATTTTAGATTTCCCCAGTTTAAATTTGCTTACTGAGGATGCGGGGGAAATTGACAAGATTTAATGATGTACCTTGTCTACACTTTTACAGTTGTGTGGTATGAATGGTCTCTATGGACTGAAGATCCAGATCACCGTTGGGGAGTTATTATTGGTTGGAGTAGCTGTACGTACAACACTTTCTTTACACCCATTTCTTAGTATTGATAGTTATTTAGTTACACCCATTTCTTAGTGTTGATAGTTATTTAGTTACACCCATTTCTTAGTATTGATAGTTATTTAGTTACACCCATTTCTTAGTGTTGATAGTTATTTAGTTACACCCATTTCTTAGTATTGATAGTTATTTGTTACACCCATTTCTTATGCCTCGTTCACACGGATGCGCATTAAATTTTACTTCGCATCAAATTTGATGCGAAGTAAAATAATGCGCATTAAATTAATTCGAATTAAATAACGTTCACACGGCGGTAATATTTAATGCGAAGTAAACTAATGCGCATTAAATTCGTATGCATCTCTATTAAAGGGTGCGTGAAATAAATTAAAGAATAGACTATGTTATTGAAAATTATTTTTATAGATATTTTAATGAATATTGTGTAGATCTATACAGAATTCTTTGTTCAAAACGCTATATGGGCCTACATGTAGTATACTACATGTTTACAATTTAGGCCTACATAGATAATTTTGATCTACACATAAGGAGTTTTTTGTCGTGTTTATATGTTCCGAAGAAATTACTTGTTATTTCCTCCGACAACCAGCATTCAATCTAGATAATATATTGTTTCTTCATGGGCCCAATTTTAAAACTTCGGAACATCTTTTTCACCATTCCGCTGACTACTGTTATGAGGTAATTTTTAATTACTAATACGTATTATAAGTCTACTATGACGTCATATGGTATAAAAATTAACAATGAGTGGCATATGTTTTAAAAAATGTAAAAAAGAAAATCATATTATCACTATTTTAAAACATTGTTGTCGTATTTAAAAACAATTCCTTCCACATGTATTACTCAGTATGCCTATGCAGAGCACAGATTTACGTCTGACATTATCTAATGACATGCTGTTTGTACATGTTTTTAGTGATTATTATCATTTTGCTTAGTTTTTCGTACAAAACTAACATTAATATATATAGCTGACCATGGGTATGATGCATGTGACCCAAATTGGCCATTACGCATGCGTCTACATTTAATTCGAATAAGCTTCACTTAGCGTTCACACGGAGCTAATGCAAAGTAAATTTAATTCGCATTACTGTGAATTTACAGTAAGTGTGAACGACTCAGCTTCGCAAGTTCATTCGAGGTCTCGGATAGTTGGTTTCAAAACAAATCTGTCAATGTTGACGCATCAAGGAAAGAACAATCACTGCGATTGGACCAATATTTAAAGGGGCGGGAATAAAAATAATTTTAGATGGTCACACGTGTCTTTACACTGGCGTGTCATTACATAATCTTTTAGCACGATGGAAGAGACTGCGAAAAGGGAAAACCAATACCAACTAAAACAACAACGTTGATTTTAAAATTACATGCCGAGAGTTTATTTTATGGTAAAATCAGTAAGAAATTAGGCGTCGCAAAGGCCACGTTATAAAATTGTCAATCATGGGAACTATTGCACGGAAAATGTCGCCAACGAAGCTCACACCGGCAATGCTCACACCGGATGTACTTTTGTTAATCGAGTATGAAATTAAAAAGAAATCAAGTGTGTATTAATAAAGAAATCAGACAAAATTTATTAAGAAGAAATATTTGTACCCCTGACAATGTACCAAAGGTGTCTTTAATTTGTAGAACTGCGAGAAATTTTTAGGGAAATGACTTTCAAGAAACTGCAAAGAAAATCCAAGAGAAGCATATTTCGTCTGAACACAGGGACTCGTCACGAAATATTTGTCTTTTTAAATTTTGACATCGTCTATTCTATATTTACAAATAAATGTAAATATAGAATAGAGAGGGTCAATTCGTGACAAGCCCCTGTGGTCTGAACACGAACGAAATGTTGAAAATTTCTTTGCTACTGATTTTATTGCAATTTAGGCCGAGTCAATTATATATATATATATATAGAGAGAGAGAGAGAAACTCTAAACACTTTGTTGAAATATTTCGTCCGGGTTACCGGTCTTCTTCGGTCGTGTTTTCGTGAAGAAGACCGGTAACACGGTCGAAATATTTCAACAAAGTGTTTAGAGTTTTTTCTGTATTTTACTTCCAAAAAAGAGACTTTATATATATATATATATATATATATATATATATATATATATATATATTGACGAAGCGAGTGTCGCGTTCGTACAATGGGTAATCGCAATCATGGACATACCATAGGAACTTCAAATTTTATTAATAAAGTTAATAAAATGTACTTGATTGACCATAGCTCAAAGCTTGGTCAATCAAGTACATTTTATTAACTTTATTGATAAAATTTCAAACTCCTATGGACATACAGTTAGGGGTGGACCAGTGATATAGGTTCAAAGGTACGCCAGTATCGCAACATTAACAATCGACCTTTGCTGTGGTTTATTATGACGTTATAGAATGCCAACGAAATGCTGAATTTCTTTAATAATGTGTTACATGTACAGGAGAGGGGTGGTTTGGGGAATTTAGTTTTTGCTAGAATTCACAGAACTTGCCGTTGTTCATTCAATTAACAGTATCTAGCGATGGTTACTTCCGAATTTCTTACGAAAATGTGGGTATATATAACAGTAAAAGACATCAAAGCATGCCATGTGTTGAAAATAAATGTTTTCTCGAAGTAGAATATCTATTGATCTTATTACTTAATCTGACAAATTATTTTAGGGGCGAGATCAAATGTTCAATGTTAGAGAAAACTGAGTTCGCATAGTTCTCACCAAGACCCCCCCACCCCCCCAATACAAAACTAAATATGAAGTATGTTGAAACTAATCGATTAACAAATAAAACAAATGAAAGCGTACATTGAAACTATTAAACGTTTATTAAAATGTATTATTATGTGGTTTTAAAGTCAGTTGTCTTTTTTCCCCACTAACGTGTAATCGATGTCGGATGACAGAAACTTACGAGTTTTTACCCCTTCTTCCCCCTAACTATTTGAATTTATAAATTTTTCCGACATGATCTTTTCCAATGCTTTGCAAGATTTCGAAAATATCCTCTGAGAGATTTATTTTAAAATAATGATATGGAAACTGCGAATGTGAAAGAGACAACAAAACAAAAGCATTGTTCTTAAATGGACAAAATCGCCTATAGAAACATGTACTGAAATTTCTGATCACTTAAAACTGACAAGTATCTACAGGAATTTAAGGGAGTAACCTTTGAATTTTTATTGGGATATAGAGGCAACTGCGGATCCTGCCTTTTCCCGCAGCATTTTCGATCCCGTCTTTTTCTTTTCTTTTCAATATTCAGCACTATTTGAATTCTGGGATATTGCTATCCTGCCTTTTCTTTACATATCGGAGCTCGCCTTTTTCACCCTGTATTCCCCCCCCCCCCCATACCTATTGATACTGCGATGGATTATAAGTATAACACGGTTATTCCTGTTTAAAAGATAAAATTTATAAGGTATCTGATAAAAGTTATATCTTCTAAAGTTTACGAGATATCTTGTATCTTTTATAAGACATCTTATATTTTTTTCTTTATAAGATATCCCATCACTCTTATACATGCAGATATCTAGTATATATAAGATAAACTTTACAAGACATTTTATTAACGTAATCTCAAATCTCCGTTGTCAAATCAAAACAGATATTGAATCTCACGCTACGTACGGTGCAATTTACACTGAAATCAAATAGTGAAACTTACGCTTGTTAGGCACGAGATAATATAATGCCAAATACTTGGGACCGCCTACCTATAATTTAACCGACCTATCAAAAGCGCTCTTTAAAATCACTCGGGGACTTTCCAAATGAACTATCTGAAGCACGTCATGTACTTGCCGATATGTCTCGTTCACACTTACTGTAAATCCACAGTAAATCGCGACGTCAATTTTAATTCGAAGTAAACTAATGCGCATTAAAATCTCCGTGTGAACGCGGTTCAGATTTAATTCGCATTAACTTACGTTTAATGCGAATTAAATTCTTTGTGTAAACGAGGCATTAGTATTGATAGTTATTTAGTCACACCCATTTCAGTATTGATAGTTATTTAGTTACACCCACTTCTTAGTATGGATAGTTATTTAGTTACACCCATTTCTTAGTGTTGATAGTTATTTAGTCACATCCATTTCTTAGTATTGATAGTTATTTAGTCACACCCATTTCTAAGTATGGTGATAGTTATTTAGTCACACCCATTTCTAAGTATTGATAGGTATTTAGTTACACCCATTTCTAAGTATTGATAGGTATTTAGTTACACCCACTTCTAAGTATTGATAGTTGTTTAGTCACATCCATTTCTAAGTATTGATAGGTATTTAGTCACACCCATTTCTAAGTATTGATAGGTATTTAGTTACACCCATTTCTAAGTATTGATAGGTATTTAGTTACACCCACTTCTAAGTATTGATAGTTGTTTAGTCACACCCATTTCTAAGTATTGATAGGTATTTAGTTACACCCACTTCTAAGTATTGATAGTTGTTTAGTCACACCCATTTCTAAGTATTGATAGGTATTTAGTTACACCCACTTCTAAGTATTGATAGTTGTTTAGTCACATCCATTTCTAAGTATTGATAGTTGTTTAGTCACATCCATTTCTAAGTATTGATAGGTATTTAGTTACACCCACTTCTAAGTATTGATAGTTGTTTAGTCACATCCATTTCTAAGTATTGATAGGTATTTAGTCACACCCATTTCTAAGTATTGATAGGTATTTAGTTACACCCATTTCTAAGTATTGATAGGTATTTAGTTACACCCACTTCTAAGTATTGATAGTTGTTTAGTCACACCCATTTCTAAGTATTGATAGGTATTTAGTTACACCCATTTCTAAGTATTGATAGGTATTTAGTTACACCCACTTCTAAGTATTGATAGTTGTTTAGTTACACCCACTTCTAAGTATTGATAGGTATTTAGTTACACCCACTTCTAAGTATTGATAGTTATTTAGTCACATCCATTTCTAAGTATTGATAGGTATTTAGTTACATCCATTTCTAAGTATTGGTGTTAGTTATTTATAGTTATAAGAAGTGTACTCTTGGTAATGTAGGACATATTTCTGCTGTATCCAAGGTAATGAAAAATTCTATGAAAATTTATACATAGTAACTAAATTTAACTCAAATAATAATATTAAATAGAATTGCTCTAAAATGTTGAGTGTAATTTACCATGTTAAAATCTGTAAAAACTGAATATCACTTCATTTTTCACTTTGATTGTCCCAGAGTGTAGCGATACTTGTCCATTAGAACAGAAAAAGTTCCAGATTGATTGACCTTTTAAAAATGTGGCATATCTACTGTATACTAAAATATCATGTAACATTTCAGTCTGCCACCGGTGTGTTCATTGCAGCTCTACCGGCCCCACCTATTCTCAGAGTGTCAGGCCAGGTAAGCTCCACACTGCTCTTTTTCGCTTCATCATACCTCCGCAATCGGAGATTAGGGGGCGACATATATAGTTTTTGGTCTGTCCCGTCTGTCTGTTTGACTGTCCATAAAAACTTTAACCTTGCCCAGAATTTTTGATGGATGACATTAGTGCTTTCATATTTCACATCTGGTGACAAAACCTTTTGGTACCAAAATGTTTAAACTTGTGACCTTTACTTTGGAGTTTGACCTACTTTTGAAAAACTTTAATCTAGGTCATAACGTTTGAATGGTTAGTGATAGGGCTTTCATGTTTCACATGTGTATTCCTTTTAACAAGACCTTTCTTTAGGTAGCAATTTTTTTTACCTCATGACCTTAACCTTTGAGTTTGACCTACTTTTGACAAACTTTAACGTAGGCCTTAACTTTTTAATGGTTAGTGATAGGGTTTTCATATGTATATTCCTTGTGACGAGACCTTTTGTAAGCATCATTATTACTTTGCTGCCATACAGGAGCATCAGTGTCACATCTTGTTTTCAAAACCTGCTATGTGCGGTATTAAGATTCTCTTTAGATACGCAAATAAATCTTATTCACCTTTGAACTTTACTTGTATTGACTGTTAAATGGAGAGAAAAAAAGTTTGCAGTGGTTTAGAGTAAGGTAATACAGTACAGTGGTGTATCTTACTGTTAGATAGCACATCCTAAATTCTTACATTTAAGGATATATATATATATATATATGTATATTGTAGTTTGTATGATAACCATGTATCTCTATCACTATATTTGTTTCCAGGCCACAACAGAGGAGGAGAATAATCGCCTACAGGAAATTCAGAAGAGGATATCGGAGAGAGTGATGAAGAACAGAGAAAAACACGAACTACTGCATATTGTGAGTCAGATTCAATAGTTAAAGCCTATCCCTGATTCTGATTAAGTTAAACATAAACTACTTGATACCGGAAGTTCACTCCAATAGTTACAGCGTATTGCTCATTATGATTAAGTAACAACAGTTTCAGCTTATTGCTCATATAGTAATTTTTGTTCTCCAAGAAGAATTTTTTACTCAGAAATTGGATCAACTTTAATACCTAATTATAGAAATGTGCGACAACAACTTGGAGAAAATGTTTCAGATTCAAATATGAATTAAATTTATTAACTTGACCTCACATTTGTATTTAATATTAAGGATAGACAGGACAGTGACATGAAAAGAGAGATTTGTCAATGATTTCTCTCTCATACTTGGTAATATCTTAGTACATAGGGGGCCCTCGATACCAATACGTCTAAATCATGTGGGAGTTCTTGTCATTCTAGGATGTATGAAAGTATTACCTTCCCTGAAAATTGGGAAAAATTGATTAATATTAATTGTCGCATTAAACTTTCCCTGACATTTATTTCTGTCTGAAATTTACTCATACTATAGGAAATGGATACCCTTTCAATACTGTGTCAATATCTTTTGAGATATTGTCAGAAACATATATTCAATGATGCCTGAAAATGTACTACAGAATTGGCAGAAAAATTCAAAAATCAAATTCAAGTCCCAGCCAGTTTCTAACTTGCTCTTGTATGAGAGTCATATCACTGTGACATCACAATGTACCCAACAGTTATTGCATTTTCTGATGGTATTCTGTACTGGCAATTTTGAACCTTTGTTGTTAGGACACCGGACAGATTAGCCCTCGGAGTGTGGTCACTGACGACAGTGATGACGACACGTCAGATCTTGACCTGTCGACTGGAAATAAGGAAACATTTGTCATTGAGGTCAGTTCTAAAGTCTTCTAAAGTAATGTATTATGTTCTATGTTCAAAATAATTCAACATTTGTTTAACTAGTCATTTGTAAATATTTTAACTATTTCATTTTATTATACCCCCCGCAACAAGTTGTGGGGGGGGGGGGGGTTATACTGGAATCGGGTTGTCCGTCTGTCTGTCCGTCCGTCCGTCCGTCCGTCTGTAGACGCAATGGTTTCCGGGCTCTAAAGCATTATCCTTTCCACCTACCGTCACCATATCATATATATGGACTGCCCATGGGATGAAGATGTTCCCTATTGATTTTGGGGTCAAAAGGTCAAAGGTCAAGCGCACTGGACATCAAAGTAGTAATTTGGTTTCCGGGCTGTAAAGCGTTATCCTTTCCACCTACAGTCACCATATCATACATATGGACTACCCATGAGATGAAGATGTTCCCTATCGATTTTGGGGTCAAAAGGTCAAAGGTCACATGCACTGGACATCGAAGTAGCAATATGGTTCGGTTTGTCATGCCATTGTTTTTTACACTCAGAAAAGAGGTAGTTTATACCTATTACCAACACCCTTTGGGAGATTGGGGTAAGCGGGGGGGTATTCTTAGTGAGCATTGCTCACAGTACCTCTTGTTAAGAGAATAATTATCACAGTATTCATGTAAGAAACATATTTCAACTAAAAATTAAATGGAAAATTCTGGGGGGTTTTTGTGACATGTTTTATGATTTGTACAATGTGCTGTTTTTGACATGCAGGTGTATGATCCACTATGTGTAAATTCTGGGTTTTTTTGTGACATGTTTTATGATTTGTACAATGTGCTGTTTTTGACATGCAGGTGTATGATCCACTATGTGTAATGACATGTTTGGAAATTTTCAATCTATATTTATTGAATAACAGGCAGTATAACTTGTGTAATATATTCCAACTCATCTGAGCTATAAGCTCATGTAACAGGAAGGGAGAAAATGCAACAGACCAGACCGGGATTCAAACCTGGGCCCCCTGAATCTCTAGTCAGGTGCTCTACCAACTGAGCTAACTGGCCACTGGCGATCGAATCCGGCTGACCATTACACTCCAATGAGCTTTTCTGATCACCTGTTTTCTGTCTGTCTGTGTGTCTGTAAACTTACACATTTTCTACTACTTCTCCAGAGCAACCAATTTCAACCAAACTTACCATAAAGCATCTTTGGGTAAAATGGATTTCAAATTCTTCAGGTTTTCAGAAAATGAATGTTTAACCAGATAGGTTTTTGCATGTAGTCTTGGAATAAAGTTTCTGGATAAAAGAAGAAACGTGTTGCCAATAATGAGTGATTATCATTCAGACATGTATCTAACATAATCATTATCATCAGACATTCCCTACGAATCCAGAACATGGTGAAGAATCAAATGAATATCATACTGTGAGTAGTGAGTGGAATTTTCTCAATTTCCCTCCAAATTTTGCTGATATAAGAAATCGGAATTTTGCATGGGCGCCAACCCCACAAAAGCCATGCATGTTACTAAATTCATCAGTCATTTCCCTGAAGATCCAAATAAATTTTTAGATGAACTTGACAGTTAATGTAATTCTGCATGAAATAAAGCTGAATGCTATGTCCAGAAGATGTGCAGCACTGCATTTATATTTAACCGGCCCAGCATTGTTGTGATACTAATGTTTGAACGACCAGATAAAGTACAATTAGCAAGCCCTAGGAGCCACTTTTCTTGATTGTTACAATGACTTTGATAGAACATTAATACTGTTAAGTAATACACACCATGAATATTTTGACAGGTGGATGATGCGAATGATGAGAACATTGTGGCATTGCTGAAAGAGTCTCAGCTTCCTGAGGGATTTACAATGCTGAACACCCATAAAATACCTGGATCCACATCACTGGCATCCAATCTTCAGGTCAAAATCATTCACTTCGTATTTCAAACTTCATTTGTACTGTTTCGGCCTTCAGTTCGTGTTACATGTGCGAATTCAAAGGAGAATCAAGCTGTAACCCAGATAAAAAACATAAGTAAAGATTTCTAATACATGTCAGTAGAAAAATACACTTGAAATGTAAATATAATATGAAGGTTTAACAGGAATTCTCGACAAAATGTGTATTAACGTATTTGATTTTTGTTTTTCAGATGTTTACACAGGTTTGGAAACAAGATTATGTGTCAACATCGAAGAGTAGTTTTATGGATATTTTTGAAAATCTAGTCAAGGTCAGTTCAGAGTCTTACAATATGGGCATGAAGCAAACAATTTCAAAACATTAGAAGTTGATCAAAATTTAAATGTTGTGGTCTAATGATACAGACATGAAGCAAACAATTTCAAAACATTAGAAGTTGATCAAAATTTAAATGTTGCAGTCTAATGATACAGACATGAAGTGAACAATTTCAAAACAGAAGATAGAATTCTGACTCTTTAGGAAGACTGGTGTAGTATTTTGCTGTAATCTGATTCTTGGTTTACAATGCTGTATTCAGTTTTAATTGATTGAGCCACCACTTCCCAGTGAAAGATTGAGAACGAACTCAAACCCCCATTGTATCAATATTCAAACCTTGTCTCAGCTACAGTTCACATATCTTATCGATTGTACTTTTAAAAATAACCTTGTGTAAAATTATGAAGTAGGATATGTTTTCGAAAAGATAAAGCAGTGGTTATATGATAATTGTTCAATTAATTACAGAAAATTTGTTACAAACTACGAAGGATGTCTCCCTGCTGTCTCTGTGGTATAGACTTCCGAGTGGATCTACCTGAGGACAGAGAGATACAGGTATGTGTGGTATAGACTTCCGAGTAGATCTACCTGAGGACAGAGAGATACAGGTATGTGTGGTATAGACTTCCGAGTAGATCTACCTGAGGACAGAGAGATACAGGTATGTGTGGTATAGACTTCCGAGTAGATCTACCTGAGGACAGAGAGATACAGGTATGTGTGGTATAGACTTCTGAGTAGATCTACCTGAGGACAGGGAAATACAGGTAGGGAAATGTAGAGGTGTGTAGTGTAATATAGAGACTCCAAGGACAGTGAGATAGAGGAAGGGGTGTGTAGTGTAATATAGAGACTCCAAGGACAGAGAGATAGAGGAAGGGGTGTGTAATGTAATATAGAGACTCCAAGGACAGAGAGATATACATGTAGGTAAGGGTATGTAGTATAATAGAGACTCCAAGGACAGGGAGATATAGGAAGGTGTATAGTGTAATATAGAGACTCCAAGGACAGAGAGATATAGGTAGGGGTATGTAGTATAATAGAGACTCCAAGGACAGGGATATATAGGTAGAGGTGTGTAATGTAATATAGAGACTCCAAGGACAGTGAGGTATAGCGAGGGGTGTGTAGTGTAATATAGAGATTCCAAGGACAGTGAGATATAGGTAGGGTGTGTGTAAAGGTGTGTAGTGTAATATAGATACCCCAAGAACAGGGTGTATAGGTAGAGGTGTATAGTGTCATATAGAGACTCCAGGAGAGATATATAGGTAGGGCTGTGTAGTGTAATGTAGAGACTCCAAGGACAGAGAGATATAGGAAGGGGATGTAATTATGCCTCCGAGATCGAAGATCAGGCGGCATATTGTTTTTGTCCTGTTTGTCATTCTGTGATTCTGTGATTTTGTCTGAAACTTTAACCTTGCTAATAACTTTTGAACAGTAAGTGATAGAGCTTTGATATTTCACATGAGTATTCCTTGTGACAAGACCTTTCCGTGGGTACCAACATTTCAATTGTAACTACTCGGCTATTTCCGTAACCGCAAATGAACCTCGTATGTGGATCGACGCCATCAGTCTGTAGCCATGTGTACACAAATGCAACTATGACGTCACAGTTGTACGTTACAATATGAAACGCGAGCTTTCATATGAATCTAAGATATCATACATTCATGTATCTAAAGTATTCTACCACTATAATTTTCCACTTACATATCGAGTGAATAAAACGTATTAGAGTGAATAAAACGTTAATGATACCAAAACTAATCTGTGGTGAAAATATAAATAACACATTATAAAGGGATTCAGTTCTGGTCTTTTAACTACTCATCCACAGGCGCGCTTCCGGCGAAGAAATGCATCGATTTGATGCAATTCTTGCGCCGATCCACGTCCAAGTCTTCTTACCGGTTATGGAAACAGACGAGCACGTGATCAGATTGTCAACATTTTTGACCCCGTGACCTTGGAGTTTGACCTACTTTTTGAAAACTTTAACCTTGCTAATAACTTTTGAACAATAAGTGATAGAGCTTTGATATTTCACATGAGTATTCCTTGTGACCAGACCTTTCCGTGAGTACCAACATTTTTTACCCTGTGACCTTGACCTTGACCTACTTTTTGAAAACTTTAACCTTGCTAATAACTTTTGAACAGTAAGTGATAGAGCTTTGATATTTCACATGAGTATTCTTTGTTACAAGACCTTTTCATGGGTACCAACATTGTTGACCCTGTGACCTTGACCTTGGAGTTTGACCTACTTTTTGAAAACTTTAACCTTGCTAATAACTTTTGAACAGTAAGTGATAGAGCTTTGATATTTCACATGAGTAGTCCTTGTTACAAGACCTTTCCGTTGGTATTGAACCTTTTGACCTTGACATTGACCTACTTTTAAATTTTTTTTTTTACATTGGTCATAACTTCTAACTGGTAAATATTAGAGCTTTAGTATTGTACATGAGCATTTCTTTTGACAAGATCTTTCTATTGGTACCAAGATATTTGCCCTTGTGACCTTGGCCATCTTCGGAATTGGCCATTATCTTGTTTACCTCATGACCTTCACCATAGAGTTTGACCTTCATTTAAAAAAGTTACACATAAATGCCATCGCTTTTTAATGTTAGTGATAGGGCTTTCATATTTCACATGTGCATTCCATGTGACAAGAACTTTCATTTTGTACCAAAAGTCTTGACCTCATGACCTACACTTTAGAGTTTGACCTACTTTTGAAAAACTTTAACCTAGCCCATAACGTTATAATGGTCAGTGATTGGGCTTTCATATTTCATGTGTGTATTCTTTGTGACAAGATCTTTCTTTGGGTACAAGAATTACTTGTTTACTGTTGCAGTCCTACTGCTATTTTAGATGGAGGTGAAATTAATGGATTATTGTATAGTAACATCATTTGTTGTAATCGAATTAAGACCCGTTATGATGCAAAGTCATGTGAATTATCTCCCTTCAGATAACCCTAACAGGCGTTTGCTGTTCACTGGAGAATGTCGCAGACTCTGCGTTTGAACCTCAAACATACAACAAAGAAAATCTACTCAAAACCGGTAAAGAGTGATAAACTTTAGCCATGTGTGATATGTTTTAAAAATGTGAACCTTTAGATCCTAGCAATGGGGATTTTTTGAAAGGTGCTTAAACAGCATGATATTAATGTATGTAGGACTGAATTGGTGGAGCCTATTCTGGACTCTTCAGAGAACTCTTGAGTCAAAGCTATGACCCTTTTTCATGTACATACTGTAAACATAATAGTGTTAGCCCAAAATATAACAAACAAGTGACTAAACTATTATTTTAACATTTTCATAATACAACATGTTAGACATATGAGCCATGGTTTGTACCTCATTTAATTAAACCATGTGGTATTCTATTGTTCAGTGTGTGGTGTTACCACTGGCAACAGTGGGGCCAGTGAGAGGGATGACATGATGTTTCCAATGGAGGAGTTCTCATCAGAGGGACCAATGGCAAATCTGCAGGGGCATACAAAGGGTAGGCTGAGTATGGGATCCACAGGGGGTATAAAATGGAAAATCAACCAGAGCACAGAATGCATACATGCCAACTTTTGAAAATCCCCATGGGGGATTTTGCGCGTGGCGACCTTTTTTCAACACTCAAAATTCACGACATTTTACCATGAAAATAAATATTTGTCTTTTCATAACACAACATCAAGTGTGTTTGACCATTGACTTGAACAAAACTATAAAAAAAAAACCACTTTGAAAGATATACATAAGTATTTTATTAAATCATCTATTCAGCAAAAAATCCTCTCCAACAAGTCATATACAAATATCAAATAATACTTAAAGTTGCATCCTTTTACACCATATACACATTGGCTGGTCTATATATCAAAATTTAAATTGAAGCACATGCATTTAAGGTACGACTACAAAGGCGATCTTGGTTGTCTGTAAACATGGGCTTGCAGAGTCTGGTGGAACAATCTGCATAATCTCAGCGAGATTCGTCGAGGCTGGATAATTGGACTGACGCCTCTTCCGAATCTCAGACCAGTGTCACATAAAGTGATTCGGGAAATCTTGCCTGAACTTCGGCCGCTTGTTGCGATTAAAATGGGTTAAATTGAATTTCTTGCCCGCTTCAACTTTTCGCCCCAGACATCCTATTAACTCCCTATCACAATGAAATATGCATTTCTTACCTTTACAAGGTGTAAATCCCACAGTAATTCAAGTTGGCTATTTTCGAAGCCATTGCAAACGGCCACCATTTCATATTTTACCTTCTCAACACTGAAGAGTTCCGATATACTACTTCATGACAATTTGTACTATGATTGAAAATACAGAAGTTACTGGTTGACAATTACTTTGTACAAAGCATTTAAGCATAAAAATTAAAAGCAATAAAAAGAAAACTGTGTAATATTTAATCAATCTATTAGAAGGCGTCCTAAACTATCGGAACTCTTCAGTGTTGAGAAGGTAAAATATGAAATGGTGGCCGTTTGCAATGGCTTCGAAAATAGCCAACTTGAATTACTGTGGGATTTACACCTTGTAAAGGTAAGAAATGCATGTTTCATTGTGATAGGGAGTTAATAGGATGTCTGAGGCGAAAAGTTGAAGCGGGCAAGAAATTCAATTTAACCCATTTTAATCGCAACAAGCGGCCGAAGTTCAGGCAAGATTTCCCGAATCACTTTATGTGACACTGGTCTGAGATTCGGAAGAGGCGTCAGTCCAAATATCCAGCCTCGACGAATCTCGCTGAGATTACAATCTGCATTGCAACCAGAAAAGGAGTAGTCTGCCCTGCTATGAAGTTTGCGAACAAAACCTTTGCACCCATGACATCTGAAATAATTACCAGGAAAAAAGCACATCAAAATATACGTTTTTACTTGTAAATTAAGGCTTACTTACTAATATAAAATTCAGTACAGGCTTGTGCGAATTACCCATCACATAGTCTATTGAATACTACACTATATAGACTATGCAAATACATCGCTATAGACAGATAGATTCGGATAGCCTACATTATTATAGTTGGAAAAACATATATTTTACGTACCTTATTGCAAATTTTGGATGCTGTCAGCGAGAGGCAAAAAATTGGGAATGTCCGATTGTTTGGTGGTGCATGGTGACACTATTATCGTTGTCATTCACGTTTGTATAAAGGATATGTCAATTTGAAATCCGTCTTCCTGATTAATTACTATCAAAACATGCTTCGCACTGTCCAATAAGCACCCCGACACAGGCAGACCAGGTAAATTACATCACCCCGATACCATGCGACACAGGTAAACAGCAATGGCTGACTAATTTTCCCGATTTCTGATTGGCCAGTTCAGAAATGATGTGGGATTTCAAATTCCGGTTGGAAATGGGGGTTTGTTGTCGTAAAATGGGAGATATTTTTAGAAAATCGGGACTTCGGGGTATTTTTGCAATCCCGATCGGGATATCGGGATTTGCCTTTTCAACTGCTTCAAATCGGGAGAATCCCGCACAAATCGGGAAAGTTGGCATGTATGAGAACGGGGTAGATTTACTGTGGGGTGAAAGGATAAACCAGTATGGAAAATCTACAGAGGCGCATAAGGGGAAAATCTATATACAGACATGGATGGGATAAGCTCTGATAATAGGAAGTAGATAGGTTAACCAAAGTTTGGGAATCTTGCGTTAACACAAGGGGTGAACTAAAGTTTGGGAATCTTTACATGTATGTGAACACAAGGGGTGAACTTGCAGTTTAACAGATTTTGTAACATGCATTAATTTGACATCTCACTTAATTGATATATATTTATATTCCATATTCAAACACATGCTATAATTCATGCAAGCCAGTGAGCAATTATTGCCAATACCATAATAAAAAGTAACAATTTCATATCCCCAAAAACCCTTTTAGTTCAAGATATAAGGAAAGTGGGAGTTTTGGTTTTGTTTTGTTTTTTAATGTATAATATCAGTTTAGCAGATATTTTAAAGTTTCATGAACATTGCAGCTCCTCCAAACAGACAGACCAAGGTAGATAACTCTGTTCGTAGATCACTAGAACATGTACATGTAAGTACACATGTACTGAATTGAATTTCTGATCTTTGTTTTGATTTCAATAGTGAAATGTTGTAGGTGAAGTGATAGATAATGATGAGCAATAATATTATAGGATATAATGAATTGACTTCATGCAATTTTTTTCACAGAGTGTGCAGAAACACAAAAACTGGGTGGAACTTACACCTTTGCCGTACATTCCAGGATTCAAAATCGAGCGTTATCTGGGCAACTACAACTTCTTCTTCATTCGGGAATCCACTTCATTAAGAGAGGTAAGACCTTTCATTTCATATCATGATTTTTTTACTTTGTGACCTCATCATATCTCATGACCCTTCAGGGCTAGCTTGGGGCCTCACTATGGGGTCAAAAAATGGGAATAAAGATCGAAAAGAAATCTTTTCAAAAGCAGAATGACAGGGCCAAGGTGACACAGGTGAGTGATTTGGCCCATGGGCCTCTTTTAAATTGTTGACTGTGCCCATATTAAAATTCTTCATATCAATGGCATTTCCCCCAAAAATAAAAAACTGTTCAAATTCTGATGTCGTTCTGCTATAAATGAATTCCCGAGAACAGCTTCATAGCTAGTACTTGTATGAAATCTCTACTTTATATTTATACTTAAAATTAGGGACAACCAGGCATTCTTTTGATATTGAAAATATGCATGGACCATGTTTAATATGCAGAAAATGTACACAGTTCTTTTAAGTTAGAATTTTTATTTTGTCATTGGAAATATTTGAGCATTATGCAAATAACAATCATATTTTGTATTTTATATAGACATTGAATCAGTTGCTGTGTTATATTCCTGACATGCTAAACTGATAGTTTCCATTTTGACCTTTCTATGTGCAGGTTGGGGGACAGGGGGGCTTCATGCAGACATTTGTTGCTGAGGTCATGGCCAATGTGCGAGCCAATGTGGCCTCTCTTGGAGGCAATGGAATGGTGTCGTATCAAATGAACCAGTGTGTTCTTATGTGTAACCCCCACAAAAACCAGGTATGCAAACAGTCTGTCTCTATAAAAATGTGTGTGTTGACCCATTTTCAATGAAAACTATGTGGCAATATTTATGCCCTTGGAATCAAGATTCGGGGGCATAGTTTTTGGCCTATCCGTCTGTGGCCAAAAACTTTAACCTTGGTCATATCTTTTGCACTATAAGAGGTAAAGCTTTCATATTCGGTATTTGCATTCCTTGTGGCAAGACCTTTTTCTTGACAACAAAATTTCCTTAACATTGACCTTTGACCTACTTTTATGAAATTCAATATAAGCCACATCTTTCAAATCGTAAGAGGTTCTGCTTTTATCTTTAGCCTGTGCATTACTTGTGAGATGACCTTTCCAACGATACCAGATTTGGTGACCGTGACCTGTTTTTTGGAATAAAAAAACTACAATGTCTTACAGTCCCTCTTTGTTGTAATCCGGGGGCAAAGTGATTCAGATTGGTGTCAGCCATCAGCAAATGGCCGATAAATATTGAAAATGGCCGACTAAAATTTTCCAGAAAGGCCAATTTGGCCTATGAAATTTTTGTTTTTCGGTCAGTATTGCTGATCGTTTTTTAATGTTTATCAGGGAAAATAACCGCTATCTGTCTTGGTTTGTCATAATACAATTACTCAATTGATCGTTTGTAAAGAAGATTTTGATTGGTTTTTGAAAAACTTCCGTCCAATAAAAATTAAGATAAATTGCTGGCTCTGTTGATCTCGCTTGTGTGTGCCCCAATCAGCGGGGAACCAGTTTTGAAAAAAATGTCTTCAAAGAAGAGAGTACGGTTTGATGATCATGATTGGCAACAAACCTTATTAAACATCAGATTTTCCGGTTGTGGTAGCTCATGCATGCAGTGCTTCATAACTTAAAGGTTGTTACTTTGAGCTCCACTCGTGCCATAGCCGGATCAAACCTAAGTAGTAAACATGGTTAGTGATTGCTCCTTCACCAAACGCTCGTCATTTACTAGATTTAAAAGTGAGAATTACGGGTCTTTCAGATGCGACCTTAAAAATGGAGGTACTGTGTTGCGGCAAGCGTTGGCACGTTAAAGAATCTTCATTGCCATGGCCCTGAGCGCTCGGCATAGGTCTAAATTTGTGATACATCACCTACAACTGGTGACGTCTCAAATATTGACGGGATTAAAAACAATCAAACAATAACAACACCCTGCAACACAGGAACGACCAAGAAATCTGAAACAGTTAACTGCAGTCATGATACATTTAATTAAACTGAAGAATTGAAAAATAAAAAGTCAGTTTAACTTTCAAAGTTTTGAGTTTATTTTGCAGCATTGCTTCATATATATTTAGGGCCTAAAGTTTTCATGGAGTTAAGTCAAAAGGGCCTATAATTTTTGTATCATTTAGGCCCTCTGTCCTATCAAATTGCATTCCAATCTGTATCACTGGGGGCATCAGGGTTTCACAAACACATCTTGTTTTATTTATGCATTTAGCTGCAAAGATTAGCTCTTCCTGTAAGTGAATAAAAGTGGATTTACAGAACGTATAGAATATTCTGAATATATGTACACTGTACATGAAATTGTCGGCTAAATGAAATGTATGTGTAACCATGATGCCTTTGTAATCATTCCACATATCATTGACTGTGTACATTTTCATCTTTCAGAGCCAGTGTTTGATCAATGTGAGCGGGGATGCAGTGGTGGTTTCCTCAGAGGAATCGTTCCCGATCGTCGTTGAAACTCTGCGTAAAAACAGCGACTCGCCCAGTACATGACAGTGAACAAAATAAACATCAGACTTTTTTATCGAGGCATTCCTAATTTGGTCCAGTATTATCTTTCACTGCTGTCCTGAACAATGGACTGCAAGATTCTACATTAGATATTGATATTTACACAAGAATTGCTTAATGAACAAAGAACCGATATTATAAAATGAACCAAGCAGCGTAAAGCGTGATAGGGCACTACTGAAGTATTAATACATGTATTTTCAATACCTTTACTTTTTCATGCTGAAAGTGTCAGATCAGAGACATAAATTTCTGGTTTACTACTGTATAAGTTTCAAATCTACTACTGAATTGCGACATTTAATAATAGGTATAAGCTTCAAGTCTACTACTGAATTGCGACATTTAATAATAGGTATAAGTTTCAAATCTACTACTGAATTGCGACATTTAATAATAGGTATAAGTTTCAAGTCTACTATTTACTGGTGACTTTTAGTAATAGGTATCGGAATCAGATCTACCACTGACTGGTGACATTTAGTAATATGATTATCTATGTTTGGTGCGTTTTTCTTTCTTTCTGGATACAGCAAGTACAAAGAAAATCCATTTAAGACTTCATTCACAATTGTCAAATTCACAACTGTTAGAAATTTGTACAAAGAAAATTCTGTATGATCCTTCTTTTACAAGCCATTTTTTCCATGTTCATTCCGCATTCTGAAGAGATGCTATGCTTTATTTAGTGTCAATTTATGTCTCTGGTCCTGTTACATGAATTTTATCATGAACATGTGATGGCACATAATAATAAAGAAACTGAAAATTATGTTGCTTGATTTGTGTTCTGTTTGGTTTTTTTAAAAACTTTGGACTTCCCGATTTTGATTCTACAAATATCATTTGTCAGTGTTGAAATTCAGTCATGACTAAATTAACCTCTGTACTAACAATACACGTATTTACATGCAATATTTATATTCAGTCAGTAAGATATTACTCAATGTTTGAACATCATCAAATTTGTTGTCTTTATTGAAACAGCAAAAATTAAGTCTTTAATGATTTCATTGAAATTATTGGACATTGCAATATTAAATATTGCGATACAAATCCAATCTGATTAAAATTTAGATCTCTCGAATAGCTCATTTTAGAGCTCTCGAATAGCTCATTTTAGAGCTCTGTATTTTGATCATATTGATATATATCAAACATGTATCAAGGCAGCAGTATATCAGAATGCATATTGATATGAATGAAAGCTGCATCTTCTGTCCTATTCTTTAGAGATGTGTGGCCTTAGGAAACATGGCTATATGCATCGACCACAATCAAAATTGTTAACTATTGCACCTTGGTCTTGCAAAGTGTTTGAAAATTGTCTCTCACATGGAAAATCTTAAATGCCTCTAATCTCATAATATTAGGCTACAGGAAACAGTTAAAGGAAAATTTTAATTTATGAAATTTTGAGAGAAATGAAAAATGCTAAAATTCGAGGCTGGCTTATGACTCTTGTCTCGCTTAATATTGTTGTTTTCTTGCGAAACTTGATAAAACTTATTGGATGAAATTTTTTTTAAGAGAATAGAGTTGCATTCTCGACAGATTTCTGGTAAACAATTCAAATGACCACAGCAGGTGCTTAGAGAAGTATATAGATGTTGTTAAAATAGTAATGCAAGCATTTTACCAAGAAATGACAATGTCAAACTTCTACAAGTCCAGCATTACAAGTTGACACCTAAACAAGAATGTTGGACTTCCCTTCCTGTAACCTTGACTAGTTCTGGATTGTGACCTTGTCTTTGGTCACTAACAACCTTTGTAGGAAATGTGAGCTTCCAGCAACACAAATTTAATACATATTTATACATGTACACCTTGACAGAAAACTTAACTGCTTTACACGGTAAGCATAAATTGTAACTACAAGGTACATGTATATATTTGTAATGAAAATGAGCAAACTAAGGAACAAATTTTGATTTGTTAATAATTTAATTTCTTAGGATTTACTAACATACAAAATCTTTTCACACCCCTAATACATCCATACATCTCTAGTTAAATGTGTATAGTAATATATAAATATCAAAATATACATCTAAGCACAGGGTAAACATTGGTAAAAGATAAATCATTATGCAAAGTTTATTTGTCAAGACATTTATAAGGAGAGCTACAAAATGACACCCTAAGGCAGGGCCACTCTCACATGTATATCAACACAGAAATTCTGCATAACTTTTGGGATTTTTTCAGGAAGACAAAAGTGAATTTCTGCAAAGAAATTTTTTTTTAGTTATAAATATATAGAAGAACTTAATTGAGATTCATACCTGAAATGGGGAGAGCATTAAAGCAGTGCATGATTTGCATTATTAAAAATGGATGTGAAGATAACAAAAAAATTAGAAAATTGTGTTAAAAAAACAACAAAGCTGAATGGTAGCTGCTGAATTAATCCACCGAGGTAATCGTATGAGTGAATATTTGTTAACAGATTTTCAATATTTGGCTTTGTAACAATTCTGCCTCAATGAAAGCACTGTACCAATTCTTGAAACAAATTTCAAGGAAGTTCAACAAAAAGAAGTATGCACACAGGCTCCCTGACCATGACTAGAAACGATTTATAGGAATCCCCAGAATATGGATGACTCGATAGAAGTCGGGCCAAGATTGAATTTTGATGTCAATAAGATATTGGTGATTTTAACAAGCCAAGAGTCTACAAAATTTTATTCTTCTCAGTTTATGGTCATGGAGCCTGGGTTGCATGGTGTAAGACTTGGTTTGAATCCTCGGCAATGTGGAGGTTTATTTCTGTGGGATGGGAAGGGAAGTTGAAAGAATGATTCTAAAAAATGATTTTACATTAATAATGAGTTCAATTTTTTTTTAATTTTAATACGAGCTCTCACAATCTGGAGAATTTTGGGGTTGGGGGCCACATTTCATGAATTTGCAACTGTTCGTAAAAGAAAATTGCATCAAGTACTACCACCTGTTAATATTGAAACCGTTGAAACTTACAAGCATTGCAAATACACCTAGAAATGTACAGTATTTTGTACTTATGAAACAAATGGTCTTCATGAGAAATTTGATGCACTCTTGTTTTTCTTCACCTTGTACAATTTGCAAGAAGAATACACTTTAAAGGTTTGAGTTTTTCAGGTGTGATAAAAGTGACATTTTTCATGTACCTGTGACCACAAATTCTGCAAATAATTCAGATCATAATACAAGAATTTGTAAACCAACAGTTATCAGTATCTTATCCCATGATTAAATAATATCCATGTATAAAAAAAAAAATATGGTTAAAAATATTCAGCACAATTAAGACTTTTCCATTGTAACATTGGGGAAGTAGTGTAGAAATAACATACAATGATTAATGTAATGGTACAGATGTTTTATATATATAAACCTTCTAAATTAATAAGATAGAAAATTATCTATATGATGTCTTTACAAACATTTCAAGTGAAATTGAAATTTTCTAGTCATATCTTGATGTGTTGCTAATAATAGTAGTGTAAGTACACATAATATAAATCATGATTATAAACAAACACTGGCCAAGTATTTCCCAGTGTGTCCTGTTAAAAAGGAAGATAAAACTAAGTGTGATCTAAAAAAAAGATCAAGTCTGAATGAGCGATTCCTCTTTATGCAGTGCAGAATTCGCCTGCATTCTAATTCTAGCTGCACTTATTCTACAAAATCAAAATAACTATAGGAAAGTTATGTTTGGATATATTGGGACACTGTATCTTTATAACACACAACACTGACAAAATTACAATACATTTGTCTCTTGTCTCTTACACCAGGAAACTTACAATCACTTTTTCCCCCATGGTTAAATTCAATTGTACCGTAAATGCTTTATATGTAACAATCATTCAGACCACTGTCACTGACATATAATTTTATATGTAACAAGTCATTCTGATCAAACCACGGTCACTGACGTAAAATTTTATGAGTATGTCTCAGGTCACACAATTTCTAGGGATTTCTGTTTCTGAGGTCGCTAGTTATTTGCTTTATCCCGGAAGTCCCTGACATTAAACCATTCAATTCATAGATGAGTATTGTCATCATGTAAGCAAACATTCTCAACTCAAATCCTCTCTTTCTCTTAAACATCATTTTCAAGATAGTGCTCTGAAGTCAAATGAATTAGAAATTCCTAAAGACGAATATCTCACTCAAAACACCTACATAACACTGATATTGCACTTGAAGATGTACCCCAAACATGAAATTGACATTCTGTTTTCTGACAGTCTCGCTTGAATTTCTCTCATTTATCTACAATTTAAAAATCATCCCTGTGCTGGCCCCACTGGGATATCCCCTCGGTCTATTCTTGGACACTGGTCGAAAGGTACACATCTTCCATTCAGTAAAACTTTATCCGCAGGGCATTGACAGCTGGCAATGCAAGGCTTGAAGCAGTTTGTTTTCAAATCGCCAAGGGGCGTGTCGTAGTTCTCACAGGTCCTAGGACAAACTGGGCCGCACTCATCAAACACAAAGCCTAAACTCTCATCACATCCAAAATCTGTAAAAGCAGCATAGCCACTTCATATAATCATTAATATGTAAATACACTTACAACTTCTCTATCCCCCCTCTCCTCTATCAGAGTTCAAGGTAGCTCATTACACTAAATTTTTATTTAATGGTTCGTTAAAACACCTTATGAAGTATGATTTCACCATCGAAAGAGTGATACAAGCTTTCAATTATTCTATAGAAATTTTTTGTGATTTTTCCCAGAATGATGAAAAAGGTGTTTTGTTTGCAAATAATAGATTCTTGAGTCCAAATTTCGCCGTGATTTGGTGCATGATATGAACATCTAATAAAACATGCCTATAAGATTTAGATATAAACGTTATAACTTGTAGAAAAAAATATTTATGAAAATTGAAAACGTTACTTGGTAATATTTTTAAAATCTACTAATAAAATCTTCAAAAAAACATGTCAGTTAGAAAAGAGATATATCGAAAAAGAAATTGAAACGAAATGACCCCAAGTTTTAGATATAATCACTATATTCAAACTGTAGAAAAAAGTGCCGATCCCGATCAAAATTGAGAGAAATTACTAAAATGATCATATTAATGATAATTGTATGCACGCATAGCTCTTATCCTTCGACGAATTTGACTCCACTTTTTTGGCACACTGTTTTTCCCTATAATAACTTTACTAAAACTTCATTGTTATTTCGGATTTCAAACATTTCGGTTGGACATCACTGAAGAGACATTATTTGTTGAAATGTGCATCTGGTGCATCAAAATTGGTAAAGTATAAGTTTTACTGTTGATCAAGAAATTAGTTTCTTTTATAAAGTTGTTTAATTTGTAAACCCAAGGGAATGTAGTTTACTGATTACAGTGCTCTCTTTGGCTACTTTTTTATAATTCCGATTGGGCTTGGTTCAAATTAAAAAATTCATAATATTTCTGAATTTTTACCATTTCATTTCAATTTCTTTTAAAAATATATTTCTCTGATATATCTTTTTTCTAACTGACATGTTTTTTGAAGATTTTATCCATAGATTTAAAAAATATTAGCAAATGTTTTAAATTTTCATAAATATTTTTTTATTTTAAAAATTAGAATGTCTACTGTATATCCGAGTTGTTTAGGCATGTTTTCTTAGATATTTATATTATGCATCAAATCACAGCGAAATTTGGACTCTAAAGTATCTTATTTGCAAACAAAGTACCTTTTTTATCATTCTGGGATACATCACAAAATATTCATATAGCTTGTTTCACTTTTTTGATGGTGAAATCATACTTCATAAAAGGTGTTTTAACAAGCCATTAAATAAAAATTTTGTGTAATGAGCTGCCTTAAACTAAAAACTACACCAAATACAGAATTACTTTTACTACAAAAATATAGAACAAGTTTCATCCAATTTCCATCATGATCTACATGTATGTTCTTCACTGCTCCAAAAATTAACATCACCCCCACACTAATGAACAGATGACTTACCACAGAGCCCAGCTTCCCTCCATTCTAGCCTCACTCCCACTTTGGCACACTCTTTAGCATAGGAGGAGAGAATGTCACATAGACATGTGGAATTGTCTCCACATACACATAAGTCATAAACACAGGCTGCATAGAAAGGATCTGGAGCCACAGCTCGGTGACAGCGACTGAACTTTGGACCCTACAAGGAGTAAAGGTTTGACTACAAATTACAGAACTACATGTAAGACTGGAATAATTAAGATTTCAGTTTTGTAATGTTCATTCATCTATTGGAATTTCTCACACGTATCTAGAACTGTCAATAAGTACTATTTTATCTATATGTGTATCAAAGAGTATCATTTGGAATTGTGATAAATGTAGAGGAGGTCTCGAAACTAACACAAGCACAAAATGGTAAGTCATGTGACTAACCCCAAATAATGTGACTTACCCTTAGTATAGAACACTGGGTGGTGGCAAACTTCCTGGCACGGTACCCTGCCTCCACACAGGGGTCGCGATCTGTACCGTCTTCACAGACTGCATTCTCCTGTGATGATGTCTGAATAACAAAATTTTTACGGAAAGACTTAGTACTTTCTGAAGTGAACACCTTTCTTAGGCTGTACAATCCTCCAAACCTCAACACACTAACATGAGAAATATGGAAAAGATCTGTGAAAATGAACAATATTTTCTCGACTACACTCAACATTCACTTAGACTGACAATTTATATACGCTTTAAAAAACAGTATATATATTAATGCTTTTTTTTTAATTAAAGACATACACTGTACAGGTACATCAATGTATTACCATATATGTATCATATATTACTAAATCAATTTCATCACAATATCAAAACCAGATGTGTTTGTGAAACACCAACACCCGCATATGGCAGCAAAATAATTCTGGTACCATGAGAAAGGTTACGTCACATGGAATTCATATGTGAAATATGAAACCCTATCACCAACCATTCAAATTATGGTCATGGTTAAAGTTTTTCAAAAGTAGTTCAAACCCCGAATTCAAGGTTACAAGGTCAAAACTTCTAGTACCAAATGAAATGTCTTGTCACAAGGAATACACATGTGAAATATAAAGTCCTTTAACATCCATTCAAACATTATAGCCAAGGTTAAAGTTGTTTTTTAGACAAACAGACTGACCAAAAACTAAATCTCTTATTACAGGGGCATAAAAATTACCTACTTGTAGTATTTAATGTTATATTCTAGCAAGACAATTTCCCATTATGTCATCAGTATAATGAGAACTCGTTTCTATTCAAATAAATTATCTTGTTTGATTGCAGCACATACCTTCCAGCTGTTGCCAAAGATGCTGGGTGAGTTGGTAATTCTGCCACCTTTTGTTTTAAGGTCGTCCATTGGGAAACCATTGAAGTTTCCACACAGCCCGCAGAGCTTGTTACGATAGGTCCCGGGCACGCTTAGCTCAGCATAGCTGTTACCATTCCATACCAACTGTAGACAAAGCCAGAGAGAGTATGTCAAACAACATGCCATCCAATATCTAAGTCTAACATTGTGAATACTGGGTGGGGATATGATATATTGTCTAATAAATCCCTCTTTTTTTTGGCAGGCATTCACAAGTTCTCTTTATGCTGAGTCATGCTGAAAAGACTATTGAATGTTTAACTACTAATGTCAAACCAATCGTTCATTTGTGCAACATTTTATGAAATAAAAGCAATTTTTACCTTTACTCCAAGTTTGGTGTTGAATACAACAGAGTCCTGATTGTGATCCACAGAAAACTTCCTATTATAAAATGGCAGCTCCACTCGGCGACCATCAACCTAGAGGGATCAAAAGTTTTGCTAAAAAATCTCAGCAAAGCTGAAGGGGAAATAGTAACAAAATTGTGTTTGGGCTTGAGTCTGGTTGCAAAAATCCTATGTATTGCTATATATACTTGTGAGATAAATTTCTTTAATTTTTAAAATATGTGACACAAGATTTTAAACATTGTACATGAACCTTGGAAGGACAGCGTGCTACTTCACAGGGATGTATATACGCACTTGCCCACTTATCATAGTGACTAAAAAGTCTCTGTGGGACCCTAAAAATGTAATTCTGATTGCCCACTTGGCAACTCAAAATTCCAATTGTAATGTCCCCCCATTTTAATTTCGAGTACTATTAATCAAAGTAAATCAGACACTGTCGTAAACACTTTCAGCAATTTCAGGACTGTCTAACAGCACATACTAATTATGACCTTCACCTTCTGTATCCAGTATGGCACAAAGTTAGACAGTGCTTTATGCAAGGAATATCTATCATTTGGTTAGTGACTTTCTTCACTGTAAATACATTTTTGGACAAATGAATAACAAATTCTTAAGAATGGTCTTCTACAACATTCTTGAACTTTAACATGTATTCTAAATGCAATTTCATACACAAAACCATGTAAACAAATGTATAAGAAGCAGCCACAGTCCAGATTGTCGTTATGAAAATAATTTTGGAACACTTAGTTAGTTCAAAGCATAAATTGGTGGTATCCAGGGGATATACATGTATATTACAGAGCAAGTTAATTCACATATTTCTTTCATTGATGTAATATGTATGAAGTATTCAAATGTCTATTTGGATGTGGGCTAATTGTTTTCAAAGTTGGCACATATAATTTTAGACTTGATGGCCCACTTGGCCCCTAAAAATCTCAGTGATTTTTACTCTCGTTTAATTTGAAATATTTAGTTATACATATAAATTAATAACAGAGAGTAATTCAATGTTTCTTTCTTTTCAAAAACATACACAGAATGTACCAGTAGCGGGTATGTAGTCAAACACAGAAAATTGCATATTGCTCAACATGCAGGTGTAACATGTGACCCTGATAAATTTTAATCACTCTGGGATAGTAACTGACCTCTACAATATGATTCTGTAGGAGCTCGATGATGTTTCCTCCCAAAGTTATGGTAAAATTCTGGGCCCAGGACACATGGCCAGATGCCCCCCTGTTGTCATGGTGAACATCCACTCTGTGAATAAACAACTTCAAATTGTCAGTATCACATAAAACAGTTTCCTGCACACCTCCTACAAGGTTGACTTGAAATTATTAGATGTCCATAAAATAACTGCCTTCCTTTCACAACATCTTACTAAAAGAAGATTCATTAGGGCCATCTCTACCCCAGGTTAACAATAGCTGCTAGTGGAGTCTGCATACTCACGTGAAGTCATCATTGACACAATCTGTTGTCATGGTGTATTTACAGAAACCTTGGAAGTGGATAGTAGAGCCATCAAAAGTGTAGTAGTGGGGATCTCCAAAAACCAAACATGTTCCCGGCTCTGGGGAAATAACATATAGCATCAGCTTTTCTTTATCTTAAATAACACAAATTTTTACTCAGCACAATAGCTGTAGAGTAGTTGAGCATGTGCCTACATCATGTGTATTTCACCTTTTAATGCTGTGTGATAAATGTAGTTAGAAAACAGATAAGCCGGCAAATCATGGGATGTTTTTTTCACAAATATTCTTCATCTTCTAATTTTCATACACAAAATCATTTACTCTAAATGTAATAGTATCTTACTTGTGATACAGACAGGACAGCACGATCCTGGCGTTGCCGAGGCAACATCGCTGGGGTTACAGTCCAAGGGAGGACACTTCTGTGTCAGACATTCCACGTCACCGCCCAGACACCGACACTCTGTACAATCATCCACCCGCCATCTCTCACCGGCCTGTGGCAAACATCAACACAATTACATTAAATGTTAAGATTAATTAAATAACTATAGCTTTCAATGCTGTAAAAAAAAATTTTTTTAAAAAACAAAGCAAAACCTGCATTTTTTAATCTAGTAAAGATGTCAAAATAAATGAAATTAATCATTCACTCTGCCATCTTTCCAATCAAGTAGTCAATTATTCAATTAATACCACCACATTTTGAAAACGAAACAGCATCTTCACCATTCTATGTGAATAGTGACACTTGAGTCTCAATTTGATTATCTTCTAATAGCAGATAAATAATTTGTGGCGTTAGATAATCTCAATGTTGGTTAATGCTAGCTGTTGACAGAATAACAGATTTTATGGGTAAAAAGCATATTTTAACTAAGTTGACCGTATGAATGACGCGAGGCTTTCCAATGAATTAAACAACCATCCGACACAAAATTTCTGTGATAGTAGGATGAAAATTTGTGTCTGAAAGATCCAAGCAAGCTGCAATCGTCCATTTTGAATGCTTGAAATAAAGTATATTTGAACCAAATTGAACTGAATGAAAGAAAGCAATAATGAGCAAGCTCACATACCTCACACTGCTTGACAATGCCTCACATAATGAATGGTAATGTTATGCATTACTGCAAGAACAGGACAGATGGACTCAAAATTCTAAGTTCAATAGGGGCATAACTCCCAGAAAAATTACTGAATCAGAATTTTCTGGGAATATACACATCTGCACAGTGTGTCCTTATTAACTACAAAGTTTCACAAAATTCTGTTGAGCGGTGTCAGAGGAGTTGCGCTGACAAGAACAGGACAGACAGGATTGAAATTCTAAGTTTAAAAGGGCATAACTAGCAGAAAAATGATGGAATCAGAATTTCCTGAATGATTTCCAGAATTTCCTGAAATATGCACATCTACAGTGTGTCCTTGTTAAATACAAAGTTTCACAGAATTCTGTTGAACAGTTTTATAGGAGTTGCACTGACAAAAAAAGGGACTGACGTTGCATGGAGTATAATTACACATAGTGAATCAAACATTGAACAGAAAGGTCTGTATAGCGATTCAACTGTCCTGCACCATTTCCCCACTGCTTACTACCTACATGTACTTTACTTTTTTATGGAGGTGATAAATCTATCTAAATAAATATTGTTTGTATGGTACACGATAGACAATCTTTGCAATTAAATATAAAATTGCTATTTTTATCACAATTCACCTTTGAATTAGAACGCTTTACCCGATATAGTATTGCGTTGTGTGACGACACAATTGAATGAGACGATTGAACAATTTGAATGACATGTTTGATGTAATACAACAAGAGTTTTCATTGGCCGATTACAGCCCGCCCACTTTCTCGAGCGAATTCAGTGTAGCTGGAGAACTGTACATAGCTCTCTGAAAAAATCCACCTCTTATAAATACCTTCAATTTACGGGTCACAAAAAGCTGCGGACGGTTGAGGCCTGAAATCGGTGTATTCTTGTGTTGCTGTCTCATAAACTCAATATAAAAAAATCTTAACATATTTTCCTACTATATACTTGCATCCAAACATACCTTCAAATATTCATTAAAGCCACACACCACCCGAAAACTCGCAGCTTCAAATGATTTCGTTTGTTGATGTAGCCATGTTAGGTAGCCGGTCAATTCGAACTCGTGCTATTGGTATCTATTCATAAAATTGGTTGTAAGTTATGTATTCGCTCTTCATTTATTATCAACACGAATAATTAATAGAAATTAAAACATTTTTGTACCAGTTTTTGTAATTAGGTAAAATAAGCTCTAGATGAACGAAAATGCTACATAAGCCCATTAGATGGAGATCGGCCGGCACGGCCGCTCATGACTAATGAAAGCCGCACTGCTGTGAGTTCAGCTTTTTGAATAATTATCATTTAATAGGACTGGGGTGGTATATTATTTAAACAATTTAGCTAAAATATTTGTGGGGTATTAGTACACATCTAGACGCTATTGAGCCAATATGGAAATGAACCGGGATTCAAATTGACTGGCTACCTAACATGGCTACGTCTACGAACGAAATCATCAAAAGCTGTGATCGAGTTTTTGGGTCGTATTGGGGCTTTAATAAATATTTGAAGGTATGTTTGGACACAAGTATAGTAGGAAAATATGTTAGGAATTTTTTATAGTAAATTTATGAGACAACAACACAAGAATACAACTTTTTCTCTTTCTTCCTTTGAAGTTTTTTTTCCATCTAGCATCTGGCCGTCATGTTTTCAAATGCGGACTACTCCCGTATAAGGGAATTTGGGCGGACTTATACATATGGACCAATGAGAGTTTCTGTTGCATTTCGCAATTGTATTACAGATTCAATTGTGTCGTCACTCAATGCAATACTATATCGGTCAAAGCGTTCTAATTCAAAGGTGAATTGCGATAACGAGTAGCTGCTTAACCGGGTACTTGCTGACATCTCTAGACTATATAACACACAAAGTATTAAGCTCATACATGTTTACAGTAGTTTGTTAGGATCCATGCTGTATACTGTCCACTAATATCTGTATACTGTCCACTAATATCTGTATACTGTCCACTAATATCTGTACACAGTCCACTAATATCTGTATACTGTCCACTAATATCTGTACACAGTCCACTAATATCTGTATACTGTCCACTGATATCTGTACACAGTCCACTAATATATGTACACTGTCCACTAATATCTGTATACAGTCCACTAATATATGTACACTGTCCACTAATATCTGTACACTGTCCACTAATATCTGTATACTGTCCACTAATATCTGTATACTGTCCACTAATATCTGTACACAGTCCACTAATATCTGTATACTGTCCACTGATATCTGTACACAGTCCACTAATATCTGTATACTGTCCACTAATATCTGTACACAGTCCACTAATATCTGTATACTGTCCACTGATATCTGTACACAGTCCACTAATATCTGTATACTGTCCACTGATATCTGTATACTGTCCACTAATATCTGTATACTGTCCACTGATATCTGTACACAGTCCACTAATATCTGTACACAGTCCACTAATATCTGTATACTGTCCACTGATATCTGTACACAGTCCACTAATATCTGTATACTGTCCACTGATATCTGTATACTGTCCACTAATATCTGTATACTGTCCACTAATATCTGTACACAGTCCACTAATATCTGTACACAGTCCACTAATATATGTATACTGTCCACTAATATATGTATACTGTCCACTAATATCTGTACACAGTCCACTAATATCTGTATACTGTCCACTAATATCTGTACACAGTCCACTAATATCTGTATACTGTCCACTAATATCTGCAGAATGTGATCCCCTACCTGGTACACAGAGCCCTGATATTGGCATGAAATGGACGGGATGTCCTCACATACAGCACAACATTTTCCTTTTGGTTTGACGAATCGCTGTAGACGATTACACACCACAGCAGGGCATCCAATCACGTGACATAGCACATCACCTTCCTACCAATCAAAAATATAAATATCACATGACATAGCACATCACCCTCCTACCAATCAAAAATATAAATATCAACTGCTCTACATGTTCGATAATGGTTGTGCAACACTCACTGGAAATGCAGTGATTGAAGCCTTCAGAGGAAGCAGTACCTACAATTAGTGTCTGTGTAGAGACTTACCAGACATTCACAATGGACACAGGGATCACTGTCCCCACTCCACGAAGTTCCCTCTTGGTACCATCTGTCCACTTCAAGGTCATGGCAGGCTAAATATAGAAATGTCTTGAAATTTACTTTCACTTTAAGGTAACCAATCAAATGAGTTCATGAAGAACTGACAATATATCAACATGATCATGAGCTTCACTATGAAGCTTATCAAAATGCTACAACTTGCTGCAAAGGTCATGACCTTACCTGGGCAAGTTGGACAGCACTGGCCAGGAGGTTTGATCTGGACTGATGGGGGACAACTGACCAGTGGACATGGATCATATGTACACATCCAGTTCTTCTCTGCCTAAAATTTACCCACAGGTGCAAATCAGTTTATAAGTTTCAAAATACAAATAACTACATGTACGTCTATATATGTATAACTGAGGTTTTTTACTCAATGAAATCAATTTCTGAATTGATACTGTTGTAACTTTCATTCAAAATCTTCCACAATTGACTGTTGGTGAAAAAAGTGAACTTTATCATCATTAGCAACACACTGTAACTTACCCTGCATTCACACTTGATCATCATCAGCAACACACTGTAACTTATCCCGCATTCACACTTCATCATCATCAGCAACACACTGTAACTTACCCTGCATTCACACTTGATCATCATCAGCAACACACTGTAACTTATCCCGCATTCACACTTCATCATCATCAGCAACACACTGTAACTTAACCTGCATTCACACTTGATCATCATCAGCAACACACTGTAACTTACCCCGCATTCACACTTCATCATCATCAGCAACACACTGTAACTTACCCCGCATTCACACTTCATCATCATCAGCAACACACTGTAACTTACCCTGCATTCACACTTCATCATCATCAGCAACACACTGTAACTTACCCTGCATTCACACTTGATCATCATCAGCAACACACTGTAACTTACCCTGCATCCACACTTCATCATCATTAGCAACACACTGTAACTTACCCTGCATTCACACTTCATCATCATCAGCAACACACATGACACTGTAACTTACCCTGCATTCACACTTCATCATCATCAGCAACACACTGTAACTTACCCTGCATCCACACTTCATCATCATCATCATCAACACACTGTAACTTACCCTGCATCCACACTTCATCATCATTAGCAACACACTGTAACTTACCCTGCATTCACACTTCATCATCATCAGCAACACACATGACACTGTTACTTACCCTGCATTCACACTTCATCATCATCAGCAACACACTGTAACTTACCCTGCATCCACACTTCATCATCATCATCATCAACACACTGTAACTTACCCTGCATTCACACTTCATCATCATTAGCAACACACTGTAACTTACCCTGCATTCACACTTCATCATCATCAGCAACACACATGACACTGTAACTTACCCTGCATTCACACTTCATCATCATCAGCAACACACTGTAACTTAACCTGCATCCACACTTGATCATCATCAGCAACACACTGTAACTTACCCTGCATCCACACTTCATCATCATTAGCAACACACTGTAACTTACCCTGCATTCACACTTCATCATCATCAGCAACACACATGACACTGTAACTTACCCTGCATTCACACTTCATCATCATCAGCAACACACTGTAACTTACCCTGCATTCACACTTCATCATCATCAGCAACACACTGTAACTTACCCTGCATCCACACTTCATCATCATCATCATCAACACACTGTAACTTACCCTGCATTCACACTTCATCATCATTAGCAACACACTGTAACTTACCCTGCATTCACACTTCATCATCATCAGCAACACACATGACACTGTAACTTACCCTGCATTCACACTTGATCATCATCAGCAACACACTGTAACTTACCCTGCATTCACACTTGATCATCATCAGCAACACACTGTAACTTATCCCGCATTCACACTTCATCATCATCAGCAACACACTGTAACTTAACCTGCATCCACACTTCATCATCATCATCATCAACACACTGTAACTTACCCTGCATTCACACTTCATCATCATTAGCAACACACTGTAACTTACCCTGCATTCACACTTCATCATCATCAGCAACACACATGACACTGTAACTTACCCTGCATTCACACTTCATCATCATCAGCAACACACTGTAACTTAACCTGCATCCACACTTGATCATCATCAGCAACACACTGTAACTTACCCTGCATCCACACTTCATCATCATTAGCAACACACTGTAACTTACCCTGCATTCACACTTCATCATCATCAGCAACACACATGACACTGTAACTTACCCTGCATTCACACTTCATCATCATCAGCAACACACTGTAACTTACCCTGCATTCACACTTCATCATCATCAGCAACACACTGTAACTTACCCTGCATCCACACTTCATCATCATCATCATCAACACACTGTAACTTACCCTGCATTCACACTTCATCATCATTAGCAACACACTGTAACTTACCCTGCATTCACACTTCATCATCATCAGCAACACACATGACACTGTAACTTACCCTGCATTCACACTTCATCATCATCAGCAACACACTGTAACTTAACCTGCATCCACACTTGATCATCATCAGCAACACACTGTAACTTACCCTGCATTCACACTTCATCATCATCAGCAACACACTGTAACTTACCCCACATTCACACTTCATCATCATCAGCAACACACTGTAACTTACCCTGCATTCACACTTCATCATCATCAGCAACACACTGTAACTTACCCTGCATTCACACTTGATCATCATCAGCAACACACTGTAACTTACCCTGCATCCACACTTCATCATCATTAGCAACACACTGTAACTTACCCTGCATTCACACTTCATCATCATCAGCAACACACATGACACTGTTACTTACCCTGCATTCACACTTCATCATCATCAGCAACACACTGTAACTTACCCTGCATCCACACTTCATCATCATCATCATCAACACACTGTAACTTACCCTGCATTCACACTTCATCATCATTAGCAACACACTGTAACTTACCCTGCATTCACACTTCATCATCATCAGCAACACACATGACACTGTAACTTACCCTGCATTCACACTTCATCATCATCAGCAACACACTGTAACTTAACCTGCATCCACACTTGATCATCATCAGCAACACACTGTAACTTACCCTGCATTCACACTTCATCATCATCAGCAACACACTGTAACTTACCCTGCATTCACACTTCATCATCATCAGCAACACACTGTAACTTACCCCACATTCACACTTCATCATCATCAGCAACACACTGTAACTTACCCTGCATTCACACTTGAAACACGAATCACTGGGTCTAGGGCGTATGATGTTTCTGATGTCTGTTCTTGTACAGTTGTGTCCCACTACAAAAAGATACATGGAAACTTTACAGGCAACCATACCATCAAGTCTTGTGCACTTGTAGCTGAAGAAACTACGTCCTCTCACTATCGAATCTAGGAATGTCAAGTCATACAACAGTGCAAATGTATCATGTGTATTATTGTATGGGATTTATTTTCAAAAAAAAAAAATTCATCACTTAGATCGAACCCATTTTGTTGCTAAAATTTTCTACAGCTTAGTTAGCCTTTGCCACTTTGCTTAAACAAAGCAGAGTTAGCTTTTGGAGTTATGAAATATTTCCCAACTCCAAACTCACAACTCACATCCAATGCAGGTTGGGCAGCACTCCCCTGGTTGAGGGGAGATGATCCGATTGGCTGGACAGTTGGCCGTTCGTGGACAGACTTGATGGTGGCAACTCAACCTTCCTCCCTGTAAGAATGGAATAGTACAAATACATGTATATCAAATTCCGACAAAATTCAATTCATCTTATTCCTCCATTAAATTACATAAATATATCAATATTCGTATATAATATGATTTTAGAAACTAAAGGTTGGACAATTTGAAAAAAATTATCACAGATAAATCGGTGTAACATATTACAATGGAGGTACACGCTTCCCTAACAGATGTAAATAAAATACATAAATCAAAGTATTTATACAAACAAACACATTTCTGCATACTAAATACGTACAGAGCAGAGAGTAAGTTACATATCTAATAACTTACAGAGCAGGTACAGACATCACAGGGGTCGCCGAGGGGGTTAAAGGTCTCCCCATCCCGATAATCTCTCCCTTGGTAGTTACAAGCTGCAAGTACAGCATGCATTACAATGAACATGTATACAAGTATTTACTGCCATGTAGCAGTCAATGGGAACTAACCCTCTTCATCAAAAAATGTTTCTTAGGAATCAAAACTTGTATATACAAGTTACATGTTCTTTAATTTTTGGAAAGTAAAATTGATTTTACAGTATTTGTTCAAATATATTGCAGGTTTTACTCTTAGTCTATTTTTTGACATGACATACTTGGACAGACAGGACAACACTGGCCAGGTACAGTGACTGGGTTATCACAGACCGAGAAGCACTTCTTCTGTTCACAGGTCATCACTGTATTGTGACACAGGCAGGTCATACACGGGTCAGTCTCCAGAGGAAACTCGGACCCATCCACGTACTGTCGGCCATTGAAGGAACAACCTAAATGAACACAGTACATGTAAGGAAGATGAGGTGTTTTCTTTTACTGGATTTCACACCAAATTTTCTTTAATTGTGATCAACAAACTCAAATTTGGCATGTCTTCACGTCTAAGAACTACTTGTTTCATCACCATCACCCTTACTTTTACATCTGGGACAACATTCACCCTCAGGGACTTCCTGCTGAATGCATGCCAAAGGGGGACAACTCTGGGTGATACACTTCACATTTCCATCCTATAAAGATTGGGAAAATGTTGTAATCAAATAGTTATGGTATTTTGATGTCTACAATCTTATATGCAGAACATAATTTGAAATTATAAAATCTTGAAATTGTTCTTGACTTTCAGATATACTTGTGCTTTCTAACTTGAAACTGAGAGGGAGAAACACATCTTGTCAGAGGGAAACACAATCTGTGAATTTTGTGTAAACTGTCATGCTTTCAAATTTGTGTTTGGATTGTCCCAGTGTGGTTCCTCGAGTGTCATGGTAGATTTAGGACACATAAAACTTACAGTGCAGGTGCAGGTGCGACAGGCATCAGGCTTGAATGTTGCACCATTTTGTTGAATTTTCCCCTCAAATTCACAATTGTCACACGAGGGGCAGCATGCACCTTGAGTGGGATAAGTACAGGGTGTGTCACAAGGTGGTCTCACACACTCAACCTTATCTCCCTAAGGAAAGTACAGGAGGAGCAAAAAGTTAGTGTCAAAGTTTGAGTACAGTCTAATGAAAAGAAAATGTTAAATAATCTAATGTTCTATACAAAATAAATAGGAATCAAAGTTTTGATGGGAGGAATTATAAATGAATTGAATACTTTTCAGATGGAACAAGAGGTACTGTGAGCAATTCTCACTAAGAATACCCCCCGCTTACCCCAATCTCCCAAAGGGTGTTGTTAATAGGTATAAATTACCTCTTTCCTGAGTGTAAAAATATGGTATGCCTTTGTAGAAGAAAATGGAAGATATGGTCCGAACACAAATCCATGGCAGAAACCTATAATTTTGACCTTGAAATCAAAGGTCAAGGTCATAAAGAGGTCATGAATGTACATGACACATAGTCTCATGGTGATACACCCATGTCTTATGGTATGACTATGTCAAAACCCTATAATCAATTTTGACCTTGAGGTCAAAGTTCAAGGTCATATAGAGGTCATGAAGGTACCCGACACATCGTCTCATGGTGATACACTCATGTGTCAAATATGGTATGCTTATGTCAAAGAACAAAGAAGTCATGGCCCTGACACGAATCCATTGTACAAACCTTTAATTTTGACCTTGAGGTCAAGGTCATATGGAGGTCATGAAGTTACATGACACATCGTCTCATGGTGATACACTCATGTGTCAAATATGGTATGACTATGTCAAAGAACAAAGAAGTTATGGCCCGGACACGAATCCATTGCAAAAAACCTTTAATTTTGACCTTGAAATCAAGGTCATATAGAGGTCATGAAGGTACTTAACACATCGTCTCATGGTGATCCACCTGTGTGCCAAATATGATATGCCTAAGTCAAAGAACAAAGAAGTTATGACCCAGACACGAATCTGCACAGACAGACAGACGGACGGACGGACAGACAGAGTGATTCCTATATACTCCCCTGAACATATCTTTAGTTCCGAGAAGTCACAGAGCAGATACAAAGACAGATTAATTACCTATTCAATAATTCATTATTTTTAATTACACAGAGCTGAAAAAAATCATCATTAAAAGTGACTAGTAAGAAGAAAATAAAGCCTTGGTTAATGACTCACAAAACACGTGCAGGTTTTACACCGTTCCTGAGGGTGGGTAAACCTCTGTCCATCATCATAAACACGGCCCAGAAAATTACATACTGTAACAGAAGCAAAAGACAATCAACACTATGTACACATCCAAACTTCTCCTCTAAAGGGGACTCACTCTGAAAATAAAATCTTCAAAATAGCTAAAATACCAATTACTTAAAAAATAAATAAATACTAAAATAGCTACGACTGTATTTTTCTCAAATACCAGATAGGGTCCCGACTTGGATTTCTCAAAAAAATTTCAAACTTAAGTTTGAGCTTTCTTTTATTTGAGCAGTCAAAATATGAGTAAAATCCAAGTTTCAACTCATCTTTTTTTTATATATAAATTTCCAGTGAAATCTAGGTCAGATCTCAAGTCCAATCCTTTGGATCCAAGCATTAACACAATTTAAAGTACATTACACAAACTCATCTGATCAATATGCATATAACTGTCTTTGGAATTTTTTTTACCAAAATCAAATACTGGCAAATGCAAATTGATACTTGGAATGAACTCCAATACAAGAAAGGGGGGGGGGGGGGGATCCAGAAATGAACAATCGATACAGCATTGTGATACCATAAATGAATCTTATATATGTCTGCAAATGTAGCTCCCTCTCTAGTCCACACATTAAGCTAACGTATCAACTGACACTGAGCTGTATCTCCAGGACTCAGTTATTTAAGTTTAACTGACATTTAATGTCTAGTTAACACTATATAAATGTAAGAGTTAATAACAAGTTAACTATTAGTCAGAGTTAAATCTAACTTTCGTACAACTGGGTCCAAGACCATCAAGACAATATCACTGTCCTCGATTTACCAGGACATTCAGGACAACACCACTTTCCTCGACTTACCAGGACAACACCACTATCCTCGACTTACCAGGACATTCAGGACAACATTCCCCAGGTCGGGTCACAGGTCGAGGACAGTTTACAGGGTTACAAGTTTTCGTCAAGCAGTTCACATTTCCATCCTGAAATAGAAAGTTTTACATTACACACTATCCTGCTTCAGACAAATTTGTAGATATACGATCAGATAAAAACAAATCAGACGACACCCTAAAATTTTCAATACACCGTCTCCGTACAAGATAAGTATGAGTTTGACAATTATGATGTCACGAATCACATGACACGCCAAATTTTCAATACGCTGTCTCCGTGCAGGGGGTATATTAGTCTGACAACTATGATGTCATGCACAAGTGACATAAAAAACTGTGCAGCTTATGTATTTATTTTCAATATAGAATCATCCCGGGTGTACAAAAGAAATCTGCATTGGGACTTCACTCTGCTTTGCCCAAATACGGACCATATCACACCCTGTATGGTTTCGTATTACGTCCCAAAGTGACCACTCAGTTATTCTATATAATGCTATACCCATTCCTTGGTAAAAGATACAACAGCGAATTTTGCATAAGAAAATTTGGTTCCTCCTATACCATTGGTTATATGAGCCCAGACTATATTTGCCTTATCCAGCATTGACTGTATTATTCCTTACTAAGCACTGACAGTACACAATTATTGACAGGGTCCTTGGACAACAGCTGTTTCGTATGACCCAAGAATGGATCCTGTCGCCCAAAGCCACAGGCTGAAGGCAACAGATCTGTTTGAGAATCAAACAAAACAGCTGTTGTCTGAGGCTTAATCTATAACTATTTCATTATAGAATAGACTATATATGTTTTACTCAGCATTGACAGAATAGACTATATATGTTTTACTCAGCACTGACAGAATATACTATATATATATGTTTTACTCAGCACTGACAGAATACATTATATATGCCTTACCCGACATTGACATTGCTGACAAGGATCGTTCCTGGATGTGAAGACACTGCCGTATTTCTGTACGACACCCTCGTACCGGCAGTTCCGACAGATAGGACAGCAGCCATCCGTAGAGGCAGGGTGGGAACACAGTTCGGAACAAGTTTTCTTCAGGCATTGGACGTTCCCCGCCTAAAATTACAGAATACAATAGTTCCACGGGTCAAATTGAAGTAGCAAACACAGAATGCAAGATAAAGTGTGAAAGAAAAATGACAAAATAATGTATTTTTTAGCGATTGCACATTCTTTCAGCAATTTCATTTATTAAGTTACAAGCACACAATATGACCTTTGAAATAATATTACTTTATCTAGTTTAACAACAGCACATTTCATTTTCTATGTTAAGATTTTTCAAAAAAATCGTTCTTATCACCATCATTATTTTCATCAATCATTTTCTTATTACCTGATCAATACATTTTTTTATTACCTGATCAATACATTTTCTTATTACCTGATCAATACATTTTTTGGGGGTGGATTTTCAATCACTCTTTCCCAAGTTTTGTTTTCATACACAACCAATTATTTCTAATAACCATGATTGCAAAAGGGTGAGATAATTAAGGTTCATTTAAGGACAAGATTAGGGTTTTTGGGGTGATATTTTTATCGGCATGACAACTCAGATTTTGACAAATTTCCCACTTGTGTACGTATTGTTGTTTGCTTTGTTTTGAAACAAAAAATGCTCCTCCTTTACAATCAAATGTAAACAAGAGTGACATCATGATTCAAGAATTTAATTTTACATGTAACACACAATTTGATTACTTCATTTGACTTTACAATTTGAAATTACAATTGTATCCTACAAAATCTGTTCCAAGTATGTATATTCAAAATATTAGTAAATACCGATTATCCTCACATAGATTAGAAATTGAACAAGGTAGATTTAGCAATATTCCAAAAAACCAAAGAAAATGTAAATTATGTTCAGAGAGTATTGAAGATGAATATCATTTTATATTAGTATGTCCTTTTTATAATCATTGTAGAAAACAGTATTTAAGATTATCCTCAGTATCAATCCTGTCTTATGTACATCAGTATGATATATTATGTTTTGTTACTATTTCATTGTATAAGTTGTTGTATATACTTTATACCTATGAACTGTATGGTTCTTGGTCAATAAACAATACAATACAATCAACATTTTTTCTATCGTAGTCGCTGTGTAGTCTTGAGGTTCTAGGAACAACATCACAATATGTTAGACTATACAGTTTCCATTTTGTTACTACACCAATATTGGTCTGCATCATATAAAATTAACTTTTTATTTAGTATGAAATTAATTTTTCCACATATTATACAATATAAAGTAAGTTGGGACAGTTTACGCTATTTTTGATAAACTGCCCCAACTTACTTTATATCATATAAGGTAATGAAAATTTAAATTCATTCCTTCATTAAAATAAATGCGAATTTCTCTGTTTTTACCTTGGATATCTTTACCAGCTGAAATGATAGTCATTTCCTTATGAATGTGAACAACCTATACATGCATCTTGCTAAATACAGAATGACTGAAACCTAGGTGGGAATATTCTGACAGAAATAAAAGTAAAATATAAATATTAAAAAATAAACTTCATTTTTGGAAATGCATGAGGGCATGAAGAGTAATGATTTATTCCAGCATAATTTTCATGAAGCCCTAACTGGACAGAATTGCTTATTTTGAAATAAAAATAGAAATATAAAATCAACATATCAATCATTCTATGTTAATTTCTATAGTCCCTGCCCATTGACATCATTCATTTGCATGCAAGTAAGAAATTCATGTTCAGTGATGCAAAAGGAGGATTAACACATTGAAGTTTCAAAACTAGAAACGTAATTATTCTCATATAATTCTGAAATGTAAAATCTTTTAATTCAAACATTTTAAATCCAAAATTAATAATCATTTCAAAATTTTGCAACATTATCAAACTTCATTTATCTATTATGAATGGTAGAAAAAAAATGTGGATATACTAAAAGAATCTGTAGGACTTCATTGGCATATTATCTTACATTATCTTCCCTTTTGTAGTTTGTATGTTAAAGACACGAACTTTTATGTTTGTTATGTGTATCAACAATACTCAAGTCAAAGTATCCATTAAAATTGCAGAAAAGCAAAAAATAAAAGCCTTTTCATCTTATCCCCCCATTTTTCAATAAATAATCCTTCCCTCATCATATTTGGTTGGTGTGGTTAATTTTTTAAGTTCATTTTGTAATATCCACATATCATGCCTTATTGATAATCACTAATATTTTTGCTGAAATAATTGCAACATAAGATATAAACTCAATTTTATAATTTACACAGTAAAATAAATAACATATTTCATTTTACCATGACATAATTTCCTTTTATGCATTATACAAATATGTTTTTAGGAAATCCACATTTTAAAAAAAAACTGATTTGTAGTATCCATTTTATTGTGATAAGGGAATACCCTAAAGTCCTAACCCCCTTTGATCTTGGTATATCATCAAATTCTTACACCCAGCAGGAAAGGCACTCATGGCATACAAGGTATCAACTCAAGCCCTTGGTGTTTTGAGAGTAATTAATTTGCATACCAGATCCACACCTTGTATAGTCTATCAAAACACTTCTTGACACTTAGTCCTGTTCATGGGCACCTCAACCCCCCATCTTGTTTTTACAACCATTAATTACCCCTACCATAGGCTTCCCTGTCACAATACAGGGGGTGGACCTACTCATAATTAAACAAAGAAACAAAGGTTAAAAAATGTCATGTGACTGCTGATGACCAATAGTGAGGTCTGTCCTAACTGAAAGAGTATCTTTGAGTAATTCAAAACTTGTCATTAGGTCCCCAATAAGAAGAGTAATGCAGGCAAATTTCTTGTCATTGGATCCAAAGATGAAGAGCAGGCAAGGTAGGGTTCTTATTGTCTTATAATATTCAATTCTTTAAGGTATTAAATTTAGACCCCAAATATTTCATTAAAACTTTCTCTAAGAAATCTTTTGTAGACAGTGGAATTCTACATAAACTTTCATTAATCAAATTCTTACACTGTAATGATTTGATAAACCCCTGTAGACAGGGATATTTTTGTAAACTTTCTCTTTAATTCTATTCTTTTTACCAGAAACAAAATTACATTAAATCTTGTACAAGCAGTATTTCATTCAAACTGTTAAAATGTGTTGACACTGGCAGCATAAGTCACCACAATAATTGTTTTGTGATTTAAACTACTGTAATAATACAATATCTAATAGCCTTATTAACTTGATTCTATTTAATTGACCACCATGAGTTGATGATAAACTAAGAAAAGGTTTTTAAATCTGCTCTTCATGTTTGCACTAGACATTTATACATTAATCTTGTAATTATAGTTCATTGTGTGTGCAAATCCAGGAAATTAAGTCCTATTCTTTTTTCTTTCTTGTCTTTTTTTTTTTTTTTTTTTTAAATCTGCATTGGCAATATTCCTCTTTAAATTGTCTTTGACATTACCAACAAGAATCAATTAATTCTATACAAAAGATATTCTCAAAAAGCAGTGCTAATAATTCACCCCATAACCGATTTTGGTGTAGTGACACAAGAGTGTGGGTGTGATGGTTTAACCCGAAAAGACGTTTTGCTCAAAGACATTGCATCTCTGTATTATAAGTATTCATTAATATTTGATACATTGTCTGTTGTGCAAATATTGCTTTCTATATTTTGTAAATTAATTATTGTCCATAAAAATTTCATGCTGATTAAAAGTAAAATTCTTTTACACATAGTTTGTGTAATATAATAGTAATAAACCATTATAAACACTTCAAACAATTTATTGAACTTTAATAAGTAATATAATTAGGTCCAATGATTGAAACTATAATGTACATGGGTGCAGGGTGTGAATACATGATGTCAATATCATGGAGTAAATAATGGGACTCCTTAATATGAGATGATGTTTAGCAAAAATAATCCTGGTACCAAAATAAAGGCCTTGTCACAAGGAATACACATGTGAGAAATATAAAAGCCATGACACTAAGCTATTAAAAATTATGGCAAAGTTTTCAGAAGTAAGTCAAACTCCAAGGTGAAGGTTGTAGGGTCAATAATTCTGCACCCCCCCCCCCCCCCCCCCTTTGTCAAATGTTGAATATGAAAGTGCTAGTACTAAGCATTCAAACCATGGTTATGTCAACCTTTAAGGTGAAGGTCATGAGATGAAATATTTCTGATGTCTTTTTTCAAGGAATACACATGTTGCATAAGAAAGCCCTAACACTAAGCATTCAAAAGTTATGCCCAAGTTATTTTTAAAAAAAAAATAGGTCAAAGTCCATGGTGAAGGTCATGAGGTCAAATTCATTACTAGAGAAAAAAAGTTGTCACAAGAAATACACAAATGAAATAAGAAAGCTATGTATTCAAAAGTTGCAATTATATCACAATGCTGATTGAATATAATTAACTAGTTTCATCATTAGAAGTATTGTAAATATAAATTTCAAAATATGTATTTAATTATCTAAATGTTTTGGAGGGTCAAACATTTACATATAATTTCTCCCCACTGTGTACATAATAAGGGAAAACCTCAATTAACTTGATTAGGAAAAAGAAGGAATATAGAAACAATAGCAAATATAACAATTTTCAGAGAACATGGCATGATGCTCTGCATTTGTTGACACACAATCATGGAATATGCCAGCAAAATCAGCAATTTTCAGTTCATGTTCACTGAAAAACGTTATTTATTATTCTTATAATAAATATTGAGAACCCTTGACATACATGTATAAATATTTACGTTTCCTGTGTTTATGCCTTTGTAAAGATAGCCGTTTAAGAATGTCTCATGAAATATCATGAAGAAAAGTGTCAGTTCATAACCTCGTGTCCAGAAATGAGATTTACATATGTCTTTTCTTTTATACAAGGAAATGGAATATTTGTTAATGGTACACTCTTTATTCAGTAGCAGATCTAGGGGTTGATAATTAAATATCTTTGTAAAATAGAAAAGGATAAAATCTCAGTGGTCAAGTGTCTGGTCCGAGATGCTTAATATGGTTGTTATCAAAATAGAACGATTTTTACTAATTCATTAATGATGCATATTAATTAGGGTAAGAAAAGCTATTAGGCCTTTAGTTAACATCCAATTAAACATGCAATATTTCACATGAAATCAAATGCTTCATAGTTCTATTGGACAATATCTGGAATGTTTTGCACTGCGATCTGTCTTGGGTCAAAATGTCCTGTTACCATCGCAAAATATGATGTGAGAATAACTTATTAAATGAATTGTGTCAAATTTTCTAAACTTACATTTTTGATAGGATTATGTCGTTTTAGACGTTTCTTACCAAAGTTCTGAATGTTTTCTGAACTTTTAAAATTATCCTTTTTGCATGAATCTGAAATGAAGAATAGCAATGCAAAGCCTTACCCTGCATTGACACTGTTGGCAGGAGTCAGACTGTGGAGTAAATAACTGTCCATGTTTCTGTATCATGTTGTCATACAGACAGTCGTTACATGTCGGGCAACATCCATCAGTAGACGAGGGGTGTGTACACTGCTCAGCGCAGGTCTTCCTCAGACACTGGACATTCCCATCCTGTCAACAATTCAAAATTATAAGTTACTTGCTAAACAGGGTATTTCTTAATTTCGGAATAATTATATTATTCGGAAAACAATTGAATTTTGATTTGAGCCTTAGTGTCGGGTATATTAACATCAAAAAAGGTCCAATGTAATTAAATTAATATGTGTTTCATTTGCGTTTGGTTCTCTTTTGTTACTAACATGTGTTAGATAATACCCTGTTACTATCAATATTGGGATTTTATATTCATTGATAGCCTGTATAATCAACCCTCAATACACTCTTTGACTGGTACTGCATTATCTTATTCCTCAATTTCCGAGAATTCTTTGTGAAAACATCAGGTATGAAACTCCTATCATCTGCAATGTGCTGATGTGTATTGACAACTCACACCATTTCATTTCCTGCTGTGTTTAAATCTTACGTAGCTTGTTCCAAATATATCCATTATTCCATATGCATGCTTCCCATCATAAGCGATGTCAGCGAGTTCTGACCACTAACTCTTACATAACCTCAAAATTTAGCATATACTTCCCCCAGTCCAACATCTAACACCATCTGGTATATTTTGTTTTATGTCCCGATCACAAAGACAACTGGTGCTTCATGTTCATCTACTCATGCAGGTTCATCTACTCTGGGATAGTTAATAACTACAATTTCTAAGCTTCCTCACAATCACAAACGATATCCTCAAAAATATACAAGTTGCTGGTATGAGATTAAAAACAAGTTTGCCTGTCAGCACCTTATTAAGATATATTATGTTGCTTTGTGATGACAATGTCATGATAGGAACATCATTATACATTTCTCGATCTCTAGTCAAATCTTCATATATTTCTCAAACATCAAATTTGTTATTTCTCTTTTTATGTAGTTTCACATGTACTGTGCTGGTGTGTGATGATAACAATAGCACTTGCCCCCAATATTAAGAACATTACATTTCTAAATCTTTACGTATCCACTAGTAAATGGGTAAATTCTTTAATCTTTTCACTTACCAATCACAAATGATATGCTCACCATCACAAGTACTGTGCTGGTGTGTGATGACAACTAGCACTTGCCCCTGATGGTAAGAAAATCATTACACTTCTCAATTACTAGTCAAATCCTTAATTGTTCACAAGGAAACCTGTAAATTCTTTCATCTTTTCAACTACCAATTACAAATGATATACTCTCCATCACATTTTCTGTGCTGGTGTGTCTAGTACTTACCCTTGATGCTAAAAACATTATTACATTTCTCAATCTCTTCTTAATCAAATCTTTACTTCTCAACCATCTAATCTGTTATCAAGAAATGATGTGCTTTCCATCTGATGTAATGTACTAGTGTGGTGAAAACTAGCACTTGCCCCTGATGGTAAGAACATTATTACATTTCTCCACTTTTAGTCAAATTTTTACTTCTGAACCATCAAATCTATTATTTTTCTAGTCTCTTCCTATCTTCATCTAGTTATCAGAATTGATGTGCTTCCCATCACGTGCACTGTGCTGGTGTATGATGATAACTAGCTCTTGCCAGTGATGGTAAGCTCATTATTACATCTCAAAACATTTGGTCCTATCTTTACTTTACCATTATTGAATCTGTAATTTCCTTAGTCTCCTCATCTAGTTATCACAAATGATGTGCTTACCTCATGTGCACGGTGCTGGTGTGTGATGACAACTAGCACTTGCCCCTGATGGTAAGAACATCATTTCTCAATCTTCTCAATCTTTCATTATATTCACTAGAAAATTCTTTTTACTTGTCAATCACAGTGATGTGCTCCCCATGACATGCAACGTGTGTGTGATAACCACTTACACTTGCCTGTGATAGTGATCACATTACATCTAAAACTACAATTTACAGATGATGTGCTACCCATCAAATGTACTGTGCTGGTGTGTGATGACAACTATCACTTGCCCCTGATGGTAAGAACATCATTACATTTCTCAATTTCTAGTCAAATCCTTACTTCAGAACCATCAAATCTGTTATTCCTCTAATCTGTTGATGTGGTTATCAGAAATGATGTGCTATACAGGGCATTATTATATTAACACACCATCTGGTATATTTTGTTTTATGTCCCGATCACAAAGACAACTGGTGCTTCATGTTCATCTACTCATGCAGGTTCATCTACTCTGGATCAGGTTTTTAAGCTTCCTCAAAATATGTTTCACAATCACAATCGATATCCTCAAAAATATATAAGTTACTGGTATGAGATTAAAAACAAGTTTGCCTGTCAGCACCTTATTAAGATATATGTTGCTTTGTGATGACAATTAGCACTTGCCCGTCATGATAGGAACATCATTATACATTTCTCGATCTCTAGTCAAATCTTTATATATTTCTCAAACATCAAATTTGTTATTTCTCTTTTTATGTAGTTTCACATGTACTGTGCTGGTGTGTGATGATAACAATAGCACTTGCCCCCAATATTAAGAACATTACATTTCTAAATCTTTTCGTATCCACTAGTAAATGGGTAAATTCTTTAATCTTTTCACTTACCAATCACAAATGATGTGCTCACCATCACAAGTACTGTGCTGGTGTGTGATGACAACTAGCACTTGCCCCTGATGGTAAGAAAATCATTACACTTCTCAATTACTAGTCAAATCCTTAATTGTTCACAAGGAAACCTGTAAATTCTTTCATCTTTTCAACTACCAATTACAAATGATATACTCTCCATCACATTTTCTGTGCTGGTGTGTCTAGTACTTACTTACCCTTGATGCTAAAAACATTATTACATTTCTCAATCTCTTCTTAATCAAATCTTCACTTCTCAACCATCTAATCTGTTATCAAGAAATGATGTGCTTTCCATCTGATGTAATGTACTAGTGTGGTGAAAACTAGCACTTGCCCCTGATGGTAAGAACATTATTACATTTCTCCACTTTTAGTCAAATTTTTACTTCTGAACCATCAAATCTATTATTTTTCTAGTCTCTTCCTATCCTCATCTAGTTATCAGAATTGATGTGCTTCCCATCGCATGCACTGTGCTGGTGTGTGATGATAACTAGCTCTTGCCAGTGATGGTAAGCTCATTATTACATCTCAAAACATTTGGTCCTATCTTTACTTTACCATTACTGAATCTGTAATTTCCTTAGTCTCCTCATCTAGTTATCACAAATGATGTGCTTACCTCATGTGCACAGTGCTGGTGTGTGATGACAACTAGCACTTGCCCCTGATGGTAAGAACATCATTTCTCAATCTTCTCAATCTTTCATTATATTCACTAGAAAATTCTTTTTACTTGTCAATCAAAGTGATGTGCTTCCCATCACATGCAACGTGTTAGGGTGTGATAACCACTTACACTTGCCTGTGATAGTGATCACATTACATCTAAAACTACAATTTACAGATCATGTGCTCCCCATCAAATGTACTGTGAAGTTATATGTGTGTAATGAAAATTCATGAACAGCATGAATGCTTGAAATCTGATAACACCAAAAGGCATTTCATTACAAAAAGTTAAGATCAAACCAGAGAAAGAATTACAGTTTTTGGGGATAGTCCATCATTACACTTAGTCAATGAAGTGTCAATACCGGGTATGGCCTCCCCTTGCATCAATGAAGCCATGATGTCAATAAGCACCCGGATGTTTCCAATAGGAAGGTTGTTCCACTCTTCCACGAGGGCGTTTCTGAGCTCTGCCAAAGTCGTGGGTTGTGCTCTACGGCGTGAAAGGGCAACCTGCAGCATGTTCCATACATGCTCAATCGGGTTCAAGTCCGGCGAGTGCGCTGGCCAATTGTCTCCTGCTGAAGGTACTGCTGCACCACCCTGGCGCGATGAGGACGGGCATTATCATCCATCAGGATGAACTCAGGGCCAACAGCACCAGCGTAGGGTCTGACGTAAACATTGAGGATCTAATCCCGGTACCGCACCCCCGTCATTGTTCCTCTCTCCAGGACATGAAGATGTGTTCTTCCACCCCTGCTGAATCCACCCCAGACAATGATGGAACCACCACCACAACGGTCATGTTCACATCATGGAAACTTCACGTTGTCGTCGCCACACTCGGTGCCTCCTGTCTGTAAACAATACCTGGACTCATCGGTGAACAGAACTTGAACCCAATCGTTCTGTGTCCAAGTGACACGATCTTCAGCCCAGTCCAATCGCTCCCACCGGTGTCGAACAGTCAGAGGGAGTCGAACACCTGCATTGTGAAGCCGATTCCGTATCGTCTGAGTGGACACATTCACCCCCGTGGCGTTACGTAGACTGATTGCTGTCCAGAAGGGATGGCGTCGTGCCTGAAGAGCCACAAAATGGCGTTGGGTTGTCAACCTCTGACGACCACCCCCATGTCAGTGTGCTGCTGTACCAAAAGTTTGCTGTCGGTTCCAGGCCCTGTTTACAACGCTCTGGCTGACGTTCAGTGCATTTGCAACGTTACGTTGTGAATAGCCAGTGTCAAGGATTCCAATACATCTGCCCAGTTGTTTTGTCGTCACGTTGAGGGGGCATTGTGTTGATAAATGTAGTGTAAACACTCAAGTGAGTTTGAAATTTTATAAAGAATCAGACACCGATGCCTGAGTGAAAATCGTGCAATGGTAGCAAAAGCATAAACTGTGATGAAAAACGCATTTCCCATGCCATGAAATGCACGTGCAAGTTGTTGTAGACATTTTTGATTTCACTTGGACACAATATTGCCAGTTATTAAATTTTTAAACAGAAAAATATCTACGGTCCTTATCAAATTTTGAGTAGTATATTTTGCATCTTCTGGTCATTTGTTTAATTCTCCCCTTGGAAATCTGTTTACCATTCGGTCGTTTTACATACCAATCACAAAAATATGTACCAGGTGCTGGCATTCGATAAATAAACATGTTTGTCTGTAAGCACCTTGATGTATCAAACTGGTGTGTAATGACAACTAGATGTTGCCCCTGATGGTAAAAACATTAATACATTTCTCAACCTCTGGGTAAATCTTTGGTCCTATCTTTATCTTACCATTAATAAATCCGTAATTTCCTCTAGTTATCACAAATGATGTGCTTACCTCACGTGCATGGTGCTGGTGTGTGATGACAACTAGCACTTGCACCTGATGGCAAGAACATTACATTTCTCAATCGTCCATTTAATCTTTACCTTCCACTAAATTCTTTCATCTGTTCATAAATGATTTGCCCCTCATCACATGTAACGTGTTTGAGTGTGATTGAAACTAACACTCGGCAAATTACATCAATAAACTTTTATGTAATTACATTGCTAACTCTAGATATCAGAAATAATGTGCTTCCCACCAAGCGTACTGTGCTGGTATGTGATGACAACTAGAACTTGCCCCTAATGTTAAGAATATTATCACAAATGATGTGCCAACCATCACATGTACTGTGCTGGTGTGTGATGACAACTAGCACTTGCCCCTGATGGTCAGAACATTATTACATTTCTCAATCTCTTCTTAATCAAATCTTTACTTCTGAACCAACAAATCTGTTATTTCTCTAGTCTCTTCCTATCCTCATCCAGTTATCAGAATTGATGTGCTTCCCATCACGTGCACTGTGCTGGTGTGTGATGATAACTAGCCCTTGCCCCTGATGGTAAGAACATTACATTTCTCAATCTTCCACTTAATCTTTACTTTTTCACCATCAAATCTATAAATTCTTAAATCTTTTCACTTTATTTAATTCTCTTATCTACAATTTATAAATGAGGTCCTCCTCATCATACTGTACTGATGTATGATGACAAATATTTGCCTATGATGGTAAGAACATCATTACATTTCTCAATCTCTCGTCAAATTTTTACTTCTCAACCATCAAATCTGTTATTTCTCTAATCTGTTGATGTAGTTATTACAAAATTTAATGATGTGCCAAACATCACATGTACTGTTCTGGTGTGTGGTGACAACTAGCACTTAGCCTAATGGAAAGAACATTATTACATTTCTCAATCTCTTCTTAAACAAATCTTTACTTCTGAACCAACAAATCTGTTATTTCTCTAGTCTCTTCCTATCCTCATCTAGTTATCAGAATTGATGTGCTTCCCATCACGTGCACTGTGCTGGTGTGTGATGACAACTAGCACTTGCCCCTGATGGTAAGAACATTACATTTCTCAACCTTCCACTTAATCTATACTTTTTCACTATCAAATCTTTTCACTTTATTTAATTCTCTTATCTACAATTTACAGATGATGTGCTCCTCATCATAAGAACTGTGCCCCTGATGGTAAGAACATCATTACATTTCTCAATCTCTCGTCAAATTTTTACTTCTCAACCATCAAATCTAATTTACTTATCTGATGTAGTTATCACAAATCATGTAACAACCACCACATGTACTGTGCTGGTGTGTGATGACAACTAGAACTTGCCCCTGATGGTAAGAACATTATTACATTTCTCTTCTTAATCAAATCTTTACTTCTGAACCAACAAATCTGTAATTTCTCTAGTCTCTTCCTATCCTCATCTAGTTATCAGAATTGATGTGCTTCCCATCACGTGCACTGTGCTGGAGTGTGATGACAACTAGCACTTGCCCCTAATGGTAACAACATTACATTTCTCAATCTTCCACTTAATCTACACTTTTCCACTATAAAATCTTTAAATTCTTTAATCTTTTCACTTTATTTAATTCTCTTATCTACAATTTACAGATGATGTGCTCCTCATCATAAGAACTGTGCCCTTGATGGTAAGAACATCATTACATTTCTCAATCTCTCGTCAAATTTTTACTTCTCATCCATCAAATCTGTTATTTCTCTAATCTGTTGATGTAGTTATTACAAAATTTAATGATGTGCCAAACATCACATGTACTGTCCTGGTGTGTGGTGACAACTAGCACTTGACCTGATGGTAAGAACATCATTACATTTCTCAATCTCCTGCCAAATCACTTTTTCTTTGTCTAATTCTTTTATCTACAATTTACAGATGATGTGATCCTCATCATAAGAACTGTGCTCGTGTTTGATGACAACTAGCACTTGGCCCTGATGGTAAGCAACAACATTACATTTCTCAATCTCTCGTCAAATTTTTACTTCTCAACCATCAAATCTAATTTATTTATCTGATGTAAGTATCACAAATCATGTAACAACCACCACATGTACTGTGTTGGTGTGTGATGACAACTAGCACTTGCCCCTGATGGTAAGAACATTATTACATTTCTCTTCTTAATCAAATCTTTACTTCTGAACCAACAAATCTGTTATTTCTCTACTCTCTTCCTATCCTCATCTAGTTATCAGAATTGATGTGCTTCCCATCACGTGCACTGTGCTGGTGTGTGATGACAACTAGCACTTGCCCCTAATGGTAACAACATTATATTTCTCAATCTTCCACTTAATCTACACTTCTCCACTATAAAATCTTTAAATTCTTTAATTCTCTTATCTACAATTTACAGATGATGTGCTCCTCATCATAAGAACTGTGCCCCTGATGGTAAGAACATCATTACATTTCTCAATCTCTCGTCACATTTTTACTTCTCAACCATCACATCTGTTATTTCTCTAATCTGTTGATGTAGTTATTACAAAATTTAATGATGTGCAAAACATCACATGTACTGTCCTGGTGTGTGGTGACAACTAGCACTTGACCTGATGGTAAGAACATCATTACATTTCTCAATCTCTTGCCAAATCACTTTTGCTTTGTCTAATTCTTTTATCTACAATTTACAGATGATGTGATCCTCATCATAAGAACTGTGCTCGTGTTTGATGACAACTAGCACTTGGCCCTGATGGTAAGCAACAACATTACATTTCTCAATCTCTCGTCAAATTTTTACTTCTCAACCATCAAATCTGTTATTAATCTGATATAGTTATCACAAATGATGTGCCAACCATCACATGTACTGTCCTAGTGTGTGATGACAACTAGCACTTGCCCCTGATGGTAAGAACATTATTACATATCTCAATCTCTTCTTAATCAAATCTTTACTTCTGAACCAACAAATCTGTCATTTCTCTAGTCTCTTCCTATCCTCATCTAGTTATCAGAATTGATGTGCTTCCCATCACGTGCACTGTGCTGGTGTGTGATGACAACTAGCACTTGCCCCTGATGGTAAGAACATTACATTTCTCAATCTTCCACTTAATCTATACTTTTTCACTATCAAATCTTTAAATTTTTTTCACTTTATTTAATTCTCTTATCTACAATTTACAGATGATGTGATCCTCATCATAAGAACTTTGCTGGTGTGTGATGACAACTAGCACTTGCCCCTGATGGTAAGAACATCATTACATTTCTCAATCTCTCATCAAATTTTTACTTCTCAACCATCAAATCTGTTATTTCTCTAATCTGTTGATGTAGTTATTACAAAATTTAATGATGTGCCAACCATCACATGTACTGTCCTGGTGTGTGGTGACAACTAGCACTTGACCTGATGGTAAGAACATCATTACATTTCTCAATCTCTTGCCAAATCACTTTTGCTTTGTCTAATTCTTTTATCTACAATTTACAGATGATGTGAGCCTCATCATAAGAACTGTGCTCGTGTTTGATGACAACTAGCACTTGGCCCTGATGGTAAGCAAGAACATTACATTTCTCAATCTCTCGTCAAATTTTTACTTCTCAGCAATCAAATCTGTTATTTATCTGATGTAGTTATCACAAATGATGCGCCAACCATCACATGTACTGTGCTGGTGTGTGATGACAACTAGCACTTGCCCCTGATGGTAAGAACATTATTACATATCTCAATCTCTTCTTAATCAAATCTTTACTTCTGAACCAACAAATCTGTTATTTCTCTACTCTCTTCCTATCCTCATCTAGTTATCAGAATTGATGTGGTTCCCATCACGTGCACTGTGCTGTTGTGTGATGACAACTAGCACTTGCCCCTAATGGTAAGAACATTACATTTCTCAATCTTCCACTTAATCTACACTTTTTCACTATTAAATCTTTAAATTCTTTTCACTTTATTTAATTCTCTTATCTACAATTTACAGATGATGTGCTCCTCATCATAAGAACTGTGCTGGTGTGTGATGACAACTAGCACTTACCCCTGATGGTAAGAACATCACTACATTTCTCAATCTCTCGTCAAATTTTTACTTCTCAACCATCAAATCTGTTATTTCTCTAATCTGTTGTAGTTATTACAAAATTTAATCATGTGCCAAACATCACATGTACTGTCCTGGTGTGTGGTGACAACTAGCACTTGACCTGATGGTAAGAACATTATTACATTTCTCTTCTTAATCAAATCTTTACTTCTGAACCAACAAATCTGTCATTTCTCCAGTCTCTTCCTATCCTCATCTAGTTATCAGAATTGATGTGCTTCCCATCACGTGCACTGTGCTGGTGTGTGATGACAACTAGCACTTGCCCCTAATGGTAACAACATTACATTTCTCAATCTTCCACTTAATCTACACTTTTCCACTATAAAATCTTTAAATTCTTTAATCTTTTCACTTTATTTAATTCTCTTATCTACAATTTACAGATGATGTGCTCCTCATCATAAGAACTGTGCCCCTGATGGTAAGAACATCATTACATTTCTCAATCTCTCGTCAAATGTTTACTTCTCAACCATCAAATCTGTTATTTCTCTAATCTGTTGATGTAGTTATTACAAAATTTAATGATGTGCCAAACATCACATGTACTGTCCTGGTGTGTGGTGACAACTAGCACTTGACCTAATGGTAAGAACATCATTACATTTCTCAATCTCTTGCCAAACCACTTTTTCTTTGTCTAATTCTTTTATCTACAATTTACAGATGATGTGCTCCTCATCATAAGAATTGTGCCCCTGATGGTAAGAACATCATTACATTTCTCAATCTCTCGTCCAATTTTTACTTCTCAACCATCAAATCTGTTATTTCTCTAATCTGTTGATGTAGTTATTACAAAATTTAATGATGTGCCAAACATCACATGTACTTTCCTGGTGTGTGGTGACAACTAGCACTTGACCTAATGGTAAGAACATCATTACATTTCTCAATCTCTTGCCAAACCACTTTTTCTTTGTCTAATTCTTTTATCTACAATTTACAGATGATGTGCTCCTCATCATAAGAATTGTGCCCCTGATGGTAAGAACATCACTACATTTCTCAATCTCTCGTCAAATTTTTACTTCTCAACCATCAAATCTGTTATTTCTCTAATATGTTGATGTAGTTATTACAAAATTTAATGATGTGCCAAACATCACATGTACTGTCCTGGTGTGTGGTGACAACTAGCACTTGACCTGATGGTAAGAACATCATTACATTTCTCAATCTCTTGCCAAATCACTTTTGCTTTGTCTAATTCCTTTATCTACAATTTACAGATGATGCGAGCCTCATCATAAGAACTGTGCTCGTGTTTGATGACAACTAGCACTTGGCCCTGATGGTAAGCAACATTACATTTCTCAATCTCTCGTCCAATTTTTACTTCTCAACCATCAAATCTGTTATTAATCTGATGTAGTTATCACAAATGATGTGCCAACCATCACATGTACTGTGCTGGTGTGTGATGACAACTAGCACTTGCCCCTGATGGTAAGAACATTATTACATATCTCAATCTCTTCTTAATCAAATCTTTACTTCTGAACCAACAAATCTGTTATTTCTCTACTCTCTTCCTATCCTCATCTAGTTATCAGAATTGATGTGCTTACCATCACGCGCACTGTGCTGGTGTGTGATGACAACTAGCACTTACCCCTAATGGTAACAACATTACATTTCTCAATCTTCCACTTAATCTACACTTTTCTACTATAAAATCTTTATTTTCTTTAATCTTTTCACTTTATTTAATTCTCTTATCTACAATTTACAGATGATGTGCTCCTCATCATAAGAACTGTGCCCCTGATGGTAAGAACATCATTACATTTCTCAATCTCTCGTCAAATGTTTACTTCTCAACCATCAAATCTGTTATTTCTCTAATCTGTTGATGTAGTTATTACAAAATTTAATGATGTGCCAAACATCACATGTACTGTCCTGGTGTGTGATGACAACTAGCACTTGCCCCTGATGGTAAGAACATTATTACATTTCTCTTCTTAATCAAATCTTTACTTCTGAACCAACAAATCTGTAATATCTCCAGTCTCTTCCTATCCTCATCTAGTTATCAGAATTGATGTGCTTCCCATCACGTGCACTGTGCTGGTGTGTGATGACAACTAGCACTTGCCCCTAATGGTAACAACATTACATTTCTCAATCTTCCACTTAATCTACACTTTTCCACTATAAAATCTTTAAATTCTTTAATCTTTTCACTTTATTTAATTCTCTTATCTACAATTTACAGATGATGTGCTCCTCATCATAAGAACTGTGCCCCTGATGGTAAGAACATCATTACATTTCTCAATCTCTCGTCAAATTTTTACTTCTCAACCATCAAATCTGTTATTTCTCTAATCTGTTGATGTAGTTATTACAAAATTTAATGATGTGCCAAACATCACATGTACTGTGCTGGTGTGTGATGACAACTAGCACTTGCCCCTGATGGTAAGAACATTATTACATTTCTCTTCTTAATCAAATCTTTACTTCTGAACCAACAAATCTGTAATATCTCCAGTCTCTTCCTATCCTCATCTAGTTATCAGAATTGATGTGCTTCCCATCACGTGCACTGTGCTGGTGTGTGATGACAACTAGCACTTGCCCCTAATGGTAACAACATTACATTTCTCAATCTTCCACTTAATCTACACTTTTCCACTATAAAATCTTTAAATTCTTTAATCTTTTCACTTTATTTAATTCTCTTATCTACAATTTACAGATGATGTGCTCCTCATCATAAGAACTGTGCCCCTGATGGTAAGAACATCATTACATTTCTCAATCTCTCATCAAATGTTTACTTCTCAACCATCAAATCTGTTATTTCTCTAATCTGTTGATGTAGTTATTACAAAATTTAATGATGTGCCAAACATCACATGTACTTTCCTGGTGTGTGGTGACAACTAGCACTTGACCTAATGGTAAGAACATCATTACATTTCTCAATCTCTTGCCAAACCACTTTTTCTTTGTCTAATTCTTTTATCTACAATTTACAGATGATGTGCTCCTCATCATAAGAATTGTGCCCCTGATGGTAAGAACATCATTACATTTCTCAATCTCTCGTCAAATTTTTACTTCTCAACCATCACATCTGTTATTTCTCTAATCTGTTGATGTAGTTATTACAAAATTTAATGATGTGCCAAACATCACATGTACTGTCCTGGTGTGTTGTGACAACTAGCACTTGACCTGATGGTAAGAAAATCATTACATTTCTCAATCTCTTGCCAAATCACTTTTGCTTTGTCTAATTCTTTTATCTACAATTTACAGATGATGCGAGCCTCATCATAAGAACTGTGCTCGTGTTTGATGACAACTAGCACTTGGCCCTGATGGTAAGCAACATTACATTTCTCAATCTCTCGTCCAATTTTTACTTCTCAACCATCAAATCTGTTATTAATCTGATGTAGTTATCACAAATGATTTGCCAACCATCACATGTACTGTGCTGGTGTGTGATGACAACTAGCACTTGCCCCTGATGGTAAGAAGATTATTACATATCTCAATCTCTTCTTAATCAAATCTTTACTTCTGAACCAACAAATCTGTTATTTCTCTACTCTCTTCCTATCCTCATCTAGTTATCAGAATTGATGTGCTTACCATCACGCGCACTGTGCTGGTGTGTGATGACAACTAGCACTTGCCCCTGATGGTAAGAACATCATTACATTTCTCAATCTCTTGCCAAATCACTTTTTCTTTGTCTAATTCTTTTATCTACAATTTACAGATGATTTGAGCCTCATCATAAGAACTGTACTCGTGTTTGATGACAACTAGCAGTTGGCCATGATGGTAAGCAAGAAAATTACATTTCTCAATCTCTCGTCAAATTTTTACTTCTCAACCATCAAATCTGTTATTTCTCTAATCTGTTGATGTAGTTATTACAAAATTTAATGATGTGCCAAACATCACATGTACTGTCCTGGTGTGTGGTGACAACTAGCACTTGACCTGATGGTAAGAACATCATTACATTTCTCAATCTCTTGCCAAATCACTTTTGCTTTGTCTAATTCTTTTATCTACAATTTACAGATGATGTGAGCCTCATCATAAGAACTGTGCTCGTGTTTGATGACAACTAGCACTTGGCCGTGATGGTAAGCAACAACATTACATTTCTCAATCTCTCGTCCAATTTTTACTTCTCAACCATCAAATCTAATTTATTTATCTGATGTAGTTATCACAAATCATGTAACAACCACCACATGTACTGTCCTGGTGTGTGATGACAACTAGAACTTGCCCCTGATGGTAAGAACATTATTACATTTCTCTTCTTAATCAAATCTTTACTTCTGAACCAACAAATCTGTAATATCTCCAGTCTCTTCCTATCCTCATCTAGTTATCAGAATTGATGTGCTTCCCATCACGTGCACTGTGCTGGTGTGTGATGACAACTAGCACTTGCCCCTAATGGTAACAACATTACATTTCTCAATCTTCCACTTAATCTACACTTTTCTACTATAAAATCTTTAAATTCTTTAATCTTTTCACTTTATTTAATTCTCTTATCTACAATTTACAGATGATGTGCTCCTCATCATAAGAACTATGCCCCTGATGGTAAGAACATCATTACATTTCTCAATCTCTCGTCAAATTTTTACTTCTCAACCATCAAATCTGTTATTTCTCTAATCTGTTGATGTAGTTATTACAAAATTTAATGATGTGCCAAACATCACATGTACTGTCCTGGTGTGTGATGACAACTAGCACTTGCCCCTGATGGTAAGAACATTATTACATTTCTCTTCTTAATCAAATCTTTACTTCTGAACCAACAAATCTGTAATATCTCCAGTCTCTTCCTATCCTCATCTAGTTATCAGAATTGATGTGCTTCCCATCACGTGCACTGTGCTGGTGTGTGATGACAACTAGCACTTGCCCCTAATGGTAACAACATTACATTTCTCAATCTTCCACTTAATCTACACTTTTCCACTATAAAATCTTTAAATTCTTTAATCTTTTCACTTTATTTAATTCTCTTATCTACAATTTACAGATGATGTGCTCCTCATCATAAGAACTGTGCCCCTGATGGTAAGAACATCATTACATTTCTCAATCTCTCGTCAAATGTTTACTTCTCAACCATCAAATCTGTTATTTCTCTAATCTGTTGATGTAGTTATTACAAAATTTAATGATGTGCCAAACATCACATGTACTTTCCTGGTGTGTGGTGACAACTAGCACTTGACCTAATGGTAAGAACATCATTACATTTCTCAATCTCTTGCCAAACCACTTTTTCTTTGTCTAATTCTTTTATCTACAATTTACAGATGATGTGCTCCTCATCATAAGAATTGTGCCCCTGATGGTAAGAACATCATTACATTTCTCAATCTCTCGTCAAATTTTTACTTCTCAACCATCAAATCTGTTATTTCTCTAATCTGTTGATGTAGTTATTACAAAATTTAATGATGTGCCAAACATCACATGTACTTTCCTGGTGTGTGGTGACAACTAGCACTTGACCTAATGGTAAGAACATCATTACATTTCTCAATCTCTTGCCAAACCACTTTTTCTTTGTCTAATTCTTTTATCTACAATTTACAGATGATGTGCTCCTCATCATAAGAATTGTGCCCCTGATGGTAAGAACATCATTACATTTCTCAATCTCTCGTCAAATTTTTACTTCTCAACCATCAAATCTGTTATTTCTCTAATCTGTTGATGTAGTTATTACAAAATTTAATGATGTGCCAAACATCACATGTACTGTCCTGGTGTGTGGTGACAACTAGCACATGACCTGATGGTAAGAAAATCATTACATTTCTCAATCTCTTGCCAAATCACTTTTGCTTTGTCTAATTCTTTTATCTACAATTTACAGATGATGTGAGCCTCATCATAAGAACTGTGCTCGTGTTTGATGACAACTAGCACTTGGCCCTGATGGTAAGCAACATTACATTTCTCAATCTCTCGTCCAATTTTTACTTCTCAACCATCAAATCTGTTATTAATCTGATGTAGTTATCACAAATGATGTGCCAACCATCACATGTACTGTGCTGGTGTGTGATGACAACTAGCACTTGCCCCTGATGGTAAGAACATTATTACATATCTCAATCTCTTCTTAATCAAATCTTTACTTCTGAACCAACAAATCTGTTATTTCTCTACTCTCTTCCTATCCTCATCTAGTTATCAGAATTGATGTGCTTCCCATCACGCGCACTGTGCTGGTGTGTGATGACAACTAGCACTTGCCCCTGATGGTAAGAACATCATTACATTTCTCAATCTCTTGCCAAATCACTTTTTCTTTGTCTAATTCTTTTATCTACAATTTACAGATGATTTGAGCCTCATCATAAGAACTGTACTCGTGTTTGATGACAACTAGCAGTTGGCCATGATGGTAAGCAAGAAAATTACATTTCTCAATCTCTCGTCAAATTTTTACTTCTCAACCATCAAATCTAATTTATTTATCTGATGTAGTTATCACAAATCATGTAACAACCACCACATGTACTGTCCTGGTGTGTGATGACAACTAGAACTTGCCCCTGATGGTAAGAACATTATTACATTTCTCTTCTTAATCAAATCTTTACTTCTGAACCAACAAATCTGTCATTTCTCTAGTCTCTTCCTATCCTCATCTAGTTATCAGAATTGATGTGCTTCCCATCACGTGCACTGTGCTGGTGTGTGATGACAACTAGCACTTGCCCCTAATGGTAACAACATTACATTTCTCAATCTTCCACTTAATCTACACTTTTCCACTATAAAATCTTTAAATTCTTTAATCTTTTCACTTTATTTAATTCTCTTATCTACAATTTACAGATGATGTGCTCCTCATCATAAGAACTGTGCCCCTGATGGTAAGAACATCATTACATTTCTCAATCTCTCGTCAAATTTTTACTTCTCAACCATCAAATCTGTTATTTCTCTAATCTATTGATGTAGTTATTACAAAATTTAATGATGTGCCAAACATCACATGTACTGTCCTGGTGTGTGGTGACAACTAGCACTTGACCTAATGGTAAGAACATCATTACATTTCTCAATCTCTAGCCAAACCACTTTTTCTTTGTCTAATTCTTTTATCTACAATTTACAGATGATGTGCTCCTCATCATAAGAATTGTGCCCCTGATGGTAAGAACATCATTACATTTCTCAATCTCTCGTCAAATTTTTACTTCTCAACCATCAAATCTGTTATTTCTCTAATCTGTTGATGTAGTTATTACAAAATTTAATGATGTGCCAAACATCACATGTACTTTCCTGGTGTGTGGTGACAACTAGCACTTGACCTAATGGTAAGAACATCATTACATTTCTCAATCTCTTGCCAAACCACTTTTTCTTTGTCTAATTCTTTTATCTACAATTTACAGATGATGTGCTCCTCATCATAAGAACTGTGCCCCTGATGGTAAGAACATCATTACATTTCTCAATCTCTTGTCAAATTTTTACTTCTCAACCATCAAATCTGTTATTTCTCTAATCTGTTGATGTAGTTATTACAAATGATGTGCCAAACATCACATGTACTGTTCTGGTGTATGGTGACAACTAGCACTTGACCTGATGGTAAGAACATCATTACATTTCTCAATCTCTTGCCAAATCACTTTTGCTTTGTCTAATTCTTTTATCTACAATTTACAGATGATGCGAGCCTCATCATAAGAACTGTGCTCGTGTTTGATGACAACTAGCACTTGGCCCTGATGGTAAGCAACATTACATTTCTCAATCTCTCGTCCAATTTTTACTTCTCAACCATCAAATCTAATTTATTTATCTGATGTAGTTATCACAAATCATGTAACAACCACCACATGTACTGTGATGGTGTGTGATGACAACTAGAACTTGCCCCTGATGGTAAGAACATTATTACATTTCTCTTCTTAATCAAATCTTTACTTCTGAACCAACAAATCTGTCATTTCTCTAGTCTCTTCCTATCCTCATCTAGTTATCAGAATTGATGTGCTTCCCATCACGTGCACTGTGCTGGTGTGTGATGACAACTAGCACTTGCCCCTAATGGTAACAACATTACATTTCTCAATCTTCCACTTAATCTACACTTTTCCACTATAAAATCTTTAAATTCTTTAATCTTTTCACTTTATTTAATTCTCTTATCTACAATTTACAGATGATGTGCTCCTCATCATAAGAACTGTGCCCCTGATGGTAAGAACATCATTACATTTCTCAATCTCTCGTCAAATGTTTACTTCTCAACCATCAAATCTGTTATTTCTCTAATCTGTTGATGTAGTTATTACAAAATTTAATGATGTGCCAAACATCACATGTACTGTCCTGGTGTGTGGTGACAACTAGCACTTGACCTAATGGTAAGATCATCATTACATTTCTCAATCTCTAGCCAAACCACTTTTTCTTTGTCTAATTCTTTTATCTACAATTTACAGATGATGTGCTCCTCATCATAAGAATTGTGCCCCTGATGGTAAGAACATCATTACATTTCTCAATCTCTCGTCAAATTTTTACTTCTCAACCATCAAATCTGTTATTTCTCTAATCTGTTGATGTAGTTATTACAAAATTTAATGATGTGCCAAACATCACATGTACTGTCCTGGTGTGTGGTGACAACTAGCACATGACCTGATGGTAAGAAAATCATTACATTTCTCAATCTCTTGCCAAATCACTTTTGCTTTGTCTAATTCTTTTATCTACAATTTACAGATGATGTGAGCCTCATCATAAGAACTGTGCTCGTGTTTGATGACAACTAGCACTTGGCCCTGATGGTAAGCAACATTACATTTCTCAATCTCTCGTCCAATTTTTACTTCTCAACCATCAAATCTGTTATTAATCTGATGTAGTTATCACAAATGATGTGCCAACCATCACATGTACTGTGCTGGTGTGTGATGACAACTAGCACTTGCCCCTGATGGTAAGAACATTATTACATATCTCAATCTCTTCTTAATCAAATCTTTACTTCTGAACCAACAAATCTGTTATTTCTCTACTCTCTTCCTATCCTCATCTAGTTATCAGAATTGATGTGCTTCCCATCACGCGCACTGTGCTGCTGTGTGATGACAACTAGCACTTGCCCCTGATGGTAAGAACATCATTACATTTCTCAATCTCTTGCCAAATCACTTTTTCTTTGTCTAATTCTTTTATCTACAATTTACAGATGATTTGAGCCTCATCATAAGAACTGTACTCGTGTTTGATGACAACTAGCAGTTGGCCATGATGGTAAGCAAGAAAATTACATTTCTCAATCTCTCGTCAAATTTTTACTTCTCAACCATCAAATCTAATTTATTTATCTGATGTAGTTATCACAAATCATGTAACAACCACCACATGTACTGTCCTGGTGTGTGATGACAACTAGAACTTGCCCCTGATGGTAAGAACATTATTACATTTCTCTTCTTAATCAAATCTTTACTTCTGAACCAACAAATCTGTCATTTCTCTAGTCTCTTCCTATCCTCATCTAGTTATCAGAATTGATGTGCTTCCCATCACGTGCACTGTGCTGGTGTGTGATGACAACTAGCACTTGCCCCTAATGGTAACAACATTACATTTCTCAATCTTCCACTTAATCTACACTTTTCCACTATAAAATCTTTAAATTCTTTAATCTTTTCACTTTATTTAATTCTCTTATCTACAATTTACAGATGATGTGCTCCTCATCATAAGAACTGTGCCCCTGATGGTAAGAACATCATTACATTTCTCAATCTCTCGTCAAATGTTTACTTCTCAACCATCAAATCTGTTATTTCTCTAATCTGTTGATGTAGTTATTACAAAATTTAATGATGTGCCAAACATCACATGTACTGTCCTGGTGTGTGGTGACAACTAGCACATGACCTGATGGTAAGAAAATCATTACATTTCTCAATCTCTTGCCAAATCACTTTTGCTTTGTCTAATTCTTTTATCTACAATTTACAGATGATGTGAGCCTCATCATAAGAACTGTGCTCGTGTTTGATGACAACTAGCACTTGGCCCTGATGGTAAGCAACGACATTACATTTCTCAATCTCTTGTTAAATTTTTACTTCTCAACCATCAAATCTGATATTTCTCTAATCTGTTGATGTAGTTATTACAAAATTTAATGATGTGCCAAACATCACATCTACTGTCCTGGTGTGTGGTGACAACTAGCACTTGCCCCTGATGGTAAGAACATCATTACATTTCTCAATCTCTTGCCAAATCACATTTGCTTTGTCTAATTCTTTTATCTACAATTTACAGATGATGTGAGCCTCATCATAAGAACTGTGCTCGTGTTTGATGACAATTAGCACTTGGCCCTGATGGTAAGAACATCATTACATTTCTCAATCTCTTGCCAAACCACTTTTTCTTTGTCTAATTCTTTTATCTACAATTTACAGATGATGTGCTCCTCATCATAAGAATTGTGCCCCTGATGGTAAGAACATCATTACATTTCTCAATCTCTCGTCAAATTTTTACTTCTCAACCATCAAATCTGTTATTTCTCTAATCTGTTGATGTAGTTATTACAAAATTTAATGATGTGCCAAACATCACATGTACTGTTCTGGTGTGTGGTGACAACTAGCACTTAGCCTAATGGAAAGAACATTATTACATTTCTCAATCTCTTCTTAAACAAATCTTTACTTCTGAACCAACAAATCTGTTATTTCTCTAGTCTCTTCCTATCCTCATCTAGTTATCAGAATTGATGTGCTTCCCATCACGTGCACTGTGCTGGTGTGTGATGACAACTAGCACTTGCCCCTGATGGTAAGAACATTACATTTCTCAACCTTCCACTTAATCTATACTTTTTCACTATCAAATCTTTTCACTTTATTTAATTCTCTTATCTACAATTTACAGATGATGTGCTCCTCATCATAAGAACTGTGCCCCTGATGGTAAGAACATCATTACATTTCTCAATCTCTCGTCAAATTTTTACTTCTCAACCATCAAATCTAATTTACTTATCTGATGTAGTTATCACAAATCATGTAACAACCACCACATGTACTGTGCTGGTGTGTGATGACAACTAGAACTTGCCCCTGATGGTAAGAACATTATTACATTTCTCTTCTTAATCAAATCTTTACTTCTGAACCAACAAATCTGTAATTTCTCTAGTCTCTTCCTATCCTCATCTAGTTATCAGAATTGATGTGCTTCCCATCACGTGCACTGTGCTGGAGTGTGATGACAACTAGCACTTGCCCCTAATGGTAACAACATTACATTTCTCAATCTTCCACTTAATCTACACTTTTCCACTATAAAATCTTTAAATTCTTTAATCTTTTCACTTTATTTAATTCTCTTATCTACAATTTACAGATGATGTGCTCCTCATCATAAGAACTGTGCCCTTGATGGTAAGAACATCATTACATTTCTCAATCTCTCGTCAAATTTTTACTTCTCATCCATCAAATCTGTTATTTCTCTAATCTGTTGATGTAGTTATTACAAAATTTAATGATGTGCCAAACATCACATGTACTGTCCTGGTGTGTGGTGACAACTAGCACTTGACCTGATGGTAAGAACATCATTACATTTCTCAATCTCCTGCCAAATCACTTTTTCTTTGTCTAATTCTTTTATCTACAATTTACAGATGATGTGATCCTCATCATAAGAACTGTGCTCGTGTTTGATGACAACTAGCACTTGGCCCTGATGGTAAGCAACAACATTACATTTCTCAATCTCTCGTCAAATTTTTACTTCTCAACCATCAAATCTAATTTATTTATCTGATGTAAGTATCACAAATCATGTAACAACCACCACATGTACTGTGTTGGTGTGTGATGACAACTAGCACTTGCCCCTGATGGTAAGAACATTATTACATTTCTCTTCTTAATCAAATCTTTACTTCTGAACCAACAAATCTGTTATTTCTCTACTCTCTTCCTATCCTCATCTAGTTATCAGAATTGATGTGCTTCCCATCACGTGCACTGTGCTGGTGTGTGATGACAACTAGCACTTGCCCCTAATGGTAACAACATTATATTTCTCAATCTTCCACTTAATCTACACTTCTCCACTATAAAATCTTTAAATTCTTTAATTCTCTTATCTACAATTTACAGATGATGTGCTCCTCATCATAAGAACTGTGCCCCTGATGGTAAGAACATCATTACATTTCTCAATCTCTCGTCACATTTTTACTTCTCAACCATCACATCTGTTATTTCTCTAATCTGTTGATGTAGTTATTACAAAATTTAATGATGTGCAAAACATCACATGTACTGTCCTGGTGTGTGGTGACAACTAGCACTTGACCTGATGGTAAGAACATCATTACATTTCTCAATCTCTTGCCAAATCACTTTTGCTTTGTCTAATTCTTTTATCTACAATTTACAGATGATGTGATCCTCATCATAAGAACTGTGCTCGTGTTTGATGACAACTAGCACTTGGCCCTGATGGTAAGCAACAACATTACATTTCTCAATCTCTCGTCAAATTTTTACTTCTCAACCATCAAATCTGTTATTAATCTGATATAGTTATCACAAATGATGTGCCAACCATCACATGTACTGTCCTAGTGTGTGATGACAACTAGCACTTGCCCCTGATGGTAAGAACATTATTACATATCTCAATCTCTTCTTAATCAAATCTTTACTTCTGAACCAACAAATCTGTCATTTCTCTAGTCTCTTCCTATCCTCATCTAGTTATCAGAATTGATGTGCTTCCCATCACGTGCACTGTGCTGGTGTGTGATGACAACTAGCACTTGCCCCTGATGGTAAGAACATTACATTTCTCAATCTTCCACTTAATCTATACTTTTTCACTATCAAATCTTTAAATTTTTTTCACTTTATTTAATTCTCTTATCTACAATTTACAGATGATGTGATCCTCATCATAAGAACTTTGCTGGTGTGTGATGACAACTAGCACTTGCCCCTGATGGTAAGAACATCATTACATTTCTCAATCTCTCATCAAATTTTTACTTCTCAACCATCAAATCTGTTATTTCTCTAATCTGTTGATGTAGTTATTACAAAATTTAATGATGTGCCAACCATCACATGTACTGTCCTGGTGTGTGGTGACAACTAGCACTTGACCTGATGGTAAGAACATCATTACATTTCTCAATCTCTTGCCAAATCACTTTTGCTTTGTCTAATTCTTTTATCTACAATTTACAGATGATGTGAGCCTCATCATAAGAACTGTGCTCGTGTTTGATGACAACTAGCACTTGGCCCTGATGGTAAGCAAGAACATTACATTTCTCAATCTCTCGTCAAATTTTTACTTCTCAGCAATCAAATCTGTTATTTATCTGATGTAGTTATCACAAATGATGCGCCAACCATCACATGTACTGTGCTGGTGTGTGATGACAACTAGCACTTGCCCCTGATGGTAAGAACATTATTACATATCTCAATCTCTTCTTAATCAAATCTTTACTTCTGAACCAACAAATCTGTTATTTCTCTACTCTCTTCCTATCCTCATCTAGTTATCAGAATTGATGTGGTTCCCATCACGTGCACTGTGCTGTTGTGTGATGACAACTAGCACTTGCCCCTAATGGTAAGAACATTACATTTCTCAATCTTCCACTTAATCTACACTTTTTCACTATTAAATCTTTAAATTCTTTTCACTTTATTTAATTCTCTTATCTACAATTTACAGATGATGTGCTCCTCATCATAAGAACTGTGCTGGTGTGTGATGACAACTAGCACTTACCCCTGATGGTAAGAACATCACTACATTTCTCAATCTCTCGTCAAATTTTTACTTCTCAACCATCAAATCTGTTATTTCTCTAATCTGTTGTAGTTATTACAAAATTTAATCATGTGCCAAACATCACATGTACTGTCCTGGTGTGTGGTGACAACTAGCACTTGACCTGATGGTAAGAACATTATTACATTTCTCTTCTTAATCAAATCTTTACTTCTGAACCAACAAATCTGTCATTTCTCCAGTCTCTTCCTATCCTCATCTAGTTATCAGAATTGATGTGCTTCCCATCACGTGCACTGTGCTGGTGTGTGATGACAACTAGCACTTGCCCCTAATGGTAACAACATTACATTTCTCAATCTTCCACTTAATCTACACTTTTCCACTATAAAATCTTTAAATTCTTTAATCTTTTCACTTTATTTAATTCTCTTATCTACAATTTACAGATGATGTGCTCCTCATCATAAGAACTGTGCCCCTGATGGTAAGAACATCATTACATTTCTCAATCTCTCGTCAAATGTTTACTTCTCAACCATCAAATCTGTTATTTCTCTAATCTGTTGATGTAGTTATTACAAAATTTAATGATGTGCCAAACATCACATGTACTGTCCTGGTGTGTGGTGACAACTAGCACTTGACCTAATGGTAAGAACATCATTACATTTCTCAATCTCTTGCCAAACCACTTTTTCTTTGTCTAATTCTTTTATCTACAATTTACAGATGATGTGCTCCTCATCATAAGAATTGTGCCCCTGATGGTAAGAACATCATTACATTTCTCAATCTCTCGTCCAATTTTTACTTCTCAACCATCAAATCTGTTATTTCTCTAATCTGTTGATGTAGTTATTACAAAATTTAATGATGTGCCAAACATCACATGTACTTTCCTGGTGTGTGGTGACAACTAGCACTTGACCTAATGGTAAGAACATCATTACATTTCTCAATCTCTTGCCAAACCACTTTTTCTTTGTCTAATTCTTTTATCTACAATTTACAGATGATGTGCTCCTCATCATAAGAATTGTGCCCCTGATGGTAAGAACATCACTACATTTCTCAATCTCTCGTCAAATTTTTACTTCTCAACCATCAAATCTGTTATTTCTCTAATATGTTGATGTAGTTATTACAAAATTTAATGATGTGCCAAACATCACATGTACTGTCCTGGTGTGTGGTGACAACTAGCACTTGACCTGATGGTAAGAACATCATTACATTTCTCAATCTCTTGCCAAATCACTTTTGCTTTGTCTAATTCCTTTATCTACAATTTACAGATGATGCGAGCCTCATCATAAGAACTGTGCTCGTGTTTGATGACAACTAGCACTTGGCCCTGATGGTAAGCAACATTACATTTCTCAATCTCTCGTCCAATTTTTACTTCTCAACCATCAAATCTGTTATTAATCTGATGTAGTTATCACAAATGATGTGCCAACCATCACATGTACTGTGCTGGTGTGTGATGACAACTAGCACTTGCCCCTGATGGTAAGAACATTATTACATATCTCAATCTCTTCTTAATCAAATCTTTACTTCTGAACCAACAAATCTGTTATTTCTCTACTCTCTTCCTATCCTCATCTAGTTATCAGAATTGATGTGCTTACCATCACGCGCACTGTGCTGGTGTGTGATGACAACTAGCACTTACCCCTAATGGTAACAACATTACATTTCTCAATCTTCCACTTAATCTACACTTTTCTACTATAAAATCTTTATTTTCTTTAATCTTTTCACTTTATTTAATTCTCTTATCTACAATTTACAGATGATGTGCTCCTCATCATAAGAACTGTGCCCCTGATGGTAAGAACATCATTACATTTCTCAATCTCTCGTCAAATGTTTACTTCTCAACCATCAAATCTGTTATTTCTCTAATCTGTTGATGTAGTTATTACAAAATTTAATGATGTGCCAAACATCACATGTACTGTCCTGGTGTGTGATGACAACTAGCACTTGCCCCTGATGGTAAGAACATTATTACATTTCTCTTCTTAATCAAATCTTTACTTCTGAACCAACAAATCTGTAATATCTCCAGTCTCTTCCTATCCTCATCTAGTTATCAGAATTGATGTGCTTCCCATCACGTGCACTGTGCTGGTGTGTGATGACAACTAGCACTTGCCCCTAATGGTAACAACATTACATTTCTCAATCTTCCACTTAATCTACACTTTTCCACTATAAAATCTTTAAATTCTTTAATCTTTTCACTTTATTTAATTCTCTTATCTACAATTTACAGATGATGTGCTCCTCATCATAAGAACTGTGCCCCTGATGGTAAGAACATCATTACATTTCTCAATCTCTCGTCAAATTTTTACTTCTCAACCATCAAATCTGTTATTTCTCTAATCTGTTGATGTAGTTATTACAAAATTTAATGATGTGCCAAACATCACATGTACTGTGCTGGTGTGTGATGACAACTAGCACTTGCCCCTGATGGTAAGAACATTATTACATTTCTCTTCTTAATCAAATCTTTACTTCTGAACCAACAAATCTGTAATATCTCCAGTCTCTTCCTATCCTCATCTAGTTATCAGAATTGATGTGCTTCCCATCACGTGCACTGTGCTGGTGTGTGATGACAACTAGCACTTGCCCCTAATGGTAACAACATTACATTTCTCAATCTTCCACTTAATCTACACTTTTCCACTATAAAATCTTTAAATTCTTTAATCTTTTCACTTTATTTAATTCTCTTATCTACAATTTACAGATGATGTGCTCCTCATCATAAGAACTGTGCCCCTGATGGTAAGAACATCATTACATTTCTCAATCTCTCATCAAATGTTTACTTCTCAACCATCAAATCTGTTATTTCTCTAATCTGTTGATGTAGTTATTACAAAATTTAATGATGTGCCAAACATCACATGTACTTTCCTGGTGTGTGGTGACAACTAGCACTTGACCTAATGGTAAGAACATCATTACATTTCTCAATCTCTTGCCAAACCACTTTTTCTTTGTCTAATTCTTTTATCTACAATTTACAGATGATGTGCTCCTCATCATAAGAATTGTGCCCCTGATGGTAAGAACATCATTACATTTCTCAATCTCTCGTCAAATTTTTACTTCTCAACCATCACATCTGTTATTTCTCTAATCTGTTGATGTAGTTATTACAAAATTTAATGATGTGCCAAACATCACATGTACTGTCCTGGTGTGTTGTGACAACTAGCACTTGACCTGATGGTAAGAAAATCATTACATTTCTCAATCTCTTGCCAAATCACTTTTGCTTTGTCTAATTCTTTTATCTACAATTTACAGATGATGCGAGCCTCATCATAAGAACTGTGCTCGTGTTTGATGACAACTAGCACTTGGCCCTGATGGTAAGCAACATTACATTTCTCAATCTCTCGTCCAATTTTTACTTCTCAACCATCAAATCTGTTATTAATCTGATGTAGTTATCACAAATGATTTGCCAACCATCACATGTACTGTGCTGGTGTGTGATGACAACTAGCACTTGCCCCTGATGGTAAGAAGATTATTACATATCTCAATCTCTTCTTAATCAAATCTTTACTTCTGAACCAACAAATCTGTTATTTCTCTACTCTCTTCCTATCCTCATCTAGTTATCAGAATTGATGTGCTTACCATCACGCGCACTGTGCTGGTGTGTGATGACAACTAGCACTTGCCCCTGATGGTAAGAACATCATTACATTTCTCAATCTCTTGCCAAATCACTTTTTCTTTGTCTAATTCTTTTATCTACAATTTACAGATGATTTGAGCCTCATCATAAGAACTGTACTCGTGTTTGATGACAACTAGCAGTTGGCCATGATGGTAAGCAAGAAAATTACATTTCTCAATCTCTCGTCAAATTTTTACTTCTCAACCATCAAATCTGTTATTTCTCTAATCTGTTGATGTAGTTATTACAAAATTTAATGATGTGCCAAACATCACATGTACTGTCCTGGTGTGTGGTGACAACTAGCACTTGACCTGATGGTAAGAACATCATTACATTTCTCAATCTCTTGCCAAATCACTTTTGCTTTGTCTAATTCTTTTATCTACAATTTACAGATGATGTGAGCCTCATCATAAGAACTGTGCTCGTGTTTGATGACAACTAGCACTTGGCCGTGATGGTAAGCAACAACATTACATTTCTCAATCTCTCGTCCAATTTTTACTTCTCAACCATCAAATCTAATTTATTTATCTGATGTAGTTATCACAAATCATGTAACAACCACCACATGTACTGTCCTGGTGTGTGATGACAACTAGAACTTGCCCCTGATGGTAAGAACATTATTACATTTCTCTTCTTAATCAAATCTTTACTTCTGAACCAACAAATCTGTAATATCTCCAGTCTCTTCCTATCCTCATCTAGTTATCAGAATTGATGTGCTTCCCATCACGTGCACTGTGCTGGTGTGTGATGACAACTAGCACTTGCCCCTAATGGTAACAACATTACATTTCTCAATCTTCCACTTAATCTACACTTTTCTACTATAAAATCTTTAAATTCTTTAATCTTTTCACTTTATTTAATTCTCTTATCTACAATTTACAGATGATGTGCTCCTCATCATAAGAACTATGCCCCTGATGGTAAGAACATCATTACATTTCTCAATCTCTCGTCAAATTTTTACTTCTCAACCATCAAATCTGTTATTTCTCTAATCTGTTGATGTAGTTATTACAAAATTTAATGATGTGCCAAACATCACATGTACTGTCCTGGTGTGTGATGACAACTAGCACTTGCCCCTGATGGTAAGAACATTATTACATTTCTCTTCTTAATCAAATCTTTACTTCTGAACCAACAAATCTGTAATATCTCCAGTCTCTTCCTATCCTCATCTAGTTATCAGAATTGATGTGCTTCCCATCACGTGCACTGTGCTGGTGTGTGATGACAACTAGCACTTGCCCCTAATGGTAACAACATTACATTTCTCAATCTTCCACTTAATCTACACTTTTCCACTATAAAATCTTTAAATTCTTTAATCTTTTCACTTTATTTAATTCTCTTATCTACAATTTACAGATGATGTGCTCCTCATCATAAGAACTGTGCCCCTGATGGTAAGAACATCATTACATTTCTCAATCTCTCGTCAAATGTTTACTTCTCAACCATCAAATCTGTTATTTCTCTAATCTGTTGATGTAGTTATTACAAAATTTAATGATGTGCCAAACATCACATGTACTTTCCTGGTGTGTGGTGACAACTAGCACTTGACCTAATGGTAAGAACATCATTACATTTCTCAATCTCTTGCCAAACCACTTTTTCTTTGTCTAATTCTTTTATCTACAATTTACAGATGATGTGCTCCTCATCATAAGAATTGTGCCCCTGATGGTAAGAACATCATTACATTTCTCAATCTCTCGTCAAATTTTTACTTCTCAACCATCAAATCTGTTATTTCTCTAATCTGTTGATGTAGTTATTACAAAATTTAATGATGTGCCAAACATCACATGTACTTTCCTGGTGTGTGGTGACAACTAGCACTTGACCTAATGGTAAGAACATCATTACATTTCTCAATCTCTTGCCAAACCACTTTTTCTTTGTCTAATTCTTTTATCTACAATTTACAGATGATGTGCTCCTCATCATAAGAATTGTGCCCCTGATGGTAAGAACATCATTACATTTCTCAATCTCTCGTCAAATTTTTACTTCTCAACCATCAAATCTGTTATTTCTCTAATCTGTTGATGTAGTTATTACAAAATTTAATGATGTGCCAAACATCACATGTACTGTCCTGGTGTGTGGTGACAACTAGCACTTGACCTGATGGTAAGAAAATCATTACATTTCTCAATCTCTTGCCAAATCACTTTTGCTTTGTCTAATTCTTTTATCTACAATTTACAGATGATGTGAGCCTCATCATAAGAACTGTGCTCGTGTTTGATGACAACTAGCACTTGGCCCTGATGGTAAGCAACATTACATTTCTCAATCTCTCGTCCAATTTTTACTTCTCAACCATCAAATCTGTTATTAATCTGATGTAGTTATCACAAATGATGTGCCAACCATCACATGTACTGTGCTGGTGTGTGATGACAACTAGCACTTGCCCCTGATGGTAAGAACATTATTACATATCTCAATCTCTTCTTAATCAAATCTTTACTTCTGAACCAACAAATCTGTTATTTCTCTACTCTCTTCCTATCCTCATCTAGTTATCAGAATTGATGTGCTTCCCATCACGCGCACTGTGCTGGTGTGTGATGACAACTAGCACTTGCCCCTGATGGTAAGAACATCATTACATTTCTCAATCTCTTGCCAAATCACTTTTTCTTTGTCTAATTCTTTTATCTACAATTTACAGATGATTTGAGCCTCATCATAAGAACTGTACTCGTGTTTGATGACAACTAGCAGTTGGCCATGATGGTAAGCAAGAAAATTACATTTCTCAATCTCTCGTCAAATTTTTACTTCTCAACCATCAAATCTAATTTATTTATCTGATGTAGTTATCACAAATCATGTAACAACCACCACATGTACTGTCCTGGTGTGTGATGACAACTAGAACTTGCCCCTGATGGTAAGAACATTATTACATTTCTCTTCTTAATCAAATCTTTACTTCTGAACCAACAAATCTGTCATTTCTCTAGTCTCTTCCTATCCTCATCTAGTTATCAGAATTGATGTGCTTCCCATCACGTGCACTGTGCTGGTGTGTGATGACAACTAGCACTTGCCCCTAATGGTAACAACATTACATTTCTCAATCTTCCACTTAATCTACACTTTTCCACTATAAAATCTTTAAATTCTTTAATCTTTTCACTTTATTTAATTCTCTTATCTACAATTTACAGATGATGTGCTCCTCATCATAAGAACTGTGCCCCTGATGGTAAGAACATCATTACATTTCTCAATCTCTCGTCAAATGTTTACTTCTCAACCATCAAATCTGTTATTTCTCTAATCTATTGATGTAGTTATTACAAAATTTAATGATGTGCCAAACATCACATGTACTGTCCTGGTGTGTGGTGACAACTAGCACTTGACCTAATGGTAAGAACATCATTACATTTCTCAATCTCTTGCCAAACCACTTTTTCTTTGTCTAATTCTTTTATCTACAATTTACAGATGATGTGCTCCTCATCATAAGAATTGTGCCCCTGATGGTAAGAACATCATTACATTTCTCAATCTCTCGTCAAATTTTTACTTCTCAACCATCAAATCTGTTATTTCTCTAATCTGTTGATGTAGTTATTACAAAATTTAATGATGTGCCAAACATCACATGTACTGTCCTGGTGTGTGGTGACAACTAGCACATGACCTGATGGTAAGAAAATCATTACATTTCTCAATCTCTTGCCAAATCACATTTGCTTTGTCAAATTCTTTTATCTACAATTTACAGATGATGTGAGCCTCATCATAAGAACTGTGCTCGTGTTTGATGACAACTAGCACTTGGCCCTGATGGTAAGCAACGACATTACATTTCTCAATCTCTTGTTAACTTTTTTACTTCTCAACCATCAAATCTGTTATTTCTCTAATCTGTTGATGTAGTTATTACAAAATTTAATGATGTGCCAAACATCACATCTACTGTCCTGGTGTGTGGTGACAACTAGCACTTGCCCCTGATGGTAAGAACATCATTACATTTCTCAATCTCTTGCCAAATCACATTTGCTTTGTCAAATTCTTTTATCTACAATTTACAGATGATGTGAGCCTCATCATAAGAACTGTGCTCGTGTTTGATGACAATTAGCACTTGGCCCTGATGGTAAGCAACAACATTACATTTCTCAATCTCTCGTCCAATTTCTACTTCTCAACCATCAAATCTGTTATTAATCTGATGAAGTTATCACAAATGATGTGCCAACCATCACATGTACTGTGCTGGTGTGTGATGACAACTAGCACTTGCCCCTGATGGTAAGAACATTATTACATATCTCAATCTCTTCTTAATCAAATCTTTACTTCTGAACCAACAAATCTGTTATTTCTCTACTCTCTTCCTATCCTCATCTAGTTATCAGAATTGATGTGCTTCCCATCACGCGCACTGTGCTGGTGTGTGATGACAACTAGCACTTGCCCCTGATGGTAAGAACATCATTACATTTCTCAATCTCTTGCCAAATCACTTTTTCTTTGTCTAATTCTTTTATCTACAATTTACAGATGATTTGAGCCTCATCATAAGAACTGTACTCGTGTTTGATGACAACTAGCAGTTGGCCATGATGGTAAGCAAGAAAATTACATTTCTCAATCTCTCGTCAAATTTTTACTTCTCAACCATCAAATCTGTTATTTCTCTAATCTGTTGATGTAGTTATTACAAAATTTAATGATGTGCCAAACATCACATGTACTGTCCTGGTGTGTGGTGACAACTAGCACTTGACCTGATGGTAAGAACATCATTACATTTCTCAATCTCTTGCCAAATCACTTTTGCTTTGTCTAATTCTTTTATCTACAATTTACAGATGATGTGAACCTCATCATAAGAACTGTGCTCGTGTTTGATGACAACTAGCACTTGGCCGTGATGGTAAGCAACAACATTACATTTCTCAATCTCTCGTCCAATTTTTACTTCTCAACCATCAAATCTAATTTATTTATCTGATGTAGTTATCACAAATCATGTAACAACCACCACATGTACTGTGATGGTGTGTGATGACAACTAGAACTTGCCCCTGATGGTAAGAACATTATTACATTTCTCTTCTTAATCAAATCTTTACTTCTGAACCAACAAATCTGTCATTTCTCTAGTCTCTTCCTATCCTCATCTAGTTATCAGAATTGATGTGCTTCCCATCACGTGCACTGTGCTGGTGTGTGATGACAACTAGCACTTGCCCCTAATGGTAAGAACATTACATTTCTCAATCTTCCACTTAATCTACACTTTTCCACTATAAAATCTTTAAATTCTTTAATCTTTTCACTTTATTTAATTCTCTTATCTACAATTTACAGATGATGTGCTCCTCATCATAAGAATTGTGCCCCTGATGGTAAGAACATCATTACATTTCTCAATCTCTCGTCCAATTTTTACTTCTCAACCATCAAATCTGTTATTTCTCTAATCTGTTGATGTAGTTATTACAAAATTTAATGATGTGCCAAACATCACATGTACTGTCCTGGTGTGTGGTGACAACTAGCACATGACCTGATGGTAAGAAAATCATTACATTTCTCAATCTCTTGCCAAATCACTTTTGCTTTGTCTAATTCTTTTATCTACAATTTACAGATGATGTGAGCCTCATCATAAGAACTGTGCTCGTGTTTGATGACAACTAGCACTTGGCCCTGATGGTAAGCAAGAAAATTACATTTCTCAATCTCTCGTCAAATTTTTACTTCTCAACCATCAAATCTGTTATTTCTCTAATCTGTTGATGTAGTTATTACAAAATTTAATGATGTGCCAAACATCACATGTACTGTCCTGGTGTGTGGTGACAACTAGCACATGACCTGATGGTAAGAAAATCATTACATTTCTCAATCTCTTGCCAAATCACTTTTGCTTTGTCTAATTCTTTTATCTACAATTTACAGATGATGTGAGCCTCATCATAAGAACTGTGCTCGTGTTTGATGACAACTAGCACTTGGCCCTGATGGTAAGCAACGACATTACATTTCTCAATCTCTTGTTAACTTTTTTACTTCTCAACCATCAAATCTGTTATTTCTCTAATCTGTTGATGTAGTTATTACAAAATTTAATGATGTGCCAAACATCACATCTACTGTCCTGGTGTGTGGTGACAACTAGCACTTGCCCCTGATGGTAAGAACATCATTACATTTCTCAATCTCTTGCCAAATCACATTTGCTTTGTCAAATTCTTTTATCTACAATTTACAGATGATGTGAGCCTCATCATAAGAACTGTGCTCGTGTTTGATGACAATTAGCACTTGGCCCTGATGGTAAGCAACAACATTACATTTCTCAATCTCTCGTCCAATTTCTACTTCTCAACCATCAAATCTGTTATTAATCTGATGAAGTTATCACAAATGATGTGCCAACCATCACATGTACTGTGCTGGTGTGTGATGACAACTAGCACTTGCCCCTGATGGTAAGAACATTATTACATATCTCAATCTCTTCTTAATCAAATCTTTACTTCTGAACCAACAAATCTGTTATTTCTCTACTCTCTTCCTATCCTCATCTAGTTATCAGAATTGATGTGCTTCCCATCACGCGCACTGTGCTGGTGTGTGATGACAACTAGCACTTGCCCCTGATGGTAAGAACATCATTACATTTCTCAATCTCTTGCCAAATCACTTTTTCTTTGTCTAATTCTTTTATCTACAATTTACAGATGATTTGAGCCTCATCATAAGAACTGTACTCGTGTTTGATGACAACTAGCAGTTGGCCATGATGGTAAGCAAGAAAATTACATTTCTCAATCTCTCGTCAAATTTTTACTTCTCAACCATCAAATCTGTTATTTCTCTAATCTGTTGATGTAGTTATTACAAAATTTAATGATGTGCCAAACATCACATGTACTGTCCTGGTGTGTGGTGACAACTAGCACTTGACCTGATGGTAAGAACATCATTACATTTCTCAATCTCTTGCCAAATCACTTTTGCTTTGTCTAATTCTTTTATCTACAATTTACAGATGATGTGAACCTCATCATAAGAACTGTGCTCGTGTTTGATGACAACTAGCACTTGGCCGTGATGGTAAGCAACAACATTACATTTCTCAATCTCTCGTCCAATTTTTACTTCTCAACCATCAAATCTAATTTATTTATCTGATGTAGTTATCACAAATCATGTAACAACCACCACATGTACTGTGATGGTGTGTGATGACAACTAGAACTTGCCCCTGATGGTAAGAACATTATTACATTTCTCTTCTTAATCAAATCTTTACTTCTGAACCAACAAATCTGTCATTTCTCTAGTCTCTTCCTATCCTCATCTAGTTATCAGAATTGATGTGCTTCCCATCACGTGCACTGTGCTGGTGTGTGATGACAACTAGCACTTGCCCCTAATGGTAAGAACATTACATTTCTCAATCTTCCACTTAATCTACACTTTTCCACTATAAAATCTTTAAATTCTTTAATCTTTTCACTTTATTTAATTCTCTTATCTACAATTTACAGATGATGTGCTCCTCATCATAAGAATTGTGCCCCTGATGGTAAGAACATCATTACATTTCTCAATCTCTCGTCCAATTTTTACTTCTCAACCATCAAATCTGTTATTTCTCTAATCTGTTGATGTAGTTATTACAAAATTTAATGATGTGCCAAACATCACATGTACTGTCCTGGTGTGTGGTGACAACTAGCACATGACCTGATGGTAAGAAAATCATTACATTTCTCAATCTCTTGCCAAATCACTTTTGCTTTGTCTAATTCTTTTATCTACAATTTACAGATGATGTGAGCCTCATCATAAGAACTGTGCTCGTGTTTGATGACAACTAGCACTTGGCCCTGATGGTAAGCAAGAAAATTACATTTCTCAATCTCTCGTCAAATTTTTACTTCTCAACCATCAAATCTGTTATTTCTCTAATCTGTTGATGTAGTTATTACAAAATTTAATGATGTGCCAAACATCACATGTACTGTCCTGGTGTGTGGTGACAACTAGCACATGACCTGATGGTAAGAAAATCATTACATTTCTCAATCTCTTGCCAAATCACTTTTGCTTTGTCTAATTCTTTTATCTACAATTTACAGATGATGTGAGCCTCATCATAAGAACTGTGCTCGTGTTTGATGACAACTAGCACTTGGCCCTGATGGTAAGCAACGACATTACATTTCTCAATCTCTTGTTAACTTTTTTACTTCTCAACCATCAAATCTGTTATTTCTCTAATCTGTTGATGTAGTTATTACAAAATTTAATGATGTGCCAAACATCACATCTACTGTCCTGGTGTGTGGTGACAACTAGCACTTGCCCCTGATGGTAAGAACATCATTACATTTCTCAATCTCTTGCCAAATCACATTTGCTTTGTCAAATTCTTTTATCTACAATTTACAGATGATGTGAGCCTCATCATAAGAACTGTGCTCGTGTTTGATGACAATTAGCACTTGGCCCTGATGGTAAGCAACAACATTACATTTCTCAATCTCTCGTCCAATTTCTACTTCTCAACCATCAAATCTGTTATTAATCTGATGAAGTTATCACAAATGATGTGCCAACCATCACATGTACTGTGCTGGTGTGTGATGACAACTAGCACTTGCCCCTGATGGTAAGAACATTATTACATATCTCAATCTCTTCTTAATCAAATCTTTACTTCTGAACCAACAAATCTGTTATTTCTCTACTCTCTTCCTATCCTCATCTAGTTATCAGAATTGATGTGCTTCCCATCACGCGCACTGTGCTGGTGTGTGATGACAACTAGCACTTGCCCCTGATGGTAAGAACATCATTACATTTCTCAATCTCTTGCCAAATCACTTTTTCTTTGTCTAATTCTTTTATCTACAATTTACAGATGATTTGAGCCTCATCATAAGAACTGTACTCGTGTTTGATGACAACTAGCAGTTGGCCATGATGGTAAGCAAGAAAATTACATTTCTCAATCTCTCGTCAAATTTTTACTTCTCAACCATCAAATCTGTTATTTCTCTAATCTGTTGATGTAGTTATTACAAAATTTAATGATGTGCCAAACATCACATGTACTGTCCTGGTGTGTGGTGACAACTAGCACTTGACCTGATGGTAAGAACATCATTACATTTCTCAATCTCTTGCCAAATCACTTTTGCTTTGTCTAATTCTTTTATCTACAATTTACAGATGATGTGAACCTCATCATAAGAACTGTGCTCGTGTTTGATGACAACTAGCACTTGGCCGTGATGGTAAGCAACAACATTACATTTCTCAATCTCTCGTCCAATTTTTACTTCTCAACCATCAAATCTAATTTATTTATCTGATGTAGTTATCACAAATCATGTAACAACCACCACATGTACTGTGATGGTGTGTGATGACAACTAGAACTTGCCCCTGATGGTAAGAACATTATTACATTTCTCTTCTTAATCAAATCTTTACTTCTGAACCAACAAATCTGTCATTTCTCTAGTCTCTTCCTATCCTCATCTAGTTATCAGAATTGATGTGCTTCCCATCACGTGCACTGTGCTGGTGTGTGATGACAACTAGCACTTGCCCCTAATGGTAACAACATTACATTTCTCAATCTTCCACTTAATCTACACTTTTCCACTATAAAATCTTTAAATTCTTTAATCTTTTCACTTTATTTAATTCTCTTATCTACAATTTACAGATGATGTGCTCCTCATCATAAGAACTGTGCCCCTGATGGTAAGAACATCATTACATTTCTCAATCTCTCGTCAAATGTTTACTTCTCAACCATCAAATCTGTTATTTCTCTAATCTGTTGATGTAGTTATTACAAAATTTAATGATGTGCCAAACATCACATGTACTGTCCTGGTGTGTGGTGACAACTAGCACTTGACCTAATGGTAAGAACATCATTACATTTCTCAATCTCTTGCCAAACCACTTTTTCTTTGTCTAATTCTTTTATCTACAATTTACAGATGATGTGCTCCTCATCATAAGAATTGTGCCCCTGATGGTAAGAACATCATTACATTTCTCAATCTCTCGTCCAATTTTTACTTCTCAACCATCAAATCTGTTATTTCTCTAATCTGTTGATGTAGTTATTACAAAATTTAATGATGTGCCAAACATCACATGTACTGTCCTGGTGTGTGGTGACAACTAGCACATGACCTGATGGTAAGAAAATCATTACATTTCTCAATCTCTTGCCAAATCACTTTTGCTTTGTCTAATTCTTTTATCTACAATTTACAGATGATGTGAGCCTCATCATAAGAACTGTGCTCGTGTTTGATGACAACTAGCACTTGGCCCTGATGGTAAGCAACGACATTACATTTCTCAATCTCTTGTTAACTTTTTTACTTCTCAACCATCAAATCTGTTATTTCTCTAATCTGTTGATGTAGTTATTACAAAATTTAATGATGTGCCAAACATCACATCTACTGTCCTGGTGTGTGGTGACAACTAGCACTTGCCCCTGATGGTAAGAACATCATTACATTTCTCAATCTCTTGCCAAATCACATTTGCTTTGTCAAATTCTTTTATCTACAATTTACAGATGATGTGAGCCTCATCATAAGAACTGTGCTCGTGTTTGATGACAATTAGCACTTGGCCCTGATGGTAAGCAACAACATTACATTTCTCAATCTCTCGTCCAATTTCTACTTCTCAACCATCAAATCTGTTATTAATCTGATGAAGTTATCACAAATGATGTGCCAACCATCACATGTACTGTGCTGGTGTGTGATGACAACTAGCACTTGCCCCTGATGGTAAGAACATTATTACATATCTCAATCTCTTCTTAATCAAATCTTTACTTCTGAACCAACAAATCTGTTATTTCTCTACTCTCTTCCTATCCTCATCTAGTTATCAGAATTGATGTGCTTCCCATCACGCGCACTGTGCTGGTGTGTGATGACAACTAGCACTTGCCCCTGATGGTAAGAACATCATTACATTTCTCAATCTCTTGCCAAATCACTTTTTCTTTGTCTAATTCTTTTATCTACAATTTACAGATGATTTGAGCCTCATCATAAGAACTGTACTCGTGTTTGATGACAACTAGCAGTTGGCCATGATGGTAAGCAAGAAAATTACATTTCTCAATCTCTCGTCAAATTTTTACTTCTCAACCATCAAATCTGTTATTTCTCTAATCTGTTGATGTAGTTATTACAAAATTTAATGATGTGCCAAACATCACATGTACTGTCCTGGTGTGTGGTGACAACTAGCACTTGACCTGATGGTAAGAACATCATTACATTTCTCAATCTCTTGCCAAATCACTTTTGCTTTGTCTAATTCTTTTATCTACAATTTACAGATGATGTGAACCTCATCATAAGAACTGTGCTCGTGTTTGATGACAACTAGCACTTGGCCGTGATGGTAAGCAACAACATTACATTTCTCAATCTCTCGTCCAATTTTTACTTCTCAACCATCAAATCTAATTTATTTATCTGATGTAGTTATCACAAATCATGTAACAACCACCACATGTACTGTGATGGTGTGTGATGACAACTAGAACTTGCCCCTGATGGTAAGAACATTATTACATTTCTCTTCTTAATCAAATCTTTACTTCTGAACCAACAAATCTGTCATTTCTCTAGTCTCTTCCTATCCTCATCTAGTTATCAGAATTGATGTGCTTCCCATCACGTGCACTGTGCTGGTGTGTGATGACAACTAGCACTTGCCCCTAATGGTAAGAACATTACATTTCTCAATCTTCCACTTAATCTACACTTTTCCACTATAAAATCTTTAAATTCTTTAATCTTTTCACTTTATTTAATTCTCTTATCTACAATTTACAGATGATGTGCTCCTCATCATAAGAATTGTGCCCCTGATGGTAAGAACATCATTACATTTCTCAATCTCTCGTCCAATTTTTACTTCTCAACCATCAAATCTGTTATTTCTCTAATCTGTTGATGTAGTTATTACAAAATTTAATGATGTGCCAAACATCACATGTACTGTCCTGGTGTGTGGTGACAACTAGCACATGACCTGATGGTAAGAAAATCATTACATTTCTCAATCTCTTGCCAAATCACTTTTGCTTTGTCTAATTCTTTTATCTACAATTTACAGATGATGTGAGCCTCATCATAAGAACTGTGCTCGTGTTTGATGACAACTAGCACTTGGCCCTGATGGTAAGCAAGAAAATTACATTTCTCAATCTCTCGTCAAATTTTTACTTCTCAACCATCAAATCTGTTATTTCTCTAATCTGTTGATGTAGTTATTACAAAATTTAATGATGTGCCAAACATCACATGTACTGTCCTGGTGTGTGGTGACAACTAGCACATGACCTGATGGTAAGAAAATCATTACATTTCTCAATCTCTTGCCAAATCACTTTTGCTTTGTCTAATTCTTTTATCTACAATTTACAGATGATGTGAGCCTCATCATAAGAACTGTGCTCGTGTTTGATGACAACTAGCACTTGGCCCTGATGGTAAGCAACGACATTACATTTCTCAATCTCTTGTTAACTTTTTTACTTCTCAACCATCAAATCTGTTATTTCTCTAATCTGTTGATGTAGTTATTACAAAATTTAATGATGTGCCAAACATCACATCTACTGTCCTGGTGTGTGGTGACAACTAGCACTTGCCCCTGATGGTAAGAACATCATTACATTTCTCAATCTCTTGCCAAATCACATTTGCTTTGTCAAATTCTTTTATCTACAATTTACAGATGATGTGAGCCTCATCATAAGAACTGTGCTCGTGTTTGATGACAATTAGCACTTGGCCCTGATGGTAAGCAACAACATTACATTTCTCAATCTCTCGTCCAATTTCTACTTCTCAACCATCAAATCTGTTATTAATCTGATGAAGTTATCACAAATGATGTGCCAACCATCACATGTACTGTGCTGGTGTGTGATGACAACTAGCACTTGCCCCTGATGGTAAGAACATTATTACATATCTCAATCTCTTCTTAATCAAATCTTTACTTCTGAACCAACAAATCTGTTATTTCTCTACTCTCTTCCTATCCTCATCTAGTTATCAGAATTGATGTGCTTCCCATCACGCGCACTGTGCTGGTGTGTGATGACAACTAGCACTTGCCCCTGATGGTAAGAACATCATTACATTTCTCAATCTCTTGCCAAATCACTTTTTCTTTGTCTAATTCTTTTATCTACAATTTACAGATGATTTGAGCCTCATCATAAGAACTGTACTCGTGTTTGATGACAACTAGCAGTTGGCCATGATGGTAAGCAAGAAAATTACATTTCTCAATCTCTCGTCAAATTTTTACTTCTCAACCATCAAATCTGTTATTTCTCTAATCTGTTGATGTAGTTATTACAAAATTTAATGATGTGCCAAACATCACATGTACTGTCCTGGTGTGTGGTGACAACTAGCACTTGACCTGATGGTAAGAACATCATTACATTTCTCAATCTCTTGCCAAATCACTTTTGCTTTGTCTAATTCTTTTATCTACAATTTACAGATGATGTGAACCTCATCATAAGAACTGTGCTCGTGTTTGATGACAACTAGCACTTGGCCGTGATGGTAAGCAACAACATTACATTTCTCAATCTCTCGTCCAATTTTTACTTCTCAACCATCAAATCTAATTTATTTATCTGATGTAGTTATCACAAATCATGTAACAACCACCACATGTACTGTGATGGTGTGTGATGACAACTAGAACTTGCCCCTGATGGTAAGAACATTATTACATTTCTCTTCTTAATCAAATCTTTACTTCTGAACCAACAAATCTGTCATTTCTCTAGTCTCTTCCTATCCTCATCTAGTTATCAGAATTGATGTGCTTCCCATCACGTGCACTGTGCTGGTGTGTGATGACAACTAGCACTTGCCCCTAATGGTAACAACATTACATTTCTCAATCTTCCACTTAATCTACACTTTTCCACTATAAAATCTTTAAATTCTTTAATCTTTTCACTTTATTTAATTCTCTTATCTACAATTTACAGATGATGTGCTCCTCATCATAAGAACTGTGCCCCTGATGGTAAGAACATCATTACATTTCTCAATCTCTCGTCAAATGTTTACTTCTCAACCATCAAATCTGTTATTTCTCTAATCTGTTGATGTAGTTATTACAAAATTTAATGATGTGCCAAACATCACATGTACTGTCCTGGTGTGTGGTGACAACTAGCACTTGACCTAATGGTAAGAACATCATTACATTTCTCAATCTCTTGCCAAACCACTTTTTCTTTGTCTAATTCTTTTATCTACAATTTACAGATGATGTGCTCCTCATCATAAGAATTGTGCCCCTGATGGTAAGAACATCATTACATTTCTCAATCTCTCGTCCAATTTTTACTTCTCAACCATCAAATCTGTTATTTCTCTAATCTGTTGATGTAGTTATTACAAAATTTAATGATGTGCCAAACATCACATGTACTGTCCTGGTGTGTGGTGACAACTAGCACATGACCTGATGGTAAGAAAATCATTACATTTCTCAATCTCTTGCCAAATCACTTTTGCTTTGTCTAATTCTTTTATCTACAATTTACAGATGATGTGAGCCTCATCATAAGAACTGTGCTCGTGTTTGATGACAACTAGCACTTGGCCCTGATGGTAAGCAACGACATTACATTTCTCAATCTCTTGTTAACTTTTTTACTTCTCAACCATCAAATCTGTTATTTCTCTAATCTGTTGATGTAGTTATTACAAAATTTAATGATGTGCCAAACATCACATCTACTGTCCTGGTGTGTGGTGACAACTAGCACTTGCCCCTGATGGTAAGAACATCATTACATTTCTCAATCTCTTGCCAAATCACATTTGCTTTGTCAAATTCTTTTATCTACAATTTACAGATGATGTGAGCCTCATCATAAGAACTGTGCTCGTGTTTGATGACAATTAGCACTTGGCCCTGATGGTAAGCAACAACATTACATTTCTCAATCTCTCGTCCAATTTCTACTTCTCAACCATCAAATCTGTTATTAATCTGATGAAGTTATCACAAATGATGTGCCAACCATCACATGTACTGTGCTGGTGTGTGATGACAACTAGCACTTGCCCCTGATGGTAAGAACATTATTACATATCTCAATCTCTTCTTAATCAAATCTTTACTTCTGAACCAACAAATCTGTTATTTCTCTACTCTCTTCCTATCCTCATCTAGTTATCAGAATTGATGTGCTTCCCATCACGCGCACTGTGCTGGTGTGTGATGACAACTAGCACTTGCCCCTGATGGTAAGAACATCATTACATTTCTCAATCTCTTGCCAAATCACTTTTTCTTTGTCTAATTCTTTTATCTACAATTTACAGATGATTTGAGCCTCATCATAAGAACTGTACTCGTGTTTGATGACAACTAGCAGTTGGCCATGATGGTAAGCAAGAAAATTACATTTCTCAATCTCTCGTCAAATTTTTACTTCTCAACCATCAAATCTGTTATTTCTCTAATCTGTTGATGTAGTTATTACAAAATTTAATGATGTGCCAAACATCACATGTACTGTCCTGGTGTGTGGTGACAACTAGCACTTGACCTGATGGTAAGAACATCATTACATTTCTCAATCTCTTGCCAAATCACTTTTGCTTTGTCTAATTCTTTTATCTACAATTTACAGATGATGTGAACCTCATCATAAGAACTGTGCTCGTGTTTGATGACAACTAGCACTTGGCCGTGATGGTAAGCAACAACATTACATTTCTCAATCTCTCGTCCAATTTTTACTTCTCAACCATCAAATCTAATTTATTTATCTGATGTAGTTATCACAAATCATGTAACAACCACCACATGTACTGTGATGGTGTGTGATGACAACTAGAACTTGCCCCTGATGGTAAGAACATTATTACATTTCTCTTCTTAATCAAATCTTTACTTCTGAACCAACAAATCTGTCATTTCTCTAGTCTCTTCCTATCCTCATCTAGTTATCAGAATTGATGTGCTTCCCATCACGTGCACTGTGCTGGTGTGTGATGACAACTAGCACTTGCCCCTAATGGTAACAACATTACATTTCTCAATCTTCCACTTAATCTACACTTTTCCACTATAAAATCTTTAAATTCTTTAATCTTTTCACTTTATTTAATTCTCTTATCTACAATTTACAGATGATGTGCTCCTCATCATAAGAACTGTGCCCCTGATGGTAAGAACATCATTACATTTCTCAATCTCTCGTCAAATGTTTACTTCTCAACCATCAAATCTGTTATTTCTCTAATCTGTTGATGTAGTTATTACAAAATTTAATGATGTGCCAAACATCACATGTACTGTCCTGGTGTGTGGTGACAACTAGCACTTGACCTAATGGTAAGAACATCATTACATTTCTCAATCTCTTGCCAAACCACTTTTTCTTTGTCTAATTCTTTTATCTACAATTTACAGATGATGTGCTCCTCATCATAAGAATTGTGCCCCTGATGGTAAGAACATCATTACATTTCTCAATCTCTCGTCCAATTTTTACTTCTCAACCATCAAATCTGTTATTTCTCTAATCTGTTGATGTAGTTATTACAAAATTTAATGATGTGCCAAACATCACATGTACTGTCCTGGTGTGTGGTGACAACTAGCACATGACCTGATGGTAAGAAAATCATTACATTTCTCAATCTCTTGCCAAATCACTTTTGCTTTGTCTAATTCTTTTATCTACAATTTACAGATGATGTGAGCCTCATCATAAGAACTGTGCTCGTGTTTGATGACAACTAGCACTTGGCCCTGATGGTAAGCAACGACATTACATTTCTCAATCTCTTGTTAAATTTTTACTTCTCAACCATCAAATCTGTTATTTCTCTAATCTGTTGATGTAGTTATTACAAAATTTAATGATGTGCCAAACATCACATCTACTGTCCTGGTGTGTGGTGACAACTAGCACTTGCCCCTGATGGTAAGAACATCATTACATTTCTCAATCTCTTGCCAAATCACATTTGCTTTGTCAAATTCTTTTATCTACAATTTACAGATGATGTGAGCCTCATCATAAGAACTGTGCTCGTGTTTGATGACAATTAGCACTTGGCCCTGATGGTAAGCAACAACATTACATTTCTCAATCTCTCGTCCAATTTCTACTTCTCAACCATCAAATCTGTTATTAATCTGATGAAGTTATCACAAATGATGTGCCAACCATCACATGTACTGTGCTGGTGTGTGATGACAACTAGCACTTGCCCCTGATGGTAAGAACATTATTACATATCTCAATCTCTTCTTAATCAAATCTTTACTTCTGAACCAACAAATCTGTTATTTCTCTACTCTCTTCCTATCCTCATCTAGTTATCAGAATTGATGTGCTTCCCATCACGCGCACTGTGCTGGTGTGTGATGACAACTAGCACTTGCCCCTGATGGTAAGAACATCATTACATTTCTCAATCTCTTGCCAAATCACTTTTGCTTTGTCTAATTCTTTTATCTACAATTTACAGATGATGTGAGCCTCATCATAAGAACTGTGCTCGTGTTTGATGACAACTAGCACTTGCCCCTGATGGTAAGAACATTATTACATATCTCAATCTCTTCTTAATCAAATCTTTACTTCTGAACCAACAAATCTGTTATTTCTCTACTCTCTTCCTATCCTTATCTAGTTATCAGAATTGATGTGCTTCCCCATCACGCGCTCTGTGCTGGTGTGTGATGACAACTAGACCTTGCCCCTAATGGTAAGAACATTACATTTCTCAATCTTCCACTTAATCTATACTTTTTCACTATCAAATCTTTAAATTCTTTTCACTTTATTTAATTCTCTTATCTACAATTTACAGATGATGTGCTCCTCATCATAAGAACTGTGCTGGTGTGTGATGACAACTAGCACTTGGCCCTGATGGTAAGCAAGAACATTACATTTCTCAATCTCTCGTCAAATTTTTACTTCTCAACCATCAAATCTGTTATTTCTCTAATCTGTTGATGTAGTTATTACAAAATTTAATGATGTGCCAAACATCACATGTACTGTCCTGGTGTGTGGTGACAACTAGCACTTGACCTGATGGTAAGAACATCATTACATTTCTCAATCTCTTGCCAAATCACTTTTTCTTTGTCTAATTCTTTTATCTACAATTTACAGATGATGTGAGCCTCATCATAAGAACTGTGCTCGTGTTTGATGACAACTAGCACTTGGCCCTGATGGTAAGCAACAACATTACATTTCTAAATCTCTCGTCCAATTTTTACTTCTCAACCATCAAATCTAATTTATTTATCTGATGTAGTTATCACAAATGATGTAACAACCACCACATGTACTGTGATGGTGTGTGATGACAACTAGCACTTGCCCCTGATGGTAAGAACATTATTATATTTCTCTTCTTAATCAAATCTTTACTTCTGAACCAACAAATCTGTCATTTCTCTAGTCTCTTCCTATCCTCATCTAGTTATCAGAATTGATGTGCTTCCCATCACGCGCACTGTGCTGGTGTGTGATGACAACTAGCACTTGCCCCTGATGGTAAGAACATCATTACATTTCTCAATCTCTTGCCAAATCACTTTTTCTTTGTCTAATTCTTTTATCTACAATTTACAGATGATGTGAGCCTCATCATAAGAACTGTGCTCGTGTTTGATGACAACTAGCACTTGCCCCTGATGGTAAGAACATTATTACATATCTCAATCTCTTCTTAATCAAATCTTTACTTCTGAACCAACAAATTTGTTATTTCTCTACTCTTCCTATCCTCATCTAGTTATCAGAATTGATGTGCTTCCCCATCACGCGCTCTGTGCTGGTGTGTGATGACAACTAGACCTTGCCCCTGATGGTAAGAACATTACATTTCTCAATCTTCCACTTAATCTATACTTTTTCACTATCAAATCTTTAAATTCTTTTCACTTTATTTAATTCTCTTATCTACAATTTACAGATGATGTGCTCCTCATCATAAGAACTGTGCTGGTGTGTGATGACAACTAGCACTTGGCCCTGATGGTAAGCAAGAAAATTACATTTCTCAATCTCTCGTCAAATTTTTACTTCTTAACGATCAAATCTGTTATTTCTCTAATCTGTTGATGTAGTTATTACAAAATTTAATGATGTGCAAAACATCACATGTACTGTCCTGGTGTGTGGTGACAACTAGCACTTGACCTGATGGTAAGAACATCATTACATTTCTCAATCTCTTGCCAAATCACTTTTTCTTTGTCTAATTCTTTTATCTACAATTTACAGATGATGTGAGCCTCATCATAAGAACTGTGCTCGTGTTTGATGACAACTAGCACTTGGCCCTGATGGTAAGCAACAACATTACATTTCTAAATCTCTCGTCCAATTTTTACTTCTCAACCATCAAATCTAATTTATTTATCTGATGTAGTTATCACAAATGATGTAACAACCACCACATGTACTGTGATGGTGTGTGATGACAACTAGCACTTGCCCCTGATGGTAAGAACATTATTACATTTCTCTTCTTAATCAAATCTTTACTTCTGAACCAACAAATCTGTCATTTCTCTAGTCTCTTCCTATCCTCATCTAGTTATCAGAATTGATGTGCTTCCCATCACGCGCACTGTGCTGGTGTGTGATGACAACTAGCACTTGACCCTAATGGTAACAACATTACATTTCTCAATCTTCCACTTAATCTACACTTTTCCACTATAAAATCTTTAAATTCTTTAATCTTTTCACTTTATTTAATTCTCTTATCTACAATTTACAGATGATGTGCTCCTCATCATAAGAACTGTGCCCCTGATGGTAAGAACATCATTACATTTCTCAATCTCTTGTCAAATTTTTACTTCTCAACCATCAAATCTAATTTATTTATCTGATGTAGTTATCACAAATCATGTAACAACCACCACATGTACTGTGATGGTGTGTGATGACAACTAGAACTTGCCCCTGATGGTAAGAACATTATTACATTTCTCTTCTTAATCAAATCTTTACTTCTGAACCAACAAATCTGTTATTTCTCTAGTCTCTTCCTATCCTCATCTAGTTATCAGAATTGATGTGCTTCCCATCACGCGCACTGTGCTGGTGTGTGATGACAACTAGCACTTGCCCCTGATGGTAAGAACATCATTACATTTCTCAATCTCTTGCCAAATCACTTTTGCTTTGTCTAATTCTTTTATCTACAATTTACAGATGATGTGAGCCTCATCATAAGAACTGTGCTCGTGTTTGATGACAACTAGCACTTGCCCCTGATGGTAAGAACATTATTACATATCTCAATCTCTTCTTAATCAAATCTTTACTTCTGAACCAACAAATCTGTTATTTCTCTACTCTCTTCCTATCCTTATCTAGTTATCAGAATTGATGTGCTTCCCCATCACGCGCTCTGTGCTGGTGTGTGATGACAACTAGACCTTGCCCCTAATGGTAAGAACATTACATTTCTCAATCCTCCACTTAATCTATACTTTTTCACTATCAAATCTTTAAATTCTTTTCACTTTATTTAATTCTCTTATCTACAATTTACAGATGATGTGCTCCTCATCATAAGAACTGTGCTGGTGTGTGATGACAACTAGCACTTGGCCCTGATGGTAAGCAAGAACATTACATTTCTCAATCTCTCGTCAAATTTTTACTTCTCAACCATCAAATCTGTTATTTCTCTAATCTGTTGATGTAGTTATTACAAAATTTAATGATGTGCCAAACATCACATGTACTGTCCTGGTGTGTGGTGACAACTAGCACTTGACCTGATGGTAAGAACATCATTACATTTCTCAATCTCTTGCCAAATCACTTTTTCTTTGTCTAATTCTTTTATCTACAATTTACAGATGATGTGATCCTCATCATAAGAACTGTGCTCGTGTTTGATGACAACTAGCACTTGGCCCTGATGGTAAGCAACAACATTACATTTCTCAATCTCTCGTCAAATTTTTACTTCTCAACCATCAAATCTGTTATTTATCTGATGTAGTTATCACAAATGATGTACCAACCATCACATGTACTGTGCTGGTGTGTGATGACAACTAGACCTTGCCCCTGATGGTAAGAACATTACATTTCTCAATCTTCCACTTAATCTATACTTTTTCACTATCAAATCTTTTAATTCTTTTCACTTTATTTAATTATCTTATGTACAATTTACAGATGATGTGAGCCTCATCATAAGAACTGTGCTCGTGTTTGATGACAACTAGCACTTGGACCTGATGGTAAGCAAGAACATTACATTTCTTAATCTCTCGTCAAATTTTTACTTCTCAACCATCAAATCTGTTATTTCTCTAATCTGTTGATGTAGTTATTACAAAATTTAATGATGTGTCAAACATCACATGTACTGTCCTGGTGTTTGATGACAACTAGCACTTGACCTGATGGTAAGAACATCATTACATTTCTCAATCTCTTGCCAAATCACTTTTGCTTTGTCTAATTCTTTTATCTACAATTTACAGATGATGTGAGCCTCATCATAAGAACTGTGCTCGTGTTTGATGACAACTAGCACTTGGCCCTGATGGTAAGCAACAACATCACATTTCTCAATCTCTCGTCCAATTTTTACTTCTCAACCATCAAATCTAATTAATTTATCTGATGTAGTTATCACAAATGATGTGCCAACCATCACATGTACTGTGCTGGTGTGTGATGACAACTAGCACTTGCCCCTGATGGTAAGAACATTATTACATTTCTCTTCTTAATCAAATCTTTACTTCTGAACCAACAAATCTGTCATTTCTCTAGTCTCTTCCTATCCTCATCTAGTTATCAGAATTGATGTGCTTCCCATCACGCGCACTGTGCTGGTGTGTGATGACAACTAGCACTTGCCCCTAATGGTAAGAACATTACATTTCTCAATCTTCCACTTAATCTATACTTTTCCACTATAAAATCTTTAAATTCTTTAATCTTTTCACTTTATTTAATTCTTTTATCTACAATTTACAGATAATGTGCTCATCATCATAAGAACTGTGCCCCTGATGGTAAGAACATCATTACATTTCTCAATCTCTCGTGAAATTTTTACTTCTCAACCATCAAATCAGTTATTTCTCTAATCTGTTGATGTAGTTATTACAAAATTTAATGATGTGCCAAACATCACATGTACTGTCCTGGTGTGTGGTGACAACTAGCACTTGACCTAATGGTAAGAACATCATTACATTTCTTAATCTCTTGCCAAACCACTTTTTCTTTGTCTAATTCTTTTATCTACAATTTACAGATGATGTGCTCCTCATCATAAGAATTGTGCCCCTGATGGTAAGAACATCATTACATTTCTCAATCTCTCGTCAAATTTTTACTTCTCAACCATCAAATCTGTTATTTCTCTAATCTGTTGATGTAGTTATTACAAAATTTAATGATGTGCCAAACATCACATGTACTGTCCTGGTGTGTGGTGACAACTAGCACTTGACCTGATGGTAAGAACATCATTACATTTCTCAATCTCTTGCCAAATCACTTTTTCTTTGTCTAATTCTTTTATCCACAATTTACAGATGATGTGATCCTCATCATAAGAACTGTGCTCGTGTTTGATGACAACTAGCACTTGCCCCTGATGGTAAGCAACAACATTACATTTCTCAATCTCTCGTCAAATTTTTACATCTCAACCATGAAATCTGTTATTTCTCTAATCTGTTGATGTAGTTATTACAAAATTTAATGATGTGCCAAACATCACATGTACTGTCCTGGTGTGTGGTGACAACTAGCACTTGACCTAATGGTAAGAACATCATTACATTTCTCAATCTCTTGCCAAACCACTTTTTCTTTGTCTAATTCTTTTATCTACAATTTACAGATGATGTGCTCCTCATCATAAGAATTGTGCCCCTGATGGTAAGAACATCATTACATTTCTCAATCTCTCGTCAAATTTTTACTTCTCAACCATCAAATCTGTTATTTCTCTAATCTGTTGATGTAGTTATTACAAAATTTAATGATGTGCCAAACATCACATGTACTGTCCTGGTGTGTGGTGACAACTAGCACATGACCTGATGGTAAGAAAATCATTACATTTCTCAATCTCTTGCCAAATCACTTTTGCTTTGTCTAATTCTTTTATCTACAATTTACAGATGATGTGAGCCTCATCATAAGAACTGTGCTCGTGTTTGATGACAACTAGCACTTGGCCCTGATGGTAAGCAACAACATTACATTTCTCAATCTCTTGTTAAATTTTTACTTCTCAACCATCAAATCTGTTATTTCTCTAATCTGTTGATGTAGTTATTACAAAATTTAATGATGTGTCAAACATCACATCTACTGTCCTGGTGTGTGGTGACAACTAGCACTTGCCCCTGATGGTAAGAACATCATTACATTTCTCAATCTCTTGCCAAACCACTTTTTCTTTGTCTAATTCTTTTATCTACAATTTACAGATGATGTGCTCCTCATCATAAGAATTGTGCCCCTGATGGTAAGAACATCATTACATTTCTCAATCTCTCGTCAAATTTTTACTTCTCAACCATCAAATCTGTTATTTCTCTAATCTGTTGATGTAGTTATTACAAAATTTAATGATGTGCCAAACATCACATGTACTGTCCTGGTGTGTGGTGACAACTAGCACATGACCTGATGGTAAGAAAATCATTACATTTCTCAATCTCTTGCCAAATCACTTTTGCTTTGTCTAATTCTTTTATCTACAATTTACAGATGATGTGAGCCTCATCATAAGAACTGTGCTCGTGTTTGATGACAACTAGCACTTGGCCCTGATGGTAAGCAACAACATTACATTTCTCAATCTCTTGTTAAATTTTTACTTCTCAACCATCAAATCTGTTATTTCTCTAATCTGTTGATGTAGTTATTACAAAATTTAATGATGTGTCAAACATCACATCTACTGTCCTGGTGTGTGGTGACAACTAGCACTTGCCCCTGATGGTAAGAACATCATTACATTTCTCAATCTCTTGCCAAATCACATTTGCTTTGTCTAATTCTTTTATCTACAATTTATAGATGATGTGAGCCTCATCATAAGAACTGTACTCGTGTTTGATGACAATTAGCACTTGGCCCTGATGGTAAGCAACAACATTACATTTCTCAATCTCTCGTCGAATTTCTACTTCTCAACCATCAAATCTGTTATTAATCTGATGAAGTTATCACAAATGATGTGCCAACCATCACATGTACTGTGCTGGTGTGTGATGACAACTAGCACTTGCCCCTGATGGTAAGAACATTATTACATATCTCAATCTCTTCTTAATCAAATCTTTACTTCTGAACCAACAAATCTGTTATTTCTCTACTCTCTTCCTATCCTCATCTAGTTATCAGAATTGATGTGCTTCCCATCACGCGCACTGTGCTGGTGTGTGATGACAACTAGCACTTGCCCCTGATGGTAAGAACATCATTACATTTCTCAATCTCTTGCCAAATCACTTTTGCTTTGTCTAATTCTTTTATCTACAATTTGAAGATGATGTGAGCCTCATCATAAGAACTGTGCTCGTGTTTGATGACAACTAGCACTTGCCCCTGATGGTAAGAACATTATTACATATCTCAATCTCTTCTTAATCAAATCTTTACTTCTGAACCAACAAATCTGTTATTTCTCTACTCTCTTCCTATCCTCATCTAGTTATCAGAATTGATGTGCTTCCCCATCACGTGCTCTGTGCTGGTGTGTGATGACAACTAGACCTTGCCCCTGATGGTAAGAACATTACATTTCTCAATCTTCCACTTAATCTATACTTTTTCACTATCAAATCTTTAAATTCTTTTCACTTTATTTAATTCTCTTATCTACAATTTACAGATGATGTGCTCCTCATCATAAGAACTGTGCTGGTGTGTGATGACAACTAGCACTTGGCCCTGATGGTAAGCAAGAACATTACATTTCTCAATCTCTCGTCAAATTTTTACTTCTCAACCATCAAATCTGTTATTTCTCTAATTTGTTGATGTAGTTATTACAAAATTTAATGATGTGCCAAACATCACATGTACTGTCCTGGTGTGTGGTGACAACTAGCACTTGACCTGATGGTAAGAACATCATTACATTTCTCAATCTCTTGCCAAATCACTTTTTCTTTGTCTAATTCTTTTATCTACAATTTACAGATGATGTGCTCCTCATCATAAGAATTGTGCCCCTGATGGTAAGAACATCATTACATTTCTCAATCTCTCGTCAAATTTTTACTTCTCAACCATCAAATCTGTTATTTCTCTAACCTGTTGATGTAGTTATTACAAAATTTAATGATGTGCCAAACATCACATGTACTGTCCTGGTGTGTGGTGACAACTAGCACTTGACCTGATGGTAAGAAAATCATTACATTTCTCAATCTCTTGCCAAATCACTTTTTCTTTGTCTAATTCTTTTATCTACAATTTACAGATGATGTGAGTCTCATCATAAGAACTGTGCTCGTGTTTGATGACAACTAGCACTTGGCCCTGATGGTAAGCAACAACATTACATTTCTCAATCTCTCGTCCAATTTTTACTTCTCAACCATCAAATCTAATTTATTTATCTGATGTAGTTATCACAAATGATGTGCCAACCATCACATGTACTGTGCTGGTGTGTGATGACAACTAGCACTTGCCCCTGATGGTAAGAACATTATTACATTTCTCAATCTCTTCTTAATCAAATCTTTACTTCTGAACCAACAAATCTGTTATTTCTCTACTCTCTTCCTATCCTCATCTAGTTATCAGAATTGATGTGCTTCCCATCACGCGCACTGTGCTGGTGTGTGATGACAACTAGCACTTGCCCCTGATGGTAAGAACATCATTACATTTCTCAATCTCTTGCCAAATCACTTTTTCTTTGTCTAATTCTTTTATCTACAATTTACAGATGATGTGATCCTCATCATAAGAACTGTGCTCGTGTTTGATGACAACTAGCACTTGGCCCTGATGGTAAGCAACAACATTACATTTCTCAATCTCTTGTCCAATTTTTACTTCTCAACCATCAAATCTGTTATTTATCTGATGTAGTTATCACAAATGATGTGCCAACCATCACATGTACTGTGCTGGTGTGTGATGACAACTAGCACTTGCCCCTGATGGTAAGAACATTATTACATATCTCAATCTCTTCTTAATCAAATCTCTTCTGAACCAACAAATTTGTTATTTCTCTACTCTCTTCCTATCCTCATCTAGTTATCAGAATTGATGTGCTTCCCCATCACGCGCTCTGTGCTGGTGTGTGATGACAACTAGACCTTGCCCCTGATGGTAAGAACATTACATTTCTCAATCTTCCACTTAATCTATACTTTTTCACTATCGAATCTTTAAATTCTTTTCACTTTATTTAATTCTCTTATCTACAATTTACAGATGATGTCCTCCTCATCATAAGAACTGTGCTGGTGTGTGATGACAACTAGCACTTGGCCCTGATGGTAAGCAAGAACATTACATTTCTCAATCTCTCGTCAAATTTTTACTTCTCAACCATCAAATCTAATTTATTTATCTGATGTAGTTATCACAAATCATGTAACAACCACCACATGTACTGTGATGGTGTGTGATGACAACTAGAACTTGCCCCTGATGGTAAGAACATTATTACATTTCTCTTCTTAATCAAATCTTTACTTCTGAACCAACAAATCTGTTATTTCTCTAGTCTCTTCCTATCCTCATCTAGTTATCAGATTTGATGTGCTTCCCATCATGTGCACTGTGCTGGTGTGTGATGACAACTAGCACTTGCCCCTAATGGTAAGAACATTACATTTCTCAATCTTCCACTTAATCTATACTTTTCCACTATAAAATCTTTAAATTCTTTAATCTTTTCACTTTATTTAATTCTTTTATCTACAATTTACAGATGATGTGCTCCTCATCATAAGAACTGTGCCCCTGATGGTAAGAACATCATTACATTTCTCAATCTCTCGTCAAATGTTTACTTCTCAACCATCAAATCAGTTATTTCTCTAATCTGTTGATGTAGTTATTACAAAAATTTAATGATGTGCCAAACATCACATGTACTGTCCTGGTGTGTGGTGACAACTAGCACTTGACCTGATGGTAAGAACATCATTACATTTCTCAATCTCTTGCCAAATCACTTTTGCTTTGTCTAATTCTTTTATCTACAATTTACAGATGATGTGATCCTCATCATAAGAACTGTGCTCGTGTTTGAGGACAACTAGCACTTGGCCCTGATGGTAAGCAACAACATTACATTTCTCAATCTCTCGTCAAATTTTTACTTCTCAACCATCAAATCTAATTTATTTATCTGATGTAGTTATCACAAATGATGTGCCAACCATCACATGTACTGTGCTGGTGTGTGATGACAACTAGCACTTGGCCCTGATGGTAAGAACATTATTACATTTCTCAATCTCTTCTTAATCAAATCTTCACTTCTGAACCAACAAATCTGTTATTTCTCTACTCTCTTCCTATCCTCATCTAGTTATCAGAATTGATGTGCTTCCCATCACGTGCACTGTGCTGGTGTGTGATGACAACTAGCACTTGCCCCTAATGGTAACAACATTACATTTCTCAATCTTCCACTTAATCTACACTTTTCCACTATAAAATCTTTAAATCCTTTAATCTTTTCACTTTATTTAATTCTCTTATCTACAATATACAGATGATGTGCTCCTCATCATAAGAATTGTGCTGGTGTGTGATGACAACTAGCACTTGCCCCTGATGGTAAGAACATCATTACATTTCTCAATCTCTCGTCAAATTTTTACTTCTCAACCATCAAATCTGTTATTTCTCTAATCTGTTGATGTAGTTATTACAAAATTTAATGATGTGCCAAACATCACATGTACTGTCCTGGTGTGTGATGACAACTAGCACTTGCCCCTGATGGTAAGAACATTATTACATTTCTCAATCTCTTCTTAATCAAATCTTTACTTCTGAACCAACAAATCTGTCATTTCTCTAGTCTCTTCCTATCCTCATCTAGTTATCAGAATTGATGTGCTTCCCATCACGTGCACTGTGCTGGTGTGTGATGACAACTAGCACTTGCCCCTGATGGTAAGAACGTTACATTTCTTAATCTTCCACTTAATCTTTACTTTTCCATTTTCAAATCTTTAAATTCTTTTCACATATCAATCACAATTGATGTGCTCCCCATGACATGTAACTAACACTCGCCTGTGATGGTGATCACATTAAATCTTTGAACTTTTGGTCCGATCTTTATTTCACTTTGCTTTATTTAATTCTCTTATCTGATGTAGTGATGGTAAGGTAGTAAGAACTTCATTACATTTCTGTATTTCTAGTCAATTCGTTACCTATCGACCATCAAGTCAATTTTTATTTTTCAAAAATAATTTATCACAAATGACGCACTAACCATCATATGTACTGTGCTGGTATGTGATGACTAGCACATGCCCGTGATCGTAAGAACATTATATTTCTCAATCTCTATTCACATCTTTACTTCTCAACCATCAAATCTTTTATTTCTCTAATCTGTTGATGTAGTTATCAAAAAAATGATTTGCTTTCCATCCGATGTGATGTGCTGGTGTGGTGAAAACTAGCACTTGCCCCTGATGGTAGGAACATCATTAGATTTCTCAACCTTTCGTTAAAATTTTACTTCTGAACAATCAAATCTGTTATTTCTTCAATCTGTTTAATATATATCACAAACGATGACCTGACGATCACAGGTACAGTGATGGTGTGTAATGATTGCCTCCGATGGTAAGAAAATCATTATATTTCTCAATCAGAAATATTTCTCAGGATCTTTTTTGTGATGGTCAGCTCATTATTACATCTCAAAGCTTTGGTCCTATCTTTCCTTCACCATTATTAAATCTGTTATTTTTCTAGTCTCTTCATCTAGCCATCACAAATGATGTGCTTCCCATCAAGTGTACTATGTGTGTGTGGTGACAACTAGCACTTGCCCCTAATGGTAACAACATTACATTTCTCAATCTTCATTAAATCTTTACCTTTCCACTAGGATATCTGTGAATTCTTTTCACTTATCATTCACATATGATGTGCTCTCCATCACATGTAACATGTTGGTGTGTGAACACAGCTAACACTAACCTTTGATGGTGATCACATTACATCTTAGAACTTTTGGGTATACTTTTATTTCACTTTGCTATATTTAATTCATCACATATACTGTGCTGGTGTGTGATGACAACTAGCACTTGCCCCTGATGATAAAAACGTTTCTTAATCTTCATTAAATCTTTACATTGCAACTAGGAAATTTGTAAATTCTTTTCACTTACCACTTACAAATGATGTGCTCACCATCACTGGTACAATGCTAGTTTGTGATAACTTGCACTTGTCAGTGATGTGAAAATCATGACATTTCTCTATCTCTAGACTAAGTAAAATAAAATTTCATTTCCTAAATGAGTTTGTTCAATACATGTATGATGTTTTTTAAAGGAAAACTATCCCAATTTACAAACTTTTTCATTGATTTTGGTATTTTTGTATTTTATATTCCAACTCAATGTTTTGTGTAATATGAAAAGAAGCAGTTTTTTTAATCCTCAATTTTCAGGTCCAGATGACCCTTACCCTTCTTTATATTAATAAAAAAAATATTCATACATGATTGTATTCTGTGGAAATTAAGGGGACCCGGGTTCAAATCCTAATTTGCTCCATTCCTGTTACAATTGACTAAAAGCACATGCTTGTGCTAAGAATTCTTACAGCACATATTTACAATTGTATTTTACATCCTCACATTGACTCTCATAATCATCCATACATGGTACGAGTTATCACACCTATACAGCAACCCCTGATGAATTCTGTTGGAATCCTCGTCATGTGTGAAGTGCTTTAGAATCCTGGCCTGGATTTCTCAAAAGAATTTTCTCCCACGAGGATCCAGGTTAGAATAGGTCCTCAGTAACCCTTCCTTGTCGTAAGAGGCGACATAATGGAGCGATCCTTCGGATGAGACAGCAAAACTGAGGCCCCGTGTCACAGCAGGTGTGGCACAATAAAGAACGATAAAGATCCCTCCCTGCTCAAAGGCCATAAGCACCGAGCATAAGCCTAAATTTTGCAGCTCTTCACCGGCAATGGTGATATTTCCACATGAGTGAAAGATTCTCGAGAGGTACGTTAAACAATATTCAATCAATTAATACAATCAAAACAATCGTAAGTTGAAACTTGGACTTAAGTCTGAGATTTTACTCAAATTTTGACTGTTCAATTCAAATAAAGAAAACTTTTTTCTGGGAAATCCAAAACTGGTACTTACAATTTACTGTACTGGAGATTCAACATCTTCCTGACATGATTTTATTAGGTTCTGTTCCCATCACATGTAAAGTGCTAGTGTATATTGGCAACTAGCACTTGCATGTTTGGGAACACATTCTTCAACATGTAAATTTATCACACAGATGAGATAACATGTACAATGTACATCTTTCTATGTACATTTTCTGCTTGTCAAATGAACAAACATGCAAAACAGTTGAAAAATATTGTAATTAAAATCATATGAACCAATGCAAAATCAAGTCTCCTTTTTCTCAAACCAGGAAGATCTATCACCACAAAATTCCGTGATTCTACAGTAGCTGTCTCACTACCAACATATGCTGACACATGTGCACAGAGAGCCAAGGGTCTCATGCCAGAACTAGTAATAAAGGAATGAAATATGACCTACCAGACATTGACACTGGCGACACTTGTCTTGTGCATCAGGGAAGGTGGCCCCATTGTTGTAGGTGGTGCCCTGGTGTGTACATCTGTCACATCTCAGACAGCCACAGGAATCGGTATAGGGAGAGGAACAGGTGGCCCGAGGGCACTCCACCCTTCTACAGTCCACAGACCCAAACTATAATGGATAAAGCATTTGGTCAAATCTTCATTTCACTTTGCTTTATCTAATTCTCTTATTTACAATTTACAGATGATGTCCTCCTCATCATAAGAACTGTGCTGGTGTGTGATGACAACTAGCACTTGACCCTGATGGTAAGAACATCATTACATTTCTCAATCTCTCGTCAAATTTTTACTTCTCAACCATCAAATCTGTTATTTCTCCAATCCATTGATGTAGTTATCACAAATGATGTGCCAACCATCATGGATTGACAGATACTAGTTTTTCCACTTACACTACAAGGATTTCCATTCAATACTTACTCTACAAGTACAGATGTTACACACATCCTTGCGTTTCGACTCCCCGTGTCTAATGACCTCACCGTTATACAGACAGTCGGTACATTCAGGACAACACTGGTTGGTGATTGGATGAGAACATTTCTGGTCAGGACAGGGTTTCTTGCTGCACGTTACTGAACCAGCCTACAGTGTAAATTAAACATTTAAGTTGCTTTACATACTTACCTCAACGTATGCAAAATACATGACTTATATCAGACATGATTTTTCTCCGTTTTCATCGCTTTCCAGACTTGAAAAATAGGTTCTCTATATAACAATTCTGCTTCCGAAAACTTCTAGTTTGTTCAATAAATTTCAACATTTATGAATCTCATTTTCCAGAATATGCATTTTGACCAATTTTACAGAGCGGTCAGTATTTCCTCATTGTATTCTTGCTGATTGGTTGAATCATTAATAAATAACCCAATCAGCAGAAACTGACTGTAAACATGAAGATACAACAGCGATGTTAAGGTCATTGATAAGGTCAAGCTTTTGAAGAACCTTTTAGTCGAGTGTTGGTAAATTGCCTACTATAGGACCTTTGCCAAAGACTAGGTTTGGAACTAATACTTACTTGCTATAATTATTAAAACCTCAGAATTGATTAGATTTCATTTCTGAAAAGCTTCTTAAAAGTGAAAATAATTTTTTTTGCCCGGCTAACGCACAAAATAGCAGAGCAATTGCTATTCATAACACCATGTTCACTGAATAACGTTACTTCTTAATAAACGCGAGATATCTCATGCTCTTACATGAGCCTAACGAATTATCATGCTTTCCAAATTTTCATTAAAAAACTGTCACATGTGCCTTTAAAATCGTTAGATCTTGAACAAGGCCATAAACATATGCTTGTCATCCCAATGTAATCTGGATATCGCAGCTAATATTGTTGGTTATCGTAATTACCAAAGTATATTTCACAAATCAAAAAAAAAAAAATCAAGAAAGGTTGATCCTTCAGCCCAATTCATAACATTGGTTCATTTGACCTCACCACTGTGAATATAAAACAGATGGGGGAACCAGCCTGTAGATCAAAGTTAACAGTAAAAATAACTTACTTTGCATGTAATAATGGAAAAGGTTGTAGAAAAATAGTGGAGTAGCAGCATTGTATAGGAAATTCATTGACACTCAGTATTCTTTTGCATTATTCAGTCTATATGTACTGGTATATTCGCAAGAAATTCTCAACACAACATACATGTAATCTTGTGCCTTAATTCAAGAAATGACAAGATCATTTCAAGATGCTTTGATGGCTCTGAACAAGTGATGCAATGAATTTGACAACTGTAAAATCATGTCACAACAACTTGGTCATCTGCTGCAGACAGAAGCTGGAAATAAACAAGCCTGTCTACATGTAGACACACAAGGGGAAAAAAGATTTCTTGACCAAATCGTTTTAGGCAGCCATCAAATACAGCATGTCACTGATTCAGAGGAACCATGGTGATCTTGAAATGGTTCTAAAAATTTGATAATGAATTTGTTAAGTTACCTGACACACACAGATTGAACAGGGGTCCTCTCTGTTCTGGAATCTTTTCCCATCCCCATAGATCCTCCCCTCCAGCAAACACCTGTCACATCTCTTACAGCACTCATCATACACTGGGTGACTACACTGGGTGGTGGGACATGTAATTCCTGAACATGACACGGAACCACCGTCACACTGACAGGTCCGACAACTCTCCCGGAAAGTCTCCTTGTTCAAAATGACCTTATTGTTATATAAACAGTCAGATCCGCAGCGAGGGCAACACTGGCCTCTGATTGGATGAGAGCACGTGATGGCAGGACATGTTCTCTGTGCGCAGTTGACATTTCCTTTCTGACAGGAGCATTCTTTACAGGGGTCCGATACGTCGGGAAACTTCTCACCATCCCGATAGAACTGGCGCCTGTACTGACAATCCTGACACTTTGGGCAGCAGTTGGTGACTGCAGGACTATTACAGCGCCCTCTAACATCCTGACACACCTTCTGTCGACACTGAATGTTCCCATTCACACAGTGACACTCCTTACACCGATCACCACTGTCCGGAAACATCTCCCCATTTCTGTATTCTTTGCCATTCAATAAACAGTCAGAGCATTCTGCACAACATTCCCGCTGCACGGGATGACTGCACTGTGTGCTCCTACACCGCTGTGCTCTACACTCCACATTGCCATTTCTACAGACACACTCCTGACAGGACCCTGGTGCACTAGGAACAGGCTGATTGTTAGGAACAACTCTCCCATCCACAAGACAGTTCCTACACTCAGGACAGCATCTCCCCTGGGTGGGGTTACTGCAGCTGGTGGCAGGGCATGGTAATGGAGAACAGGTGACGGTGCCCTGTCTGCACATGCACTCATTACAGGGATTGGTGTTATCTCGGAATCGTTGGTTATCCTTCAGCCTTCTGCCCTGATACATACAGTCCACACACTCTGCGCAGCACTGACCCTGCACAGGGTTCTTACATGACACTGCACGACATGGATTGGGTACGCAGGTGACATCCCCGTCCTTACAGGTACACGTCACACACGGGTCTCGGATGTCGCGGAACCTCTCCCCATTCTGGTACATACGACTCTTGTAGAAGCAGCCATTACACTCCGGGCAGCACCTGTTGGTGATGGGGTGCTGACATTTGGTGGTGGTGCAGTTAGAAGCTTTACAAACTACATTACCAAGGTTACAGGCACAGGTCTGACAACGGTCCCGAGGATTGGCAAACTCTTCCTTGTCTCGGTAAATCAGCCCGTTGTAATTACAATCTACCAAATGAAACACATTAGGTCAAAGATTATCTATCATTCGCATATACTTGAAACACACTAGTTATTGTTCTATTTTTGTATACATTCAAAATACATGTAATTTAAATTAGAAAAAAATCAATATATGCACCCAGGGGTGCATAAGCCGAGTTGCATGGGATACATTGTAAAGTCAGGAATGATGTGGCATATTTATAATTGTGAAGAACTAATTTCAGTTTTAAACTTTTCAAGTTACTGTCCAGAAACCATATTTGTCTGAAGTTTTCAATCTATTTTTGGTCACTGTGACCTTGACCTTTGACCTTTTTTCTCTAAAATCAATAGGGGCCTTGCTTTGCTGGTATCCAACAATATAACAAAGTTTCATTTGATTAAAATTAAAAATTTTCAAGTTATTCTCCGGAAACTAATTTTTTTTTGGAATTTAAAATCTATTTTCGGTCACTGTGACCTTGACCTTTGACCCATTTTCTCCAAAATCAATAGGGGTCTTCCTTACCTGGTACATAACAATATCTTTAAAGGACACAACGCATGTTTCTAAACTTTTTCATTTTTTCAGCAAAATTAACTCTTTTTATGCCTAAAACTACTTTAAATGTGTTTTAAATGAAATATTTTGCGTAGTTTTCGAGTTTGAAAGCGATGAAATTCAAATCTTGCGATATGCATATTTTCTTTCGCTAGTTTACGCGCCATTTTGTGTGACGTCATATGCGCCCTCGGGTTTGAAAACATCTATTAGCCATTTCATAAACAGATTAGATTTAATCGACAAAAAACCAATTGTCACGTTAACGGCTTGTAAATAATAATGCATTAAGATGTTTTGTGCCGTGCTCGGGTGTACTAGTTGTCTGTAGAAAGGATTTAGACTGAGTAATTTTCAATTTTTCAAAGGAAGGTACGAGAAAAAAGACGTGGATAATTTTTTTGTTGAAGAACTTTACCTTAAAAAACACACCCAGTCACCTTTTCAAACATCGCTTGGACAGAGACCCTGATAAACTGCGAGAAAATGGATATATCGAAGCTATAAGCACTGGTAGGCCTATAGCATACATTCTGTTTTGCTCTTCAAATTCAATACACACTCGGATCAACTGACCTTCACCTTGTAACAACATATATCGACGATGTATACAATGTAACTTCTACCAACTGGTAGATTTACAACAACAAAAAATAAAGATACAAAATAATTGAACTTTTAATTATACAAATAATAGAATATTGTATTTCCTAACTTTAAATTGAATCATAAAATTATTTCTTTATTGAACTCGTAGCATCTTGAGTGCGTCAGTAGGCTATAACGCCGTGCTACCACTTCGTACTTCCTAAAGACGTGCAGATCACAATTCAAAAATACAAATGTAGTAATAAGATTGCTTTATCAAAATAAAATAATGTGATTACCACTTTCAATTTGAATATTTTTATTGATTTGTGTGTGTGTTGTCTTTTTCTTTCTTTCCGAAATGCACGCGTGACAATAGCTTGGCATAGGGCCTAGTTGTCAACAATTTAACGTATCATAATTTGTCTAATCCAAAAATAAATAATGATTGCACTGTTTATTTTTAAAAAACAGCGCCAATTACTGATGTATAAAGGAATAACATCCCCAAACAGTTTGTAGACAGCGACCCATATAAACATTATTTACTCACAATTTTGCCGATTTCATACACGCTTTACTCGCTATATTTGGGTATTTACATCGTTATATGTGTGCACTGGTGGCGAATACATATAAAACTCGGACAATTTATCAACATCTATTTAAATGTTGCCCATGGTAAATTAATTAGGCCCCTAAAAGTTGAGTTTTTAATAATATCTCGCAGTACTTTCACAATCCGAAGGGCGCATGTGACGTCACTGTACCACGTGACTACCTACCTAATTAACTTGACTTTTTAAAATCGGGGCTTAGATTTAAGTCTGTATTGTGGTTAATTATCGCAAAATTTCGGCGAACGAACTAGCATAAAGAAGACAAAATGCATGTAATATTGTATACTTTGAAAACATGAGATATGTCCTTTAAGTGTCATTTGATTCGGATTTAAACTTTATGAGTTATCATCCGGAAACCAAATATTTCTGAAATTTTCATTCTATATTTGGTCACTGTGACCTTGACCTTTGACCTTTCTTCTCCAAAATCAATAGGGGTCTTCCTTACCTGGTACCCAACAATATATCAAAGTTTCATTTGATTCGGATTTAAACTTTCTGAGTTATCATCTGGAAACCAAATTTTTCTGAAATTTTCATTCTATTTTCGGTCACTATGACCTTGACCTTTGACAATTTTTCTCCAAAATTAATGGGTGTCTTCCTGACCTGGTACCCAACAATATATCAAAGTTTCATTTGATTAGATTGTAAACTTTTCGAGTTATCATCCGGAAACCAATTGTTGACGCCCAACCGCCCGCCCACATCACGAAACCAATAGCCAAGTTCAACTTAGTTGCAACTCGGCTAAAAATCAGTATATGCATCCAGGGGTGCATGAGCCGAGTTGCATGAGCCGAGTTGGCACATTGTAAAGCCAGGAATGATGTGACATATTTATAATTGCGAAAAACTAATTTCAGTTTTAAACTTTTCGAGTTACTGTCCAGAAACCATATTTGTCTGAAGTTTTCAATCCATATTTGGTCACTGTGACTTTGACCTTTGTTCTCCAAAATCAATAGGGGCCTTGCTTTGCTGGTATCCAACAATATATCCAAGTTTCATTTGATTCAAATTAAAAAAATTTCAAGTTATCCTCCGAAAACCAAATATTTTTGGAATTTTAAATCTATTTTCTGTCACTGTGACCTTGACCTTTTTTCTCCAAAATCAAAAGGGGTCTTCCTTACCTGGTACCCAACAATACATCAAAGTTTCATTTGATTCGGATTTAAACTTTATGAGTTATCATCCGGAAACCATATTTTTCTGAAATTTTCATTCTATATTCGGTCACTGTGAACTTGACCTTTTTTCTCCAAAATCAAAAGGGGTCTTCCTTACCTGGTACCCAACAATACATCAAAGTTTCATTTGATTCGGATTTAAACTTTCTGAGTTATCATCCGGAAACCAAATTTTTCTGAAATTTTCATTCTATATTCGGTCACTGACCTTGACCTTTTTTCTCCAAAATCAACAGGGGTCTTCCTTACCTGGTACCCAACAATATATCAAAGTTTCATTTGATTAGATTGTAAACTTTTCGAGTTATCATCCGGAAACCAATTGTTCACTCCCGCCTGCCTGCATCACCAAACCAATAGCCGAGTTCAACTTAGTTGCAACTCGGCTAATAAAGTGGAGCAGTCCTTCCCAGCCTAGCATACTCATGACAATGAACCTCATCCACATCACTGTTACACACACAATCATTCATTCACATACACAGTTGCGTTAATTTATCCTTTCCAACTCTATTGAGAAGGTTCAGTGAACTTATAAATATACACATATATCTATCCATATATATATCTGAGATGCATATTATAGCCCAATAGTTAGGAAAGTAAGTAAAACAGCCTTTAGATTTGATTGTTTTCCTGTACCTTTACACTCTGGACAACACTTTCCAGCCAGGAAGGCAGGATTTCTACATCTCGTCTCTGGACACTCCCTTTTGGCACAGGTGGCCTTTGATCCTATACACTGACACTCCTGGCAGGGGTCGGAGGGCAGACAGAACACATCACCTGACCTGTAGGTCCGTCCCTCCACAATACACTTATCCGAGGAACAAGATGGGCAGCATTTCCCGAGTTCATACACCGGGTCAATACAGTTCAGGACCGGGCATCTGACACGAGTACAGGTCACCACACCATTCTGTCAAATGAAACGAAAACTTTTGTATAATCCATCAGACGTCAACAATTAGTGAATTATGAAGACAATCCCTTATAAAATGTTTGATATATTCATATTGTATAGAATAAAACATTAACAAAGTTTCAAGCTTTTTTAAGGTTATGTATTTTAATTTAACAATTATGTCTTCATGGTAAGTATAATTATACCTGACATGTACACTGCTGGCAGGGGTTTTTGGGATTGACATAACTTTCCCCGTTCTGAAGCTGTTTGTTGCCATGACTACACATCTGACATGACCGACAGCATCCTCCTGGCCGTACAGTCGGATTGTTACACTGGGGAACTGGGCACACCATAGGCCGACAGGTGATGGACCCATCCTGAAATAATCATCTCCAATTAAATATTACCCGGGGGAAATACTAATTTACACCACCAAGTTACCATATAAGTTCATTACTTTCTATAGTTGACACAAGAATTGTCATATGTCATATGGAAATGAAAAAATTGGAGAAAAATTCAGATCATACATTTTTTTTGCTCTCATTTATTCAGACTGCATTGACATTACTGTGATTAGTGTGGGTCAAAGGTCAAGAGTTGAACAAATCACAATCACTTGTAAGATCACACAAACACAATATCCAGAAGTGAAATGTATCTACATTCCATGTCATTCGTACAAGTGAAATGTACAGTGTATCTACATTCCATGTCATTCATACAAGTGAAATGTACAGTGTATCTACATTCCATGTCATTCATACAAGAGAAATGTACAGTGTATCTACATTCCATGTCATTCATACAAGTAAAATGTACCGTATATCTACATTCCATGTCATTCATACAAGTGAAATGTACAGTGTATCTACATTCCATGTCATTCATACAAGTAAAATGTACCGTATATCTACATTCCATGTCATTCATACAAGTGAAATGTACCGTGTATCTACATTCCATGTCATTCATACAAGTGAAATGTACAGTGTATCTACATTCCATGTCATTCATACAAGTGAAATGCACAGTGTATCTACATTCCATGTCATTCATACAAGTGAAATGCACAGTGTATCTACATTCCATGTCATTCATACAAGTAAAATGTACAGTGTATCTACATTCCATGTCATTCATACAAGTAAAATGTACAGTGTATCTACATTCCATGTCATTCATACAAGTGAAATGTACAGTGTATCTACATTCCATGTCATTCATACAAGTGAAATGTACAGTGTATCTACATTCCATGTCATTCATACAAGTGAAATGTACAGTGTATCTACATTCCATGTCATTCATACAAGTGAAATGTACAGTGTATCTACATTCCATGTCATTCATACAAGTGAAATGTAGTGTATCTACATTCCATGTCATTCATACAAGTGAAATGTACAGTGTATCTACATTCCATGTCATTCATACAAGTGAAATGTACAGTGTATCTACATTCCATGTCATTCATACAAGTGAAATGTACAGTGTATCTACATTCCATGTCATTCATACAAGAGAAATGTACAGTGTATCTACATTCCATGTCATTCATACAAGAGAAATGTATAGTGTATCTACATTCCATGTCATTCATACAAGTGAAATGCACAGTGTATCTACATTCCATGTCATTCATACAAGTGAAATGCACAGTGTATCTACATTCCATGTCATTCATACAAGTGAAATGTATAGTGTATCTACATTCCATGTCATTCATACAAGTGAAATGTACAGTGTATCTACATTCCATGTCATTCATACAAGTGAAATGTAGTGTATCTACATTCCATGTCATTCATACAAGTAAAATGTACAGTGTATCTACATTCCATGTCATTCATACAAGTAAAATGTACAGTGTATCTACATTCCATGTCATTCATACAAGTGAAATGTAGTGTATCTACATTCCATGTCATTCATACAAGTAAAATGCACAGTGTATCTACATTCCATGTCATTCATACAAGTAAAATGTACAGTGTATCTACATTCCATGTCATTCGTACAAGTGAAATGTACAGTGTATCTACATTCCATGTCATTCATACAAGTAAAATGTACCGTATATCTACATTCCATGTCATTCATACAAGTGAAATGTATAGTGTATCTACATTCCATGTCATTCATACAAGTGAAATGTACAGTGTATCTACATTCCATGTCATTCATACAAGTAAAATGCACAGTATATCTACATTCCATGTCATTCATACAAGTGAAATGTACAGTGTATCTACATTCCATGTCATTCATACAAGCAAATAATTTAGGAAAACTTATGCAAATTGGCAACATTCCATTACATCTAACAATTTGAAACATTTTAAAATCTAAAGAATTTATCACAATGATTTTATTCTGGACAACACCTTCCGACCAGGAAGGCAGGATTTTTGTGTGCATTATTTTTCACAATATACTGATTTAGGCGGGATTCTCCTGACTTCAAGATTGGCAAAAGCCCATTCCCACTTTTTTGATGTATCTTAACATTACAGCAAAATCAAATCAAAGTTTTTCTTGTAGTCATACCAAAACATACTTATGAAGAAAAATGTCTTGCACAAAATCCCTCAAGGGAATTTTTAACATTAATATATGCCTGTGAACTTTAGTGTTTTACTGGGAAATATAATCATAGTTTTATAGAGGTATGCTTGAAATCTGACACACAGAGACCAGCTAATGGGACTGCATGAAGGTAATCTTACAGGGCAAGGACTTTACATTATTCAAACATACAAATGTTTGATGATACATACAGCACAGGTGCAGACGTTACACTTGTCCGATGGGTCAGCAAAAGTCTGTCCCTCACTGTAGTTCTTGCCCCGCACAGTACAGGCCAGTGGACACACCCCACAGCAGTACCCAGGGGGCTTGACAGGGTTGTTACACTCCAGGGTGGGACAGCCCATTGTCATACATGTCACATTGCCACTCTGAAAAAAATGAAGTCTCGGTGTTGGAAGATTTTATATATACAATTCCATGTTTCATAAGTGTATATAATATGTATATAATACGTACTTGGAAGTGTTCTTCAACACAAACTCATTTACAGAAGACAACATATTTCTTTACAAAATCAATAACACCCACCATACATCTACAGATTCGACAGGGGTCCCCTCCAGCAGGTACAAACTTCTGACCATTGGCAAATCGTCTCCGCATAAAGAGACATCCGTCACAGGTCGGGCAGCAGTCCCCTGGGCGGCTCTCTGGGTGTGTACAGGGGCGAGGAGAACACAGGTCCGGCTTCCTCCTGCACTGTACCCGACCATTCTGAAATAACATCACATGTAAAGCTAATAACGACATTTCATGATGTGCAATCATCTTGAACTCACAGTGAAATCAACAAGACTAGAAAATGAGATAACATCAATAGCAAGTGGCACCTATTCAAGTTAAAGTGGAATATTCATGTAAAAGACATATACAAAATCTTTTTCTATTTCTGTTTCTGATGTCTTTTATGTGTCTTAAGATCTTATCTATTTTATTGTTCATTTCCTTGCTTATTAATTACTTTCTATGAATATGTAATCTATGATTTATAAAGTAATTCTGAGTAAGAATTGATAATGAATAATAATGTTCAACTGAGTTATAAGGAAAGGGAAGTAATTAGAAGTTTCCTTAGACAGTTTTGTGTGTTTGAGAGTATAGTGTGTAATTGTGAATTTATGTAAGACATATTTCAGAGTCTAACTAGCTGAATATATATTCAGGGTTTGACATGAACTTTTTTGAGCACTAGATCAATCGGGCTACTTCAAATGATTTTTGCTAGACCTGACCTGACCTGACCAACTTTCCAGAAAAAAATCTGATAGATTCTCCATATCTAAACACTTAATTTAAATGACAAATGTCTGAACTAAAATGCATTTAATTGTCTCAAAAAAATCTTTAGCCTCGTCATTCAATTTGATGCTTTTACTTTCAAACATATTTTCAGTTTCTTTAAATACTTACCGGCATGAAAATTCTTTAATCCATTTAGAATAAAATAACCTCAATATTTTTTTTTTTTAAAAATTTCTATTTCATAAGCCCTGCTTTGTTTCTTCCCAATGTTTTGCTTTTTTCTCTTTCTTAGGACATCTTTTGCATTTCTTGAGGACGAGATTTCGTATTTGAATGTAGACATTCCCGCACATGTGTAAACACCGAAAAATTGCTGTTAACGACGTAATTCATTTAATTTGATAAACACTTTCTTATATTCAATTCAAATGAACAACTGTTTTATTTTTTTTAATGAAAATGAATTCAATAATTCTATTTATCCAAAACATAACTTTACACACATTAACATTGTGTAGATGTCATAGAACATCACTTCCAACCGTGACTTATTAGAACTAAAAATAGAGATTATGTCAGCATGCGGTTCAAAATTGCTCACAAACTCTTCACAATTTTTTTTTTTTAAGAATAAAATATCTTATGATTTAAAGTAATGTTTCTTAGATTTGTTTATTTTCTAAACACGACCAGTCGGACTAGTAAATCGACATTTTACCCGACCGGACCTATTGGACAGTAGATTCAGTCAGTTGGACGTGCCCTAGTGTCAAACCCTGACATTGTACACTTTTATGGACTATTTGTGTTTATAAACATGAAATCTACATGCAACAGTACATGGACATGTGTACAAATATACATATACATGTACTGTCAAATGTCAGAGTTACAACACCAGAATTTACAGGCTGGTTGTCCATGGTTGTCAGCTGATGATGTTTAATGAATTCATTTGTACTACAGCTAGATTGTAACTAAGATAACACCTGAAAACTCACCTGACAGGTGCACTGATCACATGGGTTCTGTGGGTGGGTGAAGGACTGTCCCTCAGGGTAGGACCTACCCCGGTACTCACAACCCTGACATATTGGACAGCACCTCCCGGGCACCTTTACGGGTCTATCACAGCGGGGCGGGGCACATTCAATGGGCTTACATTCTACCGCACCTGTACAGAGAACAATACACATATATCAGATTTGAAAAATAATACCATCGTAAACAAGTTATCTTCAAACTGCTACTAAATGTCAGACATATTTGGGGGACTGCACCGTCACATTTGTAACATTACCAGACTACTGAATAACCATGCATGGGCTCTGTTTGCAGACCTTATTCAGATATACAGGTGTATATATAGGTACATGGCAAGACATTTCACACAGACCTTGGTTGCACACACAGCTCTCACATAAACTGGCTGAAATAGTGTCCCCATTCTGATATCTCTGTCCCCCTTGTAAACAACCTACAATAAACATGCAACAAATACATTTATCTGTTCAATATTGAGAAAACAAAGAAAGATTTTCCATAAAATGTGTGTAAATCTGATGGTTCAGTCTGTGTACCTTTACAGCGTGGGCAGCACTCCCCGGGGAGCTGCTCTGTGATCCTGCAGGACAGGGTTGGGCAGGGCCCTGAACTCTGACACCTGACATTACCCTGCTCACAGGTACACTGCTGGCACCTGTCTCCCGGGGCCTGGAACCGACGCCCATCACTGATCACTCGACCGTTAAACAGACAGTCTACAATCATACAAAATCACATGAACATTGAGCAGTCTACAATCTCACAAAATCGCATGAACATTGAACAGTCTACAATCTCACAAAATCACATGAACATTGAACAGTCTACAATCTCACAAAATCACATGAACATTGAACAGTCTACAATCTCACAAAATCACATGAACATTGAACAGTCTACAATCATACAAAATCACATGAACATTGAACAGTCTACAATCTCACAAAATCATTGATCACAAGAACATTAACAGGAAATATTCAATTCATACTGATGTAATAAAAGGATCACTCGAAAGATAAGTTTATCTTCAAAACATGTGACAACTTGTAATAGATTAAATATTAAATGAATTCCCAATGCATAATTACATACTGATCAATCCTAACACTAATTGGTAATATTGTCTTTAGCATGAAAATGTTTTATTCCAAAACTAAAATATCAGCAATGTTGGCAATTTAATCAGAGTGTAATCAATACAACCAGAGTGTAAACAATACAACCAGAGTGTAAACAATACAACCAGAGTGTAATCAATACAACCAGACTGTAATCAATACAACCAGACTGTAATCAATACAACCAGAGTGTAATCAATACAACCAGACTGTAAACAATACAACCAGAGTGTAATCAATACAATCAGAATGTAATCAATGTGGACAATACCATCAAAATGTAATCAATGTGGACAATACAACCAGACTGTAATCTCACAAAATCACATGAACAATACAACCAGAGTGTAATCAATGTGGACAATACAATCAGAATGTAATCAATGTGGACAATACAACCAGACTGTAATCAATACAACCAGACTGTAATCAATGTGGACAATACAATCAGAATGTAATCAATGTGGACAATACAACCAGACTGTAATCAATACAACCAGACTGTAATCAATGTGGACAATACAACCAGTCTGTAATCAATGTGGACAATACAATCAGAATGTAATCAATGTGGACAATACAACCAGAGTGTAATCAATGTGGGCAATACAACCAAAATGTAATCAATACAACCAGAATGTAATCAATATGGACAATACATGAATTATGATAAAACATCAATGTTAGCGATGTATTACCCTTGACTTACCTCTGCACTCTGAGCAACACTTTCCCTGTGGAATGACTCCATGTGTACACCTGTACATGCAGTTTTTGTTGGTTCTACAGGTGACAATTCCCTCAGAGCACTGACACACCTGACAGGGGTCACGAGGAGAGGGCCAGGTGTCTCCATTGTAATACTCCTTCCCTCCATCAACACAACCTGTAAAACATCAAACATTAGGTTGACATGATTTTAACGAGAGGGCCAAGGGCCACATCGCTCACCTCAGTTACCTTGGCCCATATCTGAAGACTTTCCATATCTATTTGCATGTAAAACCTTGGTCCGTATTGTGGCCCCAACTTACCCATGGAGGCCATGATTTTTACAAACTTGAATCTGCACTATGTCAGGAAGCTTTCATGTAAATCTCAGCTCCTCTGGCCCATTGGTTCTGAGAGGATGATTTTTAAAGATTTTTTCTATTTTTTCCCAATTTCCCATATAAAACTTTGATCCCCTATTGTGGCCCCAACCTACCCCCGGGGTCCATGATTTAAACAAACTTGAATCTGCACTGTCAGGAACATTTCATGTAAATCTCACCTCTTCTGGCTCATTGGCTCTTGAGAAGAAGATTTTAAACATTTTCCCTATATATTTCTATGTAAAACTTTGATCCCCTATTGTGGCCCCAATCTACCCCTGGGGGCCATGATTTGAACACTCAAATCTGCACTCTATCAGGAAGCCTTCATATAAATTTCAGATCTTCTGGCTCATTGGTTCTTGAGAAGATTTTTAAAGATTTTCCCTATACATTTCTATGTAAAACTTTGATCCCCTACTGTTGCCTCAACCTACCCCCGGGGGCCATGATCTGAACAAACTTGAATCTGCATTATATCAGGAAGCTTTCATGTAAATCTCAGCTCTTCTGGCTCATTGGTTCTTGAGAAGATTTTTAAATGACCTCACCCTATTTTTGCATTTTTGTGATTAACTCCCCTTTGAACAAACTTGAAAGCCCTTTACCCAAGGATACTTTTGGCCAAGTTTGATCATAATTGGCCCTGTGGTTCTTGAGAAGATGAAAATGTGAAAAGTTTACAATGATGCCGACAGACAACGGACAGACTTTGATCAGAAAAGCTCACTTGAGCCTTTGGCTCTTTAAAGTCTATTTGATAGTACTGGTATGTGTGGGTACGATCTAACTGCTGCTGTTGTTTAACCCCCGGTGTTTATTCAACATTTCACATGTGTATTTTTCATCTGTTGCTGCCATGATTAAACAAAGGCTTTTAATTCTAATTTGATTTTGAATATTTAATCACAAATAACAAATTATATCAATTCTGATCTGTGCTGTTTTAAATTATCGGCGACGCCACATTTGATCGATTATCAGGTATAGAGGGAACACTATGCTTGGATTTGTAATAACAAAACACACACAATATTATCACTGGAATTTACTGTATGACATTTTTCATTTTCAAATGCAAAATAGAAGACATTTTCAATAAAAATTTATTTATCCTGTGAATATTTTGATCTAAAAAAAATATACACCACCATTTTATCAATTTTTGGATACACACAATATATAGGACTAAAGTTTTATCAGGATTATCTTTTTAAATGTTGGGGGTGCGCACTATACATGTGTGCACACTGTACATAATATCTTATGGTTTAACAAAGAACTTTACATATGAAAAGAAAACCTTAGTTTTTGATACCACTCACTTGGACAGACATATTCACAGCACCCTTTGCCCTTTCTGATGGGGTTCCTGCAGGGGAAATCAACATTGGGGCACATGATTGGGATACAGCGCACAATTGAGTTGGTGCAGGAGCAGTTAAGACAGGGATCATAGCTGGCAACAAATGATTCCATGTGTCTGTAAATCTTCATGTCATATTCACAGTCTGAAAATAAAACAAAGGCACTGTCATTCATCCAGTTTATTTTCTTCTTAATCTACTGCAAATACTCCACACTCCAATCTTAAGAATTTTCAAGCTCTAATGAGAGAAATTTTAGGAATGATGAAGAGATTTTCAAAGTATATTCCAGCAAATATCATACCGAGATATCAGGAGCAGATCTCTTCCTTTAGAAGAAACTTTCTAGAGATCACTTTTACAGAGAGTTTACAACCCTTCACACTTTTATCATAAAAGCTCTCTCAGCAGCATGAAAGATCACAATTACCACTTGTGCATGTGGGGCAACATTCTCCTGGACGAGTGATGGGGTTCGGGCAACGAACATCTGGACAAGCAGTCTTACTGCACTGCACGTCACCATGGCGACAGCTACATCGGGTGCAGGCATCTAGGTCAAACTGACTTCCATCTTCATAATTCCTGCCATTGTAGTAGCATGCTGGAAAATAGGTTAACATGGACATTCTATGTTTTGAACAAGATTAAATATTCTAAAGGTACAAATGTACTAAAAACAAGATTTTTATTGTTTCCAAACTAACTCTATTAATGTATATCTACAATGAAGTTGTGTTACAACTTATGCAATGTAAAGTATTTGATTTCATCCAAGATGAAAGGAACAGCTTGAAATTTAAGTAGATTCTTTTTTTGACTGATTTAACTCTCACACATATGAAGTCTGCCTCAGCTGTATAATGTAAGCATTGTGCATGCCTTTTATATATACAGGAATATAAGGAGCTTTTTAGACTAAATTCTTTGTGCTAGATCATTTGTGAAATACTAAACGGTAGTTAGATACACGTATACACAGATTCAAGAAATGGTGGGAAAATAACACAGTATGCTACAAAGTCAGTCACATGACCAGCACTCTGATCCTTTCAGAGAGTGTCACATTTTGAAAAGTATTGTTTTTATTCATTTCTCTACAACCATAGTTTTTTTTACTGCATATTCAATAAGGGCTTTTGTTCTATTTTATTTATAGAATATTGTAGCATTGACATCTCTATCAAAATTTCACATAAAAAATTGTACATCTTCTAATATTATATTTCAGATAAGCATGCAAATGTTTAACTGGCCTTACAGACACATGTGGGGCAGCACTCTCCGGGCGGAGTGTAGGGGTACCTGCAGTCTGGTGGGCTACACTGAATCTTTGAACACAGCACTTTACCATTCTATGTGAAGAAATCAAAAGTCAAAGCTTACACTTTAAGTGGTGAAATCTCAACATGAATACTAAATCTACACACTTCAATTTCCATCTTAAATCAAAATTACTTGCCTTGAAGAAATCAAAAGTCAAAGCTTACACTTTAAGTGGTGAAATCTCAACATGAATACTAAATCTACACACTTCAATTTCCATCTTAAATCAAAATTACTTGCCTTATTTTTATCCCTACTTCCATGTAATTTGCACATACTTCCATGTAATTTGCACATACATCAACACACTTCTGTATTTGTCCTCATATAAACAAACTTACAGACTAACTCACAAACTTAGACACACTAACTCACAAACTTACACACTAACTAACAAACTAAGACCCTCCAACTCACAAATTTACAGACACATTAACTCACAAATTTACAGACACATTAACTCACAAACTTACACACTAACTCACAAACTTACACACTAACAAACTTACAGACACATTAACTCACAAACTTACACACTAACTCACAAACTTACACACTAACTCACAAACTTACACACTAACTCACAAACTTACAGACACATTAACTCACAAACTTACACACTAACTCACAAACAAACTTACAGATGTACTAACTCACAAATAAACTTACAGACACACTAACTCACAAACAAACTTACAGACACACTAACTCACAAACTTACAGACACACTAACTCACAAACTTACAGACACACTAACTTACAGATGTACTAACTCACAAATAAACTTACAGACACACTAACTTACAAACTTACAGACACACTAACTCACAAACTTACAGACACACTAACTCACAAACTTACAGATGTACTAACTCACAAACTTACAGACACACTAACTCACAAACAAACTTACAATACATCTACACTCCTGACAGGGTCCCTGTTTCCACATTGAGGCATTGGCATAATTCCCGCAGTCCATACAGGTGGGGCAGCAGTCCCCAGGGAGAGTCAAACTGCTCTTACACTTCCTAAGGCTTGGACATGGGCGGGGTTGACAGGTGACATCACCACGGTTACAGATACACACATTGCAGGGGGAGGATTCAGGAGTGAATGAGACACCCGGTTCGTAAATCCTGCCATTGTACTGACAACCACCTGTCATAGTAGCAACAATGATGTCCATTTTCAATTTTAAAAAAACAACAACCAGATTTTACACTGGATACATGTTTTTCACAAATTTTCACAATTTATGGAAGGAATTGTAAATAATTGTATGAATACACATCAGATATTAAATGTTTAAATGGTCAAAATTAATGAATTGAAAGACAGTATTCATGAGGTCAACATGTTATAAATCCTGAGCTTCCTCATTTCTTCATGAATTACCTTCACAGGAAGCACAGCACTGCCCTGGGATTTGGACAGGGTTTCTACACGTAACAGCTGGACAGAGAGTTGTAGAACACCGTACCATACCCTCCTACAGTAATGACAGAGAAAGAACAAAGCCTTAAAAAACATCATCCAGTTCTATTTTCATTTTCAATAGGCTTTGTTATTTGATTGTGTATATATGTACTCCTTTCACTCATAACATTTTTAAACTGAAAGTTGCCAGAAATTGATATGTCTTGCTAAGATACCTGGCAGCTGCAAACTTCACACTCCGACTTCCTCCAAGTGGCGCCCTCTGGTTCCTCTCTATCATCCGCTGTCACACATCCTGAAAGTCACAAAGAGATAGTAACATTAGTCACATTTCTTGTGTTAGTCTCTGGAGGGCTTCTCAAAGAAAATATTCTTAAATCCCACCTGAGCAGACGACAGGTGCCCCTGTAAATCCGTTGTACCACTCTATAGAACAATCTCCACAGCTGTTGATCCGACACACAGCATCAGGGATCCCTACAGTATCCAAAATATATCATGATGTAGTTCAGTATGGAGACACTAAATCTGAGTACACATGCACTGGTAGTAAATGTATCCTCACCTGGACATTTTCTCTGTTTACATAGATCTGGTCTACAGGAGACCGGGAACTGTCCAAATGGACAACCACTGTAGTAATTTGTTACAAAGCACAACCTGTCAGTAACAGAAAGCAAAGAATGACATTATTCCTCTGAATCAGTTTTGTTTTTTGTTTGGTTTTCAGCCAAAGAATATATAAAATAAATCCATAAAGTTCATATGGGTAAATTCAGTTTCACCTTTGTAATAAAATTGAATCTAGTTTTCCAGTTACCTTTGATCGGGTGGGACAGGTAGCCAAACACCATTTTCTGTGACACTGGATGATCGAGGAATGTATGTTGGGTCATAGCTATGGTCAACTCTTGCCTGCTTTTCCAACTTGTTGATCAATTTCACTTGACCACCACGATTTAGCCAGTTTACTGTGTACATCCATGAAGGCATAAAGGTAACGTGTGGACAGAGACGATATATATCGAGCACTGGACGCTTTTCTAACTTCTCAAGCTCTAGTTCCACCCAGCGTTTGATGACCATATACACAGGGCCTAGGTAGAAATTGTTACAGAAATATCGATCCAAGCCTCGGGAGTCAAATCCAAACACATCATAACCAACTCTATCATATCCATATTTGTTAAATCCATAGACATTGTATCCGAACTTGTTTATAGCTGTTTTATCTGCATCACGATTCCAGGTTCCATTTCTGTTAAATCCATATGGAGTGAGTCCATTAATGTCAAATCCATATCTGTCGTAACCCCAACGATCGTACCCCTTACTGTCAAATCCATCCAGATTGTACATATCTATGAAGAATCCATACCGATCGAATCCAGTTACATCAAATCCCTGCCTGCTGAACCCCCCTCTGTCATATCCATGGACATTGAACACCCCTCTCAAATCCTTAATTCCTTTCCTATCCAATCCGTCGATATTAAATCCATCTTTGTCATAGCCCTCCCTATCCAGTCCGTGCCTGTCAAAACCCTCAGCATCGTAGCCATACCTAGGCAGGGTTATGTTACAAAGAGTGGTGAAAGTCAAGGACACATAATCCACACACATCTGAGTGGATGAATACATCACATCGTCTGGGGAGAGTTTAAATGGTGCCATGGGTGTGTATCTCAATTTGACTGGATAGCTTGCAGTCCAATCAGGATGTTTCTTCTGCCATAAGGTCCACAGTTTGTCAATATAAGCCACAGTAGACAGAAAAACTGGGTCATATGGACTCAGATCAGAATGCATGTGACCTCCAACATAGCTCTGTACTGCAGCAAGCATAATTTCCATTCGTAGTCTGAAGTTAGTGTAGGACGGATCATTTACAGCTAGCTGGACGTTTACAGCGTCGGGGTAGGTCACAGTGTTGTTGAACTGTCTTCTCAGACAAGGCACCCAGTAGGGAGGGTGGTAGTCCTTGAAGTTATGATAAGGAACACAACCACTCTGTCCCTTCCCATTTCCCCCGAACACCACCATGGACCAAATGACCGACTTGTGAGGTTCTCCAGCATCAACTGTCCAATCATAGTAAGGAATGGTGATGTCACAGTTAATATTCTGCAGATGTTGCTCCACATATTTGAGGAAGGCTCGGTGCCAGGGCAGAAACTGGTCCGATCCCACAGCCTGTGGTTTGTGTTTCTGGTACATCTCAGCAAACTGGTACCACAGCGATGGTTCATGTCCTGTGCTGGTAGCCAGTCTTTTGATTCCTGCAATGGAATATATGTCTCCTTATTTGTTTAATTTGATACACTAACAACAAGCATATACCTGAATAACCCCACCTGCCTCAAAGCTCATCCTAAGTCATCTTACTCAGTGTCTCCTACTTTTGAATAGTTAATGAGCAAAGAATGACAGCAACTGAACCGACTTCTTTAAATAGGTGATAGCATTTTTTAGGACCTGGTATATGTGTACTCATGAATAGGCAGACAAATTTGGGATCTATTTACATGTCACACAATATAGCTGACCAAAAGACCTACATTCCAACAACCAGAAACCACTGAAGTTGTCATGAAACTGAAAGTTGTGACAAAGAAATGTGTGACAAGTGAAAGGTAAAACAGTGGAGTCCTTCTTTTCCAGTGGTAGAATGAATCTTACACATTTACAGATGAACAGACAGATAGTGAGGAACTCCTTGGTTTCACTGATAAGAGACTAATAAAGACTAATTTACAGTACATAAAACACATTACCTAATTGGTACAATTCCAGCTCCTCCTTCGTCATGTCTCGGATTTCCTTCCTGCGGAAGTTATTCCTCATACACAGACACTCGATGGTGCCCCGGATGGTACAGGTGCATGTCTGACAGCCGAGACGGAACTCCTCGCCAAAGCGGTACGTATTGTTCCTATAGGTACAGCCACACCTCTCCCCACAGTCTGTCTCCGAGCACTGCTTCCCCTGCTGGAACTGAACAACCTCTACGTCGGAGTTCCGTTCCAGATTTTGACACTGGATGAGAGACATTGGTCGACACTTGTACTTGAATCCAGTGGACATACCATAGTAATCAAGGCCACGTCTGTTGTAACCGTGGCAATTCATACCTGCCCTGAAAAATCAAAAAGAGGAATGTATGATTTTGGGACTGTATACAGGGATATTATTGTTCTGTTTTATTTTCGCTCATACATATTGGAAAATAATTTGGACATGATTAAGATTTATATAGTTGTTTCTTGCTATTCAAAAGTAATATCATATTTATATCCAGTTTAAAATCTATCCATTTAAGACAAAGTCCAAAAATAAACTGGAGTAAAATCCTTGTATACTGCATCCATTACAAAGATATTGTTATGTGGTAGAATCTAAGTTTGTGAATATGTCTGTATTTCGTTTGTTTTAGAATTTTTCATTTGCAGACGTGCCTACCCAATGATTGTTAGCTGTAGTTTTCTAAGTAAGATTTTACTTTATTGCAGAAGATTTTCTACTTTCAATGCACAAAATTTAAAACGTAAATAAAAGATTTTTTATGCAGTACAAATCTTTTAATTTATCTTTACGTTAATTTTATTTGGTTGAAACATTATAAATGGTAAAACTACTGAAAACATGCAATTAAAATATCAGGCTTGAAATTAGGAATTTTTCATGTTACCTGAGGAATGGCTATATGTTGACCATTGAATTCAGTTTAGTTTTTTTTTTCTCTTTTTTTCTCTCTTTTTTTTTTTTTTGTACTGAAAAAAATTTTGATTTCCTGGTCTGTACTTCCAATCTGAAACATAGGCCCTTTGGTCTTTTTTTGTAGTGGAAAAAACTCGCACACAGTGGATACTGCTATGAAGTATGCACAAACTATCACACACAATTTTTGGCATGGATTTGACCTTCTTTTGCAGGTCCCCCCTCTCTCTCTTCACCGTGTTCTCACTCTCCAGACATTTTTGTACCTCAATTGTGTATTTACTCATTGTAATACCAATGTTTGAAATTTCTATTACGATTTTACTATTGTTCAAGCATCTCTACTGGTCAAATGATTTTATTGATAATTTTAGAACTTAAATATTGGTAGACGAAGAAGGTAAAATACTGTAAAAAGTACAGGCAAATCAGGAGAGTAGACAGGCCTGATATTGAGACCCTGAAATTTATTTATTACAAAAATGGTGACATTATGAAAAGTTTAATGACCATTGGAATGGTTGGAACCAAATTTTCTTATGACTCTCTCTCTCTCTCTCTCTCATAAATAAGCACTTCTGTACATACCACATATTTCAACCCATGCTAAGTGCTCAGGGCTGTAGCAGTGAGAGTTCTTTATAGTGCTAATGCATGTCATAACATAGGGCCTCCGTTTTAAGGTCCTTTCCTAAAGATTGGCGAGCACCCGTGACTCATTTCAAAATGCTGAGTATTTTGTAAAGGAGTAATTACAACTGTTTGACTCAGCCATGGCACGAGTGCAATTCAAACTCACACAATCTTCTGGTCACAAAATAAACACATTAACCTCTGAGCTACTGCGATCAATGATATAGGACTAAGAAAATTGGACCACAGCAAAAAATTTCACATAACAGTAGTGGTCATCAGAGTTCACATATATCAAGGAAAAAGGAGATAATTCTTCTAGAACTAAATCTGGAAACATCTGACAATACATACTTACATTGGAATATCGTGAAGTGATTTTATTGACCTATATTAATACTAAAACTTTACCTGTTGAACCCCTCCACGTTGTACCCCTCCTTGTTATATTCCAGTATCCCATCGTATTCCCCCGTGTTGTTGTAACCCTGGACATTGAACCCCTCTCTATCGTACCCCTCAACATTGTATCCCTGCCTGTCGTATCCATCCTTGTCATAACCGAAAGCATCATACCCTGTAAAAGATACACAAATAATGTTTTTGATTTTGTAACAGACAGATGGATGGACGGACAAAAAGTACAAATACAATGTCTTCCCCTGAAAGAGGGGAGACATAAATATGAAGGTTTGTGAAATGTTAAATCAAGTACAATAACCACAAAATCGCATCTGTGTTTGAATCAAATAGTTAACCCATTGGCCACAATCAGTAGGAATGTTGTGTACGTCACAGGACCACATGCGGAGTTCTGACGCGGAGTTCTGACGCGGAGTTCTGATGCGGAGTTCTGACGCGGAGTTCGGACGCACTGTGTTAACTTACCCTCCCAGTCGTATCCCTTGCTGTTAAATCTCGCCCAGCCGTAAGGTGTGGTGTTGTTCTGGTTCCTTGTCAGCCCTCTACGACTGTTCCCCGCCACATCAAAACCATACCTAAAACAAACACCCAGGACAGGAGGCAATTACACACGATGTCATCTTTAATGTATTCACACACATTTCAATAGGGTTCAATAGTATTGAAAATACCAATCTAATAGTCTATACATATAAATAATTTGGCAATCATACAACCAGTCTCATCTACATTTTGTATCTCATTTCTTGTACAACTTGTCACTCTGAATGCTTTTTTTTTTGGATGAAAACAAATGTGAATGTCTCTATCTCCACTCACATGTTGTTACTACAATGACAATGATTTAATTGTCACAAACTGATTTACAACTCCTGCACACTTACTTATCCCATATTTATCACCTATCTGTACACTTCATGATCTACCTATCTGTATATTCCATCATCTACCTATCTACACTTCATGATCTACCTATCTGTATATTCCATCATCTACCTATCTACACTTCATGATCTACCTATCTGTATATTCCATTATCTACCTATCTACACTTCATGATCTACCTATCTGTATATTCCATCATCTACCTATCTACACTTCATGATCTACCTATCTGTACAATCCATTATCTACCTATCTGTACACTTCATTATCTACCTATCTGTATATTCCATTATCTACCTATCTGTACACTTCTTTATCTACCTATCTACACTTCATTATCTACCTATCTGTACACTTCATTATCTACCTATCTGTATATTCCATTATCTACCTATCTGTACATTTCTTTATCTACCTATCTGTACACTTCATGATCTACCTATCTGCACACTTCATGATCTACCTATCTGTACACTTCATTATCTACCTATCTGTACACTTCTTTATCTATCTACCTATCTGTACACTTCTTTATCTACCTATCTGTACAATTCTTTATCTACCTATCTACACTTCATTATCTACCTATCTGTACACTTCATGATCTACCTATCTGTACACTTCATTATTCACCTATCTGTACACTTCATTATCTACCTATCTACACTTCATGATCTACCTATCTGTACACTTCTTTATCTACCTATCTGTACACTTCATTATCTACCTATCTGTACACTTCATGATCTACCTATCTGTACACTTCATTATCTACCTATCTGTACACTTCATTATCTACCTATCTACACTTCATGATCTACCTATCTGTACACTTCTTTATCTACCTATCTGTACACTTCATTATCTACCTATCTACACCTCATTATCTACCTATCTGTACACTTCATTATCTACCTATCTGTACACTTCATGATCTACCTATCTGTACACTTCATTATCTATCTACCTATCTGTGGACTTATCTTCTACTACCTAATTATGTACCTGTCATATTTATCCAGGTTGTAGCCCACCAATCTATTTCTGAACAGCGGTTTTCTGTGACAGCATGCCCCGATCACACACTGGGACTGACACTCCTCCTCTGTCAGGAAGTGATTCGAATTTCCTCCGCAACCCGAATAAATAAATGACTCGCAATTCTGGGTCTGGTGATTGTAGTACCATCTGGTCTGCCGGTCATTACAGTTACCTATAAGATGATATAGAGTGAGCAGTCATTTCATAATATACAAAGTAGATCAAGCACTTCTTGCTTTTTTCATTTACAGTGCTCTTAATATGAAAAGATTGGTAACATACAAGCACATAATGAAATGGACCCCAAGTTTCAAAACACTATTCCTTTTAGGCCAATTCAACTTAATTAGTAGATTATCATCCAAGGTCAGCAAAAAGTATGGGGTGGGTGGGAGGATTTTATTTTTTTATTTTTATTTTCTGAGAAAAATATTAAAGACAAACGAGTTTTTTCCTAACAGATCCGCATCATTTAATGGCAGATGGATATCAATCTATGCTATTTTCATACACTAATTCCAGGTTAAGCTTTAATTTAAGGATATAACAAAAATATACTTCTTCAAGATTTACGTCTGTAAGAACGCGAGAAATTAAGAAAACCATATAAATCTACTTTCTTCACGTGACTTTTCACGTTGCTATACCAGAAATGTAAACAAGAAGTGTAAATACCGGAGTCGGACATGAAAATATTACGGAAATTGCAAGTTTCGAAAATAAAAAAAATTCGGGGCAGGCCAATTTTTGAGGGGCGGGTGGGGATCTATCAATTAAGTTGAAATGGCCTTATGAAATGCAATGAGACATGGTTATTCACTCCCTAAATTAATCTTTCCAAATTCAGTTTTATCACACAAAATCATAACAATTTCTGTTGAAGTACTATTTAAGTTTTTCTGCTACTGACAGTCCTTTTGAAACTTACCTGTACTGAGGGGGAGACTGCACACCTCCACAGTTGTGTACTGACACAGGTGTCCATCAAATCCTGGGGGGCACCTGCAGGTCACCAACTGGGGCTCTGTGGGCCAGATACTCTTCTGACATGTCCCTCCATTCATACATGGGTTTGGATCACAGAAATCTACAACACACATGAAGAGGCACAGAGAATTTCTTATCATGAGCACTATTCATGTGCAAAAAACACTCCTTTTTGTGGCACTGCATGATTTGATCATTGATTACAAAGTAAAGATTAATCAATTTAAATTCTGCAGTATACACTACCCTGATTCTCCTAATTTGATGAATGTCATAAACATCTTTTCTTAAGTTTATACTTTCAAAGTCATTTTCTAAATACAGTATGAACAGCAATACATGCACCACTTTATTTTGATGGGATCAAAATTTCATAAAATCAACAAATATTCATTAGGGGCTTGATTTCGTAGTTGAAAAGACATCATTCATTCCTCCTGTTTGTAGAAGACTGGAATTGTGGATAATGGTCTGGACAATCAAAACACCAAAAAATAAGAGTTTCTCAGTAAAGGGACTCGTTCACGATTTTTGATAAAAATATTTTTTCATTTTTGATGGTAAACATAAAAATATAACTCATTTGATATTGACAGCCAAACTTCTGACCTTCTGAATGCAAGAATAAAAGCAATATTTTAGTCTTAAATATGTGTTATGTAAACAAAGACTCAAGTTTTTTTATGTATACAAACAAACAAGTGAAATAGTGATTTTGTAATATAAAACATCTTAATTTTGCATAGTCACAAATTTTAACATTTAGATGACACATGTTCACCAAAAATGCTTGAAATGTGAAAGATATGATAAACTTAAATCGATATCCATTTCTTTTGAAAATTTCGTAAACAATAACATACCACAATCTTTGTTTACAAAACAAATAATAATCTCTCTAAAATGAGCTTCTGTGATAATGTATAACCTTAGTTTTTATGTGAACTCTTTGAAACACATTAGACAGAAGATTTTGATGATTAAAAGTGATAAAGAAAATTTTGGGGAAAATCGTGAATCAGTTTCAGAATCTGTATGTGACGTTACATATTGTAAGACTTCGTTTACGTACCTCGGTCCTCTAAACAGTCGACTTCCTGGTTATTGTAGTACCACGTAGATTTACATTCAGAGCAGAAATCTACATGGCAGATGGCCTCAGGGTACGAGGGACAAACGTCTGTAAGACACGGATTCTCGGTACAGCTGGTGATGGATGTCTCGCACGTACAGGGTGTGAGGTAGGGCATGGTCTCGAAACAGAAGCGGGAGGATGGGACACTGAGGGAGGTCTCTGGTACAATACTGGGGACCAGTCCTATGAAGGATATACATGTATGAAGAAGAAATATCCAATGATTTGAAAATACATATTTATGTATTATCTAATTCATCCAAGAGTACTTCCACAGGTACAAACTGTGCAGGAAACAGATTGTGACCATAGATATTACAATTCTTAAAAAGAAAAGTAAACTTTTACCACGATCAACAGATGCAAAAGTGCAATGCTAATGAAATTCATTAAACATTGAGGACGAAAGTCTTTATACAATATTATTCTACCTGAGACATCCTTGAAGTTTGGTGCCCAAAACTGTGCGCTCCAGGAGAGGGGGACAGGGTCTAGGGCGGGGCAGAGTCGGTACACAGACATCAGGTACCCTTTATCCTGCTGGGTTAGCAGCTCCCAGATCTTCAGCGAGTGGAGGACATCAAAAGGACCATTAAACAGGAAGTTACAGTCGTCTTTGTCATAACCCACAGGGCTAAATCCATACCTATCAAAGCCATACTTGGTCAGACCTGAAAATACAATTATCATATAATTACTCATGGTCTAACATTCAATTTTCAGACTTTGAAACAAAGGCTTGTAAAACAGTGTCCAATGCACTGACAAAATCATGATGGCCAGCAGGTGGATATGGATCTGAACTGCATTCTGCAATCTCTTTAGGTGAATAGTAATGTAAAATAACGTTTGTGTTACATGCATTAAGGATGTACGGGACTGACGATTTTGAAATTACCGCGCAACTCCGAATGACGTAAATAAATCCTATGTCGTTCGCATCTCCTATTTGATTCTGAATGTATGTTAGATAATATCTACAATGCAATTAATTCTATAGATATATTTTACATAAACTATGACAAAAATATTATTATATTCGAAATAAAAACAAATCGCGTAAATTTTACGACTTTAATTACTTTTCGGCAATGTAAACATAGTGAGACTTTTGAAACATTGAAATGCGGGGGAAACGCGGATTTCAGTCAGCTAAAGCGATCCAGCGTTACATCAAGGTTTTTTGACCCACAGAAGATGATGGAAAGCTGCCTCACCAAGACACCAGACGCTGGATCATCTATATTTGCAATCGCAGACGCAAGACATGTGTTCAGGTTTGTCAATCACTGTTAACAGGTTAATAAATTAATGCCGAGTACACACGTACGTCAAATAAGAAGAAAACAAAATTGTTCAAGTGCAAATCTTCCCAAAAATTCCATGAAAATCGATGCTTGAAAACAATATTGAAATAGGGTATGAATTCACCGGCGCTTATTAAATTGTCAATGTCAGCTGATTGTTCATAGACTTTGAAGATCTAGATCAACCTAAATTATTTAGCCAAACATACAAAGTGTATGATACAAGCATCTGCATCTGAGTATGAATATGTTAAAGTATTTGTCAAGTTTTAATATACATCTCTATAAATTTAAATATCTGTTGGAGGAGGGGTCATATAAAGCTAGGATATACACAATAGATCAGTGGTGGATCTTTGCTTTTACATAAATTGATGAGTAAGATTTTTTCTTCCTTTAATAGTTGATGTTTGCAGTACAGAAAACAGAGACAGGACACTTTAAAAATCTACCACCACATACAAATTATACAAACCCAGTGACATGCTTTGATTTATTTTCACTTTGTGCAAAATATACAGCATAATGCCATAAATGGGTCAACTTTTATTTATTTTACTATATAATTGATTTTGAAATCATTTTCATCCACTTATTAAGATTCAATTCATAGTAACCTTTACACCATTAACAGCACAAATATCTCCAGTATCTTGTTTCAGTGTCTTATTTTTTCCCCGGAACATTGCAGCCATACACATATTATATGATTGTGTTCCACTCTTACAAAGGAATATAAGGAAATGGAATGATAAATATCATTAATCATGCATGTTTTCTGCATCTAATGTTGCTAAAAGTTTTTGAAATCATGAATAGAATTTATGTCCAGATCAAATGTTTTTTGATAAATGTTTTAGATTTCATAAAAATGAGTTTAGAATTATGATTTAAACAAAGGTTATTTTTCAATGAGTTATAGGCCTAGCGTAAGATGTGAAAGTTGACTCATTCATGACAGTATGCTGCAATTCTATGCCAGCATGAATGTGTTGAACAACAAAAAGAATATGAATTGTCACTCAGCTTCCTTAGGCCCCAATATTAACACTTCATGTAAATAGCCAAGGTTCATTGATGTATCAGTATTGTTTTTCAGTTCAGTAATTCAAATACCCCCCTCCCCTCCCCCCGAGTAACAAAAAAAGTAATTTTATTACAAAGGAATAGTAATACACTAATTGATAGCTGACTACAATAAAATCGTAAGGTAACCATGGCCTTTTTCGATCATGCAGGGAGATGGATGCTAGGTATTTTCTGCCAATTAAGTTTAAATTCAGCCCAACAATTTCAACACTATGACACTACTATTGTACATGTACAACACTAAATATTTTTTTTAACAAGACGCTTCATTAAAGAAATTTATTTAACATTATTAGTTTTCTATTCACCTAATGTATTATCTAGTTTCTTCGGGCCAAAGTGTCCACTATTAAATGTCAGCTAGACCATGTAGACAGATTCAATGATGAAATCTAGTTGTATTCACCTTTTTTGTGTTACACATACCATGTGAGAGTAAAATATAATTGTTCTATATCTATTTCATGTAAACAATATTTGGGAATTGTCAAGCTAGCTGGATAATTTTGCTGCAAGGCATTTGATATCATGATATATTGTGCTTGTTTTTAAAATATATATGCAAATTAAAGATTGCCCTTGTCCTATAATGAAAAAATGACAAGCATGGTATTATGATAAAATGTACGTTTTTGTTATATGCATAATTTTGCAAGGAACTCTAGTTTTTTTTAAATGCATACATACCTACATGTATATACTGCCCACCATGAATAAGTATACACTCACCAAAATAAGTTACTTGTGCATAAAAAAGAAACATGGGTTACATCATAGATACAGATATTTTGATGCAAATACATAACTCTTGCAAATAAATATCTAATGGTAGGCTTTTAACTTTTCATATCTTCTGGTCTTTTTATTAAAATACTTGATTTTCTGAATTCTCTAAATAAGAGATATTATGTAAAATTTAAATTGAAACTATTTCGAACTATTTACTAATACATATTATTTTGTATTTGATGTGAATATAGTAACTTTTATAAGACCCTTTGATTTTTCAACTGTAATAAATCAATATCACAATTTAACAGACTATATCAAAATATTGAAAGTCCATTATTGTTTCACATATATTGAATTTGTACCCTTAACTAATTATTTTATTGAGCTTAATTGAAAGTTATATTCAGTTAATTAATTTGGCTCTTTTTCATTATATCATATACTATTGGCTATCATTAAGGTACAATGTATCTAGGTTTATATAATTGCACCTGTCAATAAGTTAGTCCTAATACTAAATGCAGTTTGGGCAAGACACACATCAAATATTTGATGCAAGTGTACCTCTAAGTTTTGAGAGGAATTCTTAAATCATTTAACACGTTAAGGGGCGATGGCGAAATCAAAAGTTCAATGTCTGACAAAAAACTAAATTCACATCAAAATTGGTACCGTATACGTTTTACATAGTTTTCACGAAATCACACCCCACTCCCCTTAAATCTAAATATTATGAATGTTGAAACTAATCGATTAACAAGTAAAAACATGCGAGTATAAATAATACTGTTATACTTTTAATTCTGTTTATTCACAAATTAAAGTGTACATTTAAAATATTTAATGTTCATTACCGGTAAAATGTAATATATTATTATGTGGTTTTTAACAGCCACTTGTCTTTTTTCCACTAAAGTGAAATCGATGTTGGATGACAAAAACTTATTTGAGTTTTTACTCCCCCTGAGGCCCCCTAACTATTTGAATTTAAATTTTTTTCCTGACATTGGTCTTTTGATTTCGCCCCTAAACATGATGGACACTCAACAACCATGGATCAAATTCTGTATGTTGACTCTGCCATTGACCCAATAACCAGAAAACTTACTACAAAATTTATACTTAGTAATAAGTTTTTATACAGGACCCTGCATACAAAATAACCTCTAAAGTAATAATCTTGAATACTTATGATATTCATTGTAAAATTTAATATTGTTTATTTATTCTATTAATATATATCATAGGGGCACATACTTCATTACGATTTTATGTCTTATTTTAAGTTATACATACACAACTACATGTATACAATTTATTGATTCTTTTAATAGATACCTAAAATTGTTCAAATACATGTTGTCAATATTTGAACAATGCACCCACAGGAAAGAAACATGGAAGAGTGTGGGATGCAAACACAAAACTAAACAATAGTAATTTGTCTGCATGTGCATGTACGCGCACATACGTGCATTGCAATTTTGGTACAAAAAAATTTAAAATCAGAATTCACAAGGAATCAACATGAAACCTTGTTAGGATGATAGTATATCATTTGTATATACGCAAAATGATAGTCGTGTTGTCTGCACGCGCGTGCATGCACATGCATCACATTTTTCGTACACGAATTTTGTAATCAGTGTAACTTTTTTGTTGCTCATTCAAATGGTTTGATATTCATATTATAGGTAGATATTGAGATCCTTAACTGATCTGCATTGTCAAAATTACCAATCTGCACGCGCATGCACGTGCGCTTCTTTTTGATTGGATAATACATGTACTAAAACATCTGTAACTCTCTTATTAATGAAGCAAATGAGTTGATATTCACTTCATAGGTAGATGATATGTGTATCTATATATTGGTGTAACAAAAAATGCCAACGCAAACGTGCATGCACATGCATTATATTTCAAAAGTTAATTTTTTGAAGGACGTTAATGTTTTTGTTTTTCAACAAATTCTTTTGATTTTGAGGTTTTAGGTGTGTCTTGGTACTCCTTACAAATTGGTGTGGTTAAAATTACCGGTCAGCACGTGCACGCACGTGTGCTGATTTCTGATTGGATGATTTTAAAATCACTATAACTTTCTTGTATTTGATGCAAACATTAAGAAATTCTTTCTGTGGGTATATGATAGAAAGGCCTGTACTAGAATGACATCAACAAAAGTACGGAATCATACTCGTGTGTGCGTGTATGCAAGTGCATTGCTTTCTTTTATTTCTTTGCACTGAAATGACCATAGTAAATCATAGTAAACGTACTACATGTAATTAAAGGCTAAAATAAAATGATTTTTGCTATAGGTTTACAATGACTTTACTTTTTAACTGGTTTGGGGAACATATGTAATGGTCCCACTTACAATTAGAACTACCGGGTAGTTACAAATGGAATTTTGATTTTACTTTAGATTGCAGAATTTTTATCTTTGATATGATTTTATAAAGAAATGCAACTCATTTTTAGCTCAAGTGAGCATTTCTGATCACCCATTGTCTATCGTCTGACTGTCTGTAAACTTTTCACATTTTCGACTTCTTCTCCAGAACCACTTGGCCAATTTCAAACAAACTTGGCAAAAAGCATCCTTGGGTCGAGGCAAGTTAAGTCTGATAAAATGAAGGGTAACACCCTGCTCCAAGGGGAGATAATAGCGAAATAGTAGATATATATTGACATATTTATAAAAAATTCTCCACAAAAATCCTGTGGGGATCTGTGTTGGAATAGATCCTCAGTACCCACTTGCTTGTCGCAAGAGGCGACTAAATGGGGCGGTCCTTCGGATGAGACTGCAAAAACCGAGGTCCCGTGTCACAGCAGATGTGGCACAAGATAGATCCCTCCCTGCTCAATGGCCCTAAGCACCGAGCATAGGCCTAAATTTTGCAGCCCTTCACCGGCATGGGTGACATCTCCATGAGTGAAATATTCTCGAGAGGGACGTAAAACAATATTCAATCAATCAATCTCCAGTACAATACTTCCAGAACAAGCAGGCCAATTTCATGCAATGAAGGGCCATGCTACCTTAAAAGGTATAAAAGAGATAATTACAAAAATAGGGAGGGGTCAATTAAAAATCTTCTCAAGAACTGCTGGGCAAGGAAAGTTCAAATGTTCATGGCAGCTTCCTGACACAGTGCAGATTAAAGTTTGTTGAAACCATGGCTCCTGGGGGGTAGGATGGGGCTACAATAGGGGATCAAAGTTTTATATCTGAATATATAGGGAACAAATCTTTAAAAAGCTCCTTCATAAAGCAATAATTATATATAAATATTTATTATATTTAATATATATATTTATTTAATAGTAAATATATATAATGCTATCCATTTCACGTAATTTTTGGAATTTTTTAATTATTCTGATGTCAACTTTACACGTATATTTTTCACAGGTTTTGAATATAATGTCTCCAGTATGGATATGTTTGACGATTGTTACCATGGAAACGAACTCACAGACCAACATGTATGTCAAAACAGGTGGGTTTTTTTGGTAAATTAAATATAGTGGTACCCATTTCAATCAATTTTAGAATTTTTAAATTAGTCATACCCTTCCGTTTTTGGTGGGTTTTTTTTACAGGTTTTGAACATGATGTCTCCAGCAAGGATATGTATGATGATGGTTACCATGGGAACGAACTCACAGACCTATGTCAAAAATGTCATTTTCTGATAGAATAGACATAATGCTATCCATTTCACTTAATTTTAGAATTTTTTAATTATTCTGATGTCAGCCATACACTTCCGGGTTCTCTACAGGTTTCAAATATGATGTCTCCAGCAAGGATATGTTTGATGATGGTTACCATGGTAACGATCTCACAGACCTATGTCAAAAATGTCTTTTTCTGATAGAATAGACATAATGCTATCCATTTCATTCAATTTTAGAATTTTTTAATTATTTTGATGTCAGCCATACACTTCTGGGTTCTCTACAGGTTTTAAATATGATGTATCCAGCAAGGATATGTTTGATGATGGTTACCATGGGAACGATCTCACAGACCTATGTCAAAAATGTCATTTTCTGATAGAATAGACATAATGCTATCCATTTCACTCAATTTTAGATTTTTTTAATTATTCTCATGTCAGTCATACCTTTCCTTTTTTTGTTTACAGATTTTGAACATGATGTCTCCAGCAAGGATATGTTTGATGACGGTTACCATGGAAACGAACTCACGGACCTATGTCAAAAATGTCTTTTTCTGATAAAATAAATATAATGCTATCCATTTCATTCAATTTTAGAATTTTTTAATTATTCTGATGTCAGCCATACACTTCCAGGTTCTCTACAGGTTCTAGATATGATGTCTCCAGCAAGGATATGTTTGATGATGGTTACCATGGTAACGAACTCAAAGACCTATTTAGAAATGAATTTTTCTGTTAAATTAAAACTAATGCTAATTACTTTAATCACTTTAGGAATTTTTTCACTGCTCTGATGTCAGTTCCATACCCCCTTTTAGACAAATAGCAAATTTCAGTCAATTATAATGTCTCCAGCAAGGGTATCTTTGATGTTCGTTACCATGGAAACGAACTCACGAACCTATCTAAAAAATGTCTTTTTTCGATAAAATGAGTACAATACTATCTATTTCACTCATTTTTGGGATTTTTTAATTACTCTGATGTCAGTCCCATACATCCTTAAGAAAATCAAAAGCTAAGGCCTATCTTTAAGTTGTAGACCAATGAACAACCAGAAAAACACAAAATGATAAAAAAAAATAACAAAAAACAAAAAAAAAACCATCTCCCTCCCTCAATCTTTGGATTTGGGAGCAACAAGTACCAAAAGAGTAACATTATGGACTCAGAACTGTTCCAGCTGTCTTCTTTTTCATTACAGGATTAACTGCCAGAAATCCGGATTTTCATCTTACCTTGTATATTCAGACACTGGTCATCAAATCCACTCTGGTCATAGATTCCTTGGATATCTCTATTTCCACCTCGGTCATATCCTGTCCTGTTAAATCCCCATCTGTTGTAACCCTCCTTGTTGTATCCATAGCGACTGTAACCATCCACATCATAGCCGTCTTTGTCAAAGCCATCTCTGTTTAGGCCTGCCAGAGAAATCAGATCTTCTACTTCATGAAAATTTCCACAAATACTAACAGGTAAAATGGACTCAAATATTGTCAAGTTTAACTATTCACACAGGAGAAATACAGGCATGTTAAAAGAATCATTAGAATGTATAGAAAAAAATATCTTTTTCTTTATTCTTAAAGTGTTATCTCTTTGACAAGGATTATATCAACAAGGAAATCGGAATATTCACCATTTTTCTTGAAACCAAAGACATCATAACCATTCCTGTCAAACCCAGCCACATATCCTGGGTAGTTGATTGTTGACACTTGACTGCTGGGAGTGTCACCTCGATCTCCCCCAGGAATGTCAACACTCACATTACAGGGGTGGCCAAGTGAGGGCGGTGCATAAGTCACACAAAGATCAGCCTCAAGGTCAAGCACACTGCTGGGAGGAATGTTGTAGGGCACCATTGGTATGTTGCTGAAAGCTGCCGGATATTTGAATTTGTTGTTGCCCCTCTGCTGCCATCTCCAATAGAGCATATCAACGAAAGAGTGAATGGCAAAGAAAACCGGGTCATAGGGTCCACCGGTGGTGGCCATGTCACCACCAATGTAACGATGGAGGTAGCTAACATAGCTCTCAAGACACATGCTCATTTCTGTGTAGTCATCACTAGCTAGGGCCAGAGCCAACTCCCCCAAAGTCGGGAGCTGTATGGTGGTGTGGAAACTCCTCATTATACAAGGCTGCCAGCTTCCTGGGGCCCCAAAGCTGTGGTCAGGAACACAGCGACTCAAGCCAGAACCATCTCCACCAAAATAATTTGGCTGCCAAATGATTGCCTCTGCGAAGTTTCCAACATCGGTAGTAAAGTCAAAATAGGGCAGAGTGATACCACAGTCCACTTTCTGCAACTTTTTCTCCACCTCTCTCAGGAACACCCTGTGCCACGGCAGGAAGTAGGGTCCTCCGTTGGCATGCATGCCATGAGCCATGTACATGTCCCGGAATTTCTCCCACTCCTTCTCTTCCAGTCGCAGTTGCTGCACGCCTATTTGAAATCGAGATATTTCTGCTGTAGTCATGTCTCGAATGTCTTTCCTCTTACTAACGCTGTCACACCTGCAAATGACATGTCACTCAGTTTGAAGTTCAGCTTATTTGATTGTTGAACCTGTTACAACAACTAAAATGACTAAAAGCATAAATTCAGCAGAGTACAGCATTTATAAACAGAGACGAGCTGTATAGTTCATTCACTGACAGCCATTCAAAATTACCCCTCAAATAAAACTTGAACCAATGTTCACAATATAAATAAGTTACAAATTTTCGAACTTACTGGCAAGTCCATCTTTCGTCAATCTCACAGGTACACTTCTGACATCCCTGATAAGTGACAGCCCCTGGCTGGTAGGAGATGCCATCATAGACACAGCCACTCTGGGTCTTCATACAGCCTGCCTCCTCACAGCTCAGACTGGGGTAAAAGGCCACCACTTCCTTTGTGTAATGCTTCCTCTTCTGGTTGTGGATGGATTTGCAGTCTCTCAGTGACATCACCTAGTTGTAAAAAATCATTTAATTATCATGCATTCCATAGCTGCAATAATGTAGCCCTATCCAATTTTTTTTTATTCTGACGTTTTCGGGATAGGGCTACAATTCCATAGGATCTCCGTAATGGTGCAAAATAATTTTATGAATAACCGATAATAAACTCTGTGTATTAGTCCCAAATGTTGTTTACACCAAAAGGAGTACCAACTTTGTGCTCGGGCATGTCTAATAAAGGTCTTTTTCATTAAATATAATGTACAGCATGCAAAATTCTTCGTCTGCTCCGCCATGCTTGTTATCGCGAGATCTCGTAGGTGGATCTAATGAAAAACCTAAATTGACAATCAGCGCGAAAATGTAGTTACTCGAGCCACTTCGACAAAGAAAGGAAAATCATATTGTTGCAGAAAGAATTTACACTCTGCTGTTCGGTTTTTAACTTGATATTAAATTCAAACCTTTTCAATACCGACGAAATAGCTTTCGCCTCCATACTTGTCCATTGATGTAAATACTACCTTATATGGCATATGCAAATGACTTGACAATCGGAAGTTGAAACTTCAGTACATCAAACATGGCGCACAAATATGAATCGAGAAATTGGAATTTATCGAAATTGTTGAAAACGGTAGAATAGAGCCTCACAAATCTTAAGTTGCAGGTTGTAAATTTATATATTGACTAAGAAACATAGAATATTATTTTATTTACGTAAAGAAAGTCAGGAAATGTTTAGAATGAGCGCAAATGTTGCGGGAGTGAATCACTCCCGCATTTGCACCATTACGGAGATCCTAAGGAGTTGTAGCCCTCTCCCTAAAAAAAAAAAAAAAAAAAAATCAGAGAGGGCTACATTATTGCAGCTATGCATTCCACTGCATCAAATTCTATTTACTGTAAACCAACTTTCATTTGTGCATTGAATATATTAGCAAAACTTGCAAGCAAGCAACTATTTTTTAATATTTATTTTGGTCAGAAAGCAAGTCTTCTTGTCTAATGATGAGGTGAATATGCAGACTCACTTGGAAGTTTCACCTTGTCACGAATATGATTTCCATCAACAATTCACAAATAAATGTTTGTTTTTAATGCATCATGGCTACATTTTTCATTGTAAACAAAAATCTACAGGGGCAAGATATTTACAGAAAGCACGCCCAACTACCTTTCACTTAACCCCACTCTCATCCAAACTCCTGTGTATAAAAATGGCACTGAAACAACCCCCATACATAATATATATCCTACAGATTAATACAATTAACAATTCACTTCAATTTCCACACTAGAAGTACTGGTTCATTAATCAGCAGTGCATTGCATACGAGACAAATGGGATGATTTCAGCATCTCCATTGTCAACTTCCCATATTTATATAGCAATATTCCATTATCACCTGGTTTTATATCTCTCAACTGACTCGATACGCAAGAGCTTGTTCTGCTTATGGTCAGTTTTTAAACTGAAGCTGGCTACTGACAAACAAGTTGATGGTACAGGGGTTCCAACAGTCTCGTTTAAAGTCAGCATTCCGCAAATTCTATGGTCATTATAAGGATTTAGTTCGCCAATACAACCTATCATTGGGTCATATGCTGTCTGACGTGTTTCATACCGATTGTTAGGCCGTTTTTAGCACACTGATTTTGACTACGGATAACTTTGTGTACCTGAGAAAGATATAGGTTCACGGCGGGTGTGACCAGTCGACAGGGGATGCTTACTCCTCCAAGACACCTGATCCCACCCCTGGTATATCCAGAGGTCCGTGTTAGCCCAATTCCCTATTTTGTATTGCTTATAGGAGTTATGAGAATGATCACTGTTCATTATTTTCACCTTTCATGTACAATGTAATTCAAAACTGTACTGTAATAACCTTTTATTGGGGGGGGGGGGATCATTAGAATTTTGAGGGACTTTATTTAAAGCCATGCTGTAAAGCACTAGGATTTTGAGGGATTTATTTCATAGAGTGCTGAAAATCAGTTGTATTTCAAGGGACTATATTTTCACATTATTGCATGCAAGCCATAATACACGCACATACACACACGCACACAATATCATAAGAGCTTTATTTTAGTATCAAGGCATCCTCATGAATATGTGCGAAATTCTCCTGAGTGAATTATTGACATCATTTTCATCAGGAAATTGCTAATAAAGGGTAATATGCCTCTAATTGTTTCTAGAAGTGAAAGTTACATGCACTTACCCGACACTTGGATTCCTTCATTTGGTTTCCACTAATTAGAGCCTTCTCGTCAGCTTTAAACCGTCGGAAACAACAGGCTCCGGTCATGGCTACCTCACGACACACCTCAAAGCTATCATAGTTGTTTACGTTTCCACCACAACCTTACAGAAAAGTGAAGTATCATCACATATAACTTGGATGCAAACAGGATTTCTAGGGTTACTTGCCAGTAACTGCTTTACTTTCAAAAGTAAACAAGCATTACTTTTTGTATGTCTGTGATATAGTTTAATAAATGTTAAAGGATGAAGCATGATGTTAAAAACCCAATTATAAATAGGATGAAATGGAATGATGTCAGCAAAGAAATTTTGTATTGTTTTTCTTGATGTTATTGTCCGCATCTACATGTAATACATAACATCTCAACAGGACACTTATTCAACCTTGTCATCTTAACAAGAGGCCTATGGACCACATTGCTCATCTTAACAAGAGGCCCATGGACCACATTGCTCATCTTAACAGGAGGCCCATGGACCACAAAACTCATCCGAGTCACCTGGGTTCTGCTGTTCTTCAGAAGATTTTAAAAAAAAATGTTTACTCACTTTAATCCGAAGACAAATGTTCACCCCATATTATGACCCCAACCTAGCCCCATGGGATTGTGACCTAACTGAACTTGAATCCACACAACATAGGGATGTCTCGATGTCAATATGACTAACATGACCTTGCTGTTCTGAGAAGAGATTTTAAAGAGATTTTTCTTCAATTCTGATTCCCTATTAAGCCAACCCTATCTGATTCCCTATTAAGCCAACCCTAATCAAATATGAATCTGCATTACAATGGAATGCTTGCATATAAATCAGTTGTTCTTGATAAAAAATATTCAAAGATTATACATATTCCCATGTAAAATTTCGATCCCCTATTAAGGTGCCATCCTACCCCATTCCACACCCCCTGGGCCATGATTTGAAGAAAATTGAATCTACAGTACCTAAAGATGTTTGCATATTAATGATGAAAAAATTGCAACTTTTTCCATATAAAATTTTATTCCCTTATTGTGGCTCCACCCAACCCCATGGGGCCATGATTTGAACAATCTTGAATTTACATTATCTGAGAGTGCTTGCATATTAATAGAACTACACATGACCCTGTTTTTCTTGAGAAGATTTTTAGAGATGTTTCCTATATATCCCAATGTAAAGTCCTGATCCCCCTATTGTCACCCTAACCTACCTGTAAAGTCCTGATCCCCCTATTGTCACCCTAACCTACTTGCCATAGGCCATGATTTAAACAATTTTGAATTTCAAATCATTAAGAAAGCTTTCACATTAGTTTTGTCATTTCTCATCCATAAGTTCTTGAGAAGAAGATATTTAAACAATCTACCATATTTTCACTATTTCTAAATCATCCCCTCTTTGAAAAGGGCATGACCCTTAATTTGTACAATTTTGAATTTCCTTCACTTTAAGGATGCTTTATGGCTAGTTTGGTTGAAATTTGGCCCTCTGGTTCTAAAGAAGAAGTCGAAAACATGTAAAGCTTACAGATGGACAACAAAAGAAGAAGTCGAAAACATGTAAAGCTTACAGATGAACAGACAGATGGACAACAGGTGATCAAGACAGCTTAGTTGAGTTATAGCGCAGGTGAGCTAATAAAAAAACAAGTGAGTGAAGATCTATCACATGTTGTTAAGATATTAAAACACCAGATCTTACAAGACACACAGTCCTCCCTATAAAACCATGGTAACTGAAATCTACAAAATGTCGTGAAAAAAACGTTTATGTACACTGAAGATAACAAAAGATTGGTACCGTCAGTGTAAGTCTGAATCATCTCTAACTCACTCCGCTCATATCAAAATTGTGTTTCAAAAGACGACATACCTGTGTAGTTAAAGGGTAGACACTCCTCCTCGAACCTGTCGTAGTAATATCTGACCACCGTAGAGTTACAGAGGCCAGGCTCCACGGGCCAGACGCAGGGGTTCTGTCGAGTCTCACACAGGGGGCCATCATAAGGGGGCTGACACATACAGTGGTACCCCGAGAGATCAGGGGTGGTGTCCACACAGAATCCCTTGTTTTGGCATGGTGATGTCACACAAGGAGCTGAAATTTTTTCAAACAAAAATCCGTTGATTGTGAAAACCAGCCCTTAAAAGGGAGCACATATACTGCGCATGCACTACTCTATGGTCATTCACAATTCTAAAGAATTATTCGGTGTACAAACTGGCTTTTACTTGCAAAGCTTACAATGTCACATAATATCATGAAATAAGGAACTAAGTAACAAAAATGAGGGTCTCGTGATAATATTCTGCTTATAATGTTTATCAATGCAACATGAATCACTCACAAAATTTTCATCTTATGAGTAAATCAACTACACTGATGGGTGGGAAAGTGGATCTTGGATAATTTGATGCAATCGTTCAGCACATCAGTGTTACAATGCAGTGATAGTATGTGTGTATCTAATAACAGCAATAGTGACAGAGCATGAATTCTGCTGGTGGAACTACCACATACATGCACTGTAAATCCAGGAGTTTCTGCCATGAGTCAATATTTTTGAATTTATGACTTTACATACATGTACATGCACAAAATTAATCACAAAAATCTTATTTTTTTAAATTCAAAGCAACTTCATAAAATGTAGGAAAATTAAATTTTACAAAATATGAATGATTGTGAGATTGTTATCAACAAAAGATGTGTGGTGATACATCCAAATATCAACCTAAAGTACTCAAGATGTAAGTGTTGAGATGTTGTGTAAACTATAAAGTACTCAAGATGTAAGTGTTGAGATGTAGTGTAAACTCTAAAATACTCGAGATACAAGTGCTAATATGTAGTGTAAACTCTAAAGTACTCAAGATGTAAGTGTTGAGATGTTGTGTAAACTATAAAGTACTCAAGATACAAGTGTTGAGATGTTGTGTAAACTATAAAGTACTCGAGATAAAAGTGTTGAGATGTTGTGTAAACTCTAAAGTACTCGAGATAAAAGTGTTAATATGTAGTGTAAACTCTAAAATACTCGAGATACAAGTGCTAATATGTAGTGTAAACTCTAAAGTACTCCAGATGCAAGTGTTGATATGTTACATAAACTTTCAATCTGAAAACTTCACTTGTTTGGTTTCAAAATCTGGCTTTTATCAATATACAAAACTTTGGCCAATCCAGTTAGATTGTATTTGCTAGCTTAGAAACATTGTGGCAAAATCAAACCACTCAAATGTGTAGTGTAATAAACCAAGATATTTCTGTAACAAGAGTACCGCGAACGGTACATAATACACCCGTGAAATGCTTACATAGGGTGTTTTCCTTGTGCTATAATTTGTATAACTTTGCTTCAGGTAGTATCAGCCATCATGAGGCTGTGACAAACTTTCATATGAAACAAGAGGTACTGTGAGCAATGCTCACTAAGAATACCCCCCCCCCGCTTACCCCAATCTCCCAAAGGGTGTTGTTAATAGGTATAAACTACCTCTTTTCTGAGTGTAAAAAACAAATGGCATGACAAACCGAACCATATTGCTACTTCGATGTCCAGTGCATGTGACCTTTGACCTTTTGACCCCAAAATCGATAGGGAACATCTTCATCCCATGGGTAGTCCATCAGTGATTCATTTTGAAAATGGTTATCATGAGTCCAGCGGACTCCCCTTGATTACAATAATGAGTCCCATGCTAAAATCAATGAGTCCAAATTTCATTATTTCAAACAAACAGCCCGACAAGTATAAACAAACCACGTTAAGGAAGAAGCTTATACTGTTGTCACCCCCTTCTAGAGAATAAATATTTCGCTTTTCATAACAAGCCATCGGATAATTCATTTGCAGAAAATTCTTATTCGTAGTTCATCTTGCAAATTGATTTTCAGATGTTTAAAGTTGAATGATGAAAGTTTTTATTCCTAGCTACTTTGTTCATGCCATTTAGTTTTTCTGTTCTGTGCAAATGCTGAAATAAATAAATTTTTCTCCATTTTCTTCATTTTTCTCAAATCTTAGCCAAGAATAAAGTGTTACTAAGCCATTTTTGATGACATTGTTTTCACTTTTCGAATTTTCTCAACCTCTACTTCGTTTTCAGGACCGACGTTTGATTTCGGGGACTCCGCGGTTGTTTTGTTTTTTTACCCGTAGTTACTGGCAATATTATCATTCACATCACTTTGCAAAAATGTTGTTAACTTTCCCTGATTAGGAAGTTTTAAAACATTAAAAAAAAAAAAAAAATCGGCGGAATCAGATTATATGCAAGGAAATTCTAGTTCCCAGTTTTGCTTACCCGCCGTAATGCCTTATATATCATTTGGTTTCATTGGTTAATGCAATGCGAGTTGACCAATGAAATATCATAATTCTTAATTCGGAATATCTCGGGTGTGTAGTACGTTCTGGAGCTTAGATCATGATCATATAATTTCGAATGTTCATGCGTCCGCTGGGATGCACAGTTATTGAAATCATGCGTCCTGAGCAAATTCAATGCGTAATTTACGCAGGACGCACGCCAAAATGAATCACTGGTCCATATGTATGATATGGTGACTGTAGGTGGAAAGGATAACGCTTTAGAGCCCGGAAACCATATTGCTACTTCGATGTCCAGTGACCGTGACCTTTGACCTTTTGACCCCAAATTCGATAGGGAACATCTTCATCCCATGGGTAGTCCATATGTATGATATGGTGACTGTAGGTGGAAAGGATAACGCTTTAGAGCCCGGAAACCATATTGCTACTTTGATGTCCAGTGCGCTTGACCTTTGACCTTTTGACCCCAAAATCGATAGGGAACATCTTCATCCCATGGGTAGTCCATTTGTATGATATGGTGACGGTAGGTGGAAAGGATAAAGCTTTAGAGCCCGGAAACCATTGCGTCTACAGACGGACGGACGGACAGACACACGGACAACCCGATTCCAGTATACCCCCCCCCCCCACACACACAACTTGTTGTGGGGGGTATATTAAGGGTCTTAGCAATCGAGATTTCCTCAAAATGGACCAAGTTCAACAACCTGTAATTTTTTTCAAAAATAGAAGAAAATCAAAATCCTTCCCCAGATGCATATCTTCAATACCCATACAAACACTCCACAAAATAAGATGGTCCTCACTTGAAAACTGGGAGGAGTTGGGCGGACAAATTATGTACCCTCCATAGAATATTAATTTCCAAATAGACTAAGTTCAACAACCTGTAATTTTCTCAAAAATTGTAGAAAATCAAAATCCATCCCACATGCACATCTTCAGTACCTATACAAACACTCCACAAAATAAGAAGGTCCTCACTTGAAAACTGTGGGAGGAGTAGGGCGGACAAATTATGTACCCTCCATATAATAATTATTTCCAAATAAAGGGGCAAAACTCCTGGAAAAAAGGTTGAAATGGATCAAAATTGCAGAATGATCTAGAGTGACCCACAAAGAAGCTACACAGCAAGTTTCAGCATGATATGTGAAAGGGAAATGAAATTATAAAGAGAAAACCCCGAACGGATGGACGGACGTATAAAAATGGAAAAAAAAAATATTGATGAATGATACATGTATTATCCCAGCTCTAGACACCAAACAATTTAAACTGTACTGGTATGATGCATTCAGATTTGTGAAAATGATAGAGCCTGACAGTAATTTATCAATGATTTAAATTCTTGGTTGAATGGAACATCTAATAAATTGAATTTACCATGACACTGGGGAAGTTCCACTCTTCTTATGCAGTCCTCTTGGCCTTCCTAATAAAAGATATAAACTTAATGTTAATTTACTGCTTACAATTTATACCCCACATCTCCGTGATGAAACCAGCAATTATTTAGATATGTTTCATGGATGATCAAATTTTACTAGACTGATTCTTCCATTATGTTTACATATGTGTTAGAAATTATGTTAAACCAAACATGATGACTTTGCAAGATGTCAATCTTTTATACCTTTCATACCAAAAGAAATTGTCAAATACATTTAGACACAATGGAATACAACCAAAACTTATCTGCCTTTTCCATCTAGTATATACATATATATCTATATATCATATCTTATATTTGACTTTACAAACCCTGCAAGTGCAGAAAGTGCAAGTGTCTTTTTGCCATGATTCGCCATCTGCATAAATAACGCCATTCACAAGGCATTGTGGGTAACAGACACAGGTGTCCAGCAAACTAAGCCGTGCCTTCAAATCTGAATTCTGCAGGATTAAAAATAAATCACCTTATACAACTCGAAATAAAATGACAATAAATTCCTTTTTTCCCACAAACACATTTGTTTTTTAATCCATGGAGGTCAGAACTCATTTCATTGCTAACTAAATTCATAACATCTTGTTCTACATCATCCTCAGATGGATATCACAGAAATTTCAAAAAACATTTTTCAAACCTCCAAAAAAAAAAAAAATTTCAACTTACAATCATTTTTCGATGACATGATGAAATGAAAGATTATTACGTTGCATGTGAAAGTTCTACATGAAACATCAGGCAATCTACATTAAATCATTATATTATGCTATATAGGGGGAAGGGGGGGGGGGGGGGGGGGGGCTTTATGGACAGAATTGAAATTGCCAATTAGAGAGGTCCATTTAACAAATGAACTTATGACCAAGTCAAAACTGTTAACTCTCTCTTAAGATCTTGTCGACTAAGATACTTGATTAAAAATTATAAGAAATATGTAATTTTTTTTTAATCATTTTTGTAAAACAGGAACCCAGCTCCCTGAAATCTTTGGCACAGACTGTGTATCTTATCATAGTATACAATATTCTATTTCTCTCTAATACAAGAATTCTATGTGCTACATTCATAAGACCATGTATCAGTCTTAAACAAAGTTGTGTGAGATTTAGGATGTTTTGTGGTCTACATAAAATGCTGTACCTCTGACTGAAGGGCATCGACGATGGAGGTCAGATGAGACACTCTTCTCTGCAGGGCCCGTAAGTCTTCTGAAGTTGTCTGGCCGGAAACTTTGCTGGCATCTCTTTGGTATGTGGCTACTGCTGCAATGATTCAAGAACAATGAATCTCCAAACACATTATATATTTTAATATTCAAAACTAGATTCCTTTCCTTTTAAAACAAAAATGGACATCTTCCAAAGACAAGTGTTGGCAAAGTCAACACTTATATGGGTAAAAGGATTAGTGAAATCTGCCCATGTTTAACACGATTTGTACAGAAAGTATAAACACTATCTAAACATATTATACAATCTTTGCACAGTCTGTTTGAACTTGACTTATACATGTATATATACTGTAGCTGAGGACCTGTGATTAATACTATGGAAAATATAACAGATCGATTCATTAATTTTGTAAGTCCTTTCAAATTTGTAGAAGCTGTGATAAGAGTTATGACAGAGCAAAAGACAAAATTTTCACTAAAAGCTATGTTTGTTTGATATTCGTAAGATTTGTTTGTTTGATATTCGTAGTGCTTAAAGGTTTTCCCAAATATTATTAGTGTCTTGTGTGCTTTTTTTCACTTGTTTAAATATTTTGTAAACAATTTAAAGGAGATTATTGAACAGTCATCATTTACAATTTACACATATATATAATTCCAATGTCATTCATTACAGTTGTTTTGATTGGACAAAAATAAAGCTAAATGAGAATTTACACATCAATAAATCCAAAAACGCTACGTATATACATACATACGCGCCTGAAAACAAATAACACAGTGCTGGGAAACTATTCAAATTTTTGAAATTGATAATACAGGGAACAAATTGGATTTATCTTTTTGAAGAATTCATCAATGTGTAAACTCTGGACATTTTACCCACAAACTTAACATAAAAGTCCTTCACACTTTTATTCAGTTTGTGAGTAAAATGTCCATAGTTTACAAATCGATAAATTCTTCAAAAAGAATGTTTAACCCTATAGTAATAATTTCATTCTTAGTCACATTTAAATTATGTATTAGCTGAAAGTTAAGGCTATGTATATAACCTGTAACCTTGCCTTTAGTGACATAACTTGGCTCCCGGTCATTACACACATCTAACTCAACGATGTTCATTTTTCTGCGATTCTGACATGGTGATGTGACTTTTGATTCATGGTCAGAACAAATATTTATGCCATTGGTGATACCGTACCAAAGTTCCAAGACTAAGTAGTAAAAGTACCACTCAGACACAGCTTTAATATCTTATTGCCATGTGACTTAGACCTCAAATACAATGTACATACAAATTTTGAATCACTGGACATACTTAACTTTGAGGTCCATGGGTCACAATGCTACCAGAGTCACCTTGGCCCTGCTGTTCTTCAGAATAATTGTTGAGATATTTACAATTTTTAATTCCATGAGAAACTTTGACCTCATACCATGACCCCAATCTAACCTGACATGGTTCCGATTTAACCAACCTGAATCCATACAACATGGGATGCTTCAATATCAATATCACTTACATGGCCTTGTCGTTCAGGAGAAGATTTTAATAAGATTTTAAAGACACCCCCCCCCCCCACTATATTCATGTATTATGAAATTTTTTTATACCCAATGTTAGCCCCAGGGTTCGTGGGGGAGGGGAGGAATAAATTCACAAAGCTTGGGAACGTATGAATATTGACAAAATTTAATGTGGTCCTGCTAATCTTGAAAAGACTTTTTTTCGAATTTCCTGTACATTCTCAGGTAAAACTTTGAATCCCTGTTTAAGCCCAACCCAAGTTAAATGTAAGTCTCCACTACAATGTAAATCTCCACTACAATGGAATCTTTGCCAATAAATACGACTTATCATGGCCAGTGGTATTTGATAAGAAAATTTTCGAACATTAAATATATATATATATATTGAGGCCCCATCCTAACCTCCATCCCCAAGCTATAATTTGAAGAAACTTCCATCTCAAATACCTGAAGATGTTTGCATTTTTATATCACTAATGATGGCCCTGCCAGTCTTCAGAAGATTTTTTTTTTAAATTCCAATTCATTACCATGTAAAAACTTTGACCCCCATATTGAGGCCCCATCCAACCTTGGGGTCCTCCAGAGCCATGGTTTGAATAGAATTGAATCTGCACTACCTGTGAATGCTTGCATATAAATATGACTTATGGCAAAGTTGTTCTAGAGAATTTTTTAAAAAGTTTTTCCTTATATATTACCATAAAAAACAATGTTCCCCTACTGTGGTCCCAACTTATCCTCAGGGGCCATAATTTGGACAAATTTGAATGTACACTGCCTGAGGATCCTTGCATGTCAATATGACTAATCATTGAGAGGAACATTTTCCCTATGTATTCCCGTGTAAAATTTTAATGCCCCATTGTGACTCACCTTATCCCCTGGGGCCATGATTTGAATTTGAATCTGCATTACCTGACTAAGGATGCTTGTAAATTAATGACTAATTGTGGTCCTGCTATTTCAAAGAAGAATTTCCATCAAATTTTTTTCAGCATATATTCCATGTAAAACTTTGATCCCCTATTGTGACCCCACCCTACCCCCCATGGACCAAGATTTAACCAAACTTGAATCTGCACTACTTAAGGGTGTTTGCATAATATGACTAATCATGGCCTTCCTGCACTAAAGAAAAAGATTTTTAAAGGGTTCTTTCCTATTTATTCCCTTGTGAAACTTTGATCCCCTATTGTGGTCCCACCTAACTCCTGGGGTCCATTATCTTTACAAACTCAAATTCGCATTAACTGAGGATGCTTTCATAGAAGTTTCATGTTTCTGGCTCAATGGTTCATCAGAAGAAAAATTTTAAACGGCCCACCAAATTTTCATTATTTCATAATCATTTCCCCTTAAAAGAGGGTGATTTTTACTTTGAATGAAATTCAATCCCCTTCGTTTAAGGAAGCTTTGTGGAAAGTTTGGTTGAAAATGGTCCATGGGTCCGGAGAAGAAGTTGAAAATGTTAAACACACTAGTGAGCATCGTCGGAAACCCACGGTTGATTACGCTTCGTTCCTCTCTCCATCACCCATGGGTCCATTCATTCCTAAACGCTCGTTCTCATGATCTTGAAAACCATTCATGAAAACCATTTCCTCATGAATATAAACTATGTGTGAATGAACCTTGATAAATATAGTATAACTCTTCTAACAGCTGGAATATTCCAACAGAAATGAAATTTTAAAAGAAAATTTCAATTTTGAAAATACAAGAGAGTATGAAAAGCAACGCTAATACACTTTACGAAATACACTGAAGTAAAGCATCACAGTTCACGCCCCATGAATTCAAAAAATAAAATTTAGTATTAAAAATTTTCGAAAATGAAATTTATCTTATACATGTATATTTCTGTCAGAATTCCCTGCCGTTAAAATTGACATTTTATAATTATCAAGATACATACGTGCATTGTTCACAACTGCAGTGCTTTCATGAGGAAAGAGCTATCATTACAATTTGTGAAGATATAAAAGGCAAACACATTCAAAATGTAAATATATCAAAATAGCATTTCAATGAACAAAAGTTACTACATGGAAAAGATCTATGTCAGACAGACACAAGGACACTAAAACAGACACACTACAGACAATGTCCTGACCTCAATGGTAGGAAACAAAATAAACTTTTAATATTGTATAGTGCATGCATTGTGACACACGACAAAAATAAATCATTTACCAAAAATACTTCATTTCAAGCATTACTGAATCTGATAATAACTGCACAGAACAGACTCAATATTGTCCGTCTCAATAAATATTGCATAACTTGTCAGCATCATGTACACAAAAACTCAATCCTCCCATTAATTTCTCTTACCCTTATTGAAGCATGTGGAGGGAATGTTAATATAGCTGTATACTTTTGCTTCAAAAAGTAAACCCTGAAAAACAAATGCATATTACGTTATTACGATAAAATTATTACGCAATCTCTATCAACACAAGTACAAGGACTTATTCTCATTGTGCAATCATGTATTACCTAACAAGTGTACTAATTTATACTCATTAGTACAATCTAAAACTACACATTATGTAAGACTATATCTCAGATCCCCTGTAAAGTCATGAATCAGTTTTGTGATACAGAAATGGCATGTTATCAGACTGTAAGGAAGGGATGGAGGTTGTAATACACTACAGAGATCACAGGCGCTTGTTTCATAAAAGTTCTCAAATTCAGTCTCTTTTACTTTCAAAAAGAATGAATCAGACAAAGTTTAAAACAAGGTTTCTTTGGTTTAAAGTAAGCCTCAGTGACAAATAGATTAATTTATTCTTCTTTTATTTTATAGCATTTTAAAACATAAATAAACATACAAGACAACTTTCATCCTTACATTCACACAGTTGGGAGAAACAATAACACAGTAGCATTTTGAAATAACAGCACTTAAATTATTTGACATAGATTTATTCTTATCAATTTCATACAAAAAGGAACCACAAAAAAATGTTGCGGTATCAAGATTATGATATTTCTGGAATACTGAGAAATTCCAAGAAAAGTTTAGATCTTCAATGGACAGGACTGAAACATGCAACTGCAATGAAAATGCTTATCATCACTTTTTCATCACAGAAATCACTGCTACAATATGACCCGATGTTTTTATCATCATCTCTTTAAAAACATCAACAGCCGAGCAAAAATTCACCCTCAAATTCAAACGATCAAACCAGTCGTTTCATCTGATTAATATCATCCAGATCCTCTCCTCTTATATGATGTACCACCATGATTTTTGAGAGAGCACCTGTTGCTAAAAATATGGTAAAAATACTCTAAATCTGCCTCTAATACAATAGTGGTAATAAAGATTATGTTATTTGATAAGAAAATTTGTATGGGATTGTCGGATTTCATTCACACTTTTTATGTGGTCTAGTTACCACTTCCCCGATATCAGGAAATCATTCCGTTCTGATTACATCTTGTTCCACAGTTCTAAGCACTTTAATCTTTGTAACTGTCCACAATACCCTGCTGTTTTCAATATTGCGATATATTCATAAAAAAATATTGAAACACATATTTGAACTTGCTTAGATCTACTTAAAAACAGCTATTAAATTGCCAAAAAAACTACACAAAAAGTCTGCCTTAAATGAAATACATCTGCAAAAATCCAGATATTCTACTCAAGATCCCTCAACACAAAATTAACATTTCTACTTGTATGTAATGACTCATTGAAATAAAACTTTGGGAGGAAATCTGGTCACAATGCTACAATAAATCATTTTAATGATGATAATTTCTACTCCATAAAATAATTCCACAACACTAGATATCTGGATATCATCAACACCTTGACTTCTCTTTGGCTTTGATCTATTTCAGCAGCTTTATTCTTTAGATGGGGAAAATTTACTATAGATCATTATCTCCCTATCTCATTATCTACCCCGAGATATTACGTTACAATTAAGATCTGAGAGGAGATTTTTTTATAGGGGAACAAGAGAAGTTAACACACACTGGTGATAAAAAATAAGGACATTTGAGCATTTTTCTCAGGTATTGTGACTATTACATATAGCTGTCATTCCTGGAGTGCAAATTAAACTTACTTCATACAGGCGACCTTTCACATCTGGGACCCATATAAAACTTAAATTTCTATCTAGAGGAATGTTTTTGGAAAATTTATGATTTTGATCTTTGTCAAAATGCACTCTTCAACAACAGAGCAAAACGCGTGTGTGTATCAATTATTTAAAAAAAACACTATTTTTCACAGAATTTCTGGTGCAAATATGGTGTTATAACCCATGTACTGTAATCTGTCAACTAAATTAAATATAATGATATCAAATGAAATTGCACTCGTGGATGGCAGTGACATCAAGCTAATGTTCTGTCAAAAATAGCACAAGTTGCTTAATTGGAAATACGCACAAGTTCCTATTTAAACTTACATACCACCAGCACATGAATGCACATTTTCATACCAAGTACCCACAAATACATTGTACAAATACAAGTATTCTAAAACAGTGTGTTTGAATAAGCAATTGTATATTTACTGAAAAGGACATTGAATCCAAAGATGTTCTAAAAGCACCTGATGTGTCATACACGTACTTGATTGCAAAGGTGTGTACACCTGTGTTTGGGAAACATGTTCTGAATATTATTTTTAATGTGAAAATTAAATCATCTACACTGTCACTAGGCAGATAACCTCCCAGGCTCACAGACTGACCTAATTACACATACACTTAGATGCCCAGGTCATCCCACTGTCAGACTGGACTGGCCCTTCCAAATTTTAAACAAACATTAAGCTGTTGATCTCAGCTAATCAAAGATAAGTGTTTCTATCATCTGATCATTAAATATCCATGGCTAGGATCTGACACTTCACTGAGTGAACCCTGAAGTGGAACTCAGACAAAGGACCAAGGTATATTGCTTGTATTGATATGAAAACAAACTTCAATAGGTGTGATGTTTAATCTTGGTATGTAACCCACATATTGAATTCTGTCCAGGTGATACAAACACCCCCCCTCCCCTACTCCCACCCACCAGGTATCTTAAATATGTAAAGAATTTGTGAACTACTGACATTTATAACTAACACCAAGGGTACACAATATTGTGTCACGTACACAAATTTAATGTCAAGGTTGCAAAAGATTAAGTCAGACAGTCACACATAGTCAATGTCAAGACTGCATGAGTTTATTTCAAGGACAAAGGGCTGTACAAATTTATGTGAAGGACAAATACCCCCATAATCAATGTCAACTAGATTAGAAAAATATTTCAGTGAAAGACAATCAATGTCGAATGTCAAAGCTCGAGGCTATACAAAAAGTGGTAACGGCAAGGACATTATCAATTATATTAATGGACAAATAAGTTAATATATCCAATATTTATACTTACTATAATTTTTTCTTTACTCTTGAAATCTTGGAGAGCGATTTTAGAAGAACGTGGGATAGGCGCTATCTTCTGACGGAGTTTGACGGATTTGGACGGAAGACAATCCAACTGTATTGTCACAACATTATTGTTAATCTGAATGATTGCACCTGATGTGGTTTGTAATGGTGAATCTAACAATATAAAACTCCTCTGGAATGAAGTCACTCCCTGATATCGAATTATAACTTTTCCTTTTTGAAAATCTATTAATGTTTCAAAATATGGCAAAAGTTTTCGTTTATGATATATAGAAAATATAGGAATAGGCTTAGTCTGCGGTATAATTTGTCCCGAGAAATAAAATGTTAACTTTCCACGATATTTTTTCCAGAACCTTTTAAACTTGAAATTGGGTAAAGTCCTTGGGTTCCACTTGGAAGTGAATTTATAGCCTTTTGGATCCACTTTCTCTAACCCTGGAGATTTTGCTGCCTTGTCGTACAGTGAAGCTATCAGATCAACCTCTGAAAATAAGAATGAGATGCAAAAATCATAAAAAGTCAACATCCTACTCACACTTACAAAGACAACAAGTAAAATTATACACATATATATATAACAGATAAAATATTACATTCTAAGGCATAGTACCTGTACTCAATTGAATGTCCATGTACTGGCATAGTTAAGTAGAGCTAGGTATTTTTTCAATAAGCCAGCATTACTACACATTGAAAAATAAATAAATTGGGGAAAGAGTGACAATCGCATGATTTTTTTTTCCAAGTGAAAATGGAAAATGTCATCTTGCCACATCTGGTTTTGAAAAAAAAAAATAAAACTAGTCTGAAAATCAATTTCTAACTTTGTATATATAAGCCTAATTAATAGATACTTATATTTTAGGTGTGCTTGCCTTTTCACTGTATGTACCCGTACATGATCTATGGATGTCATTTTCAACCCTGACCTGTACGTTATGTCTTTGAAAAAATTTGAGTGTGAACTAATTTTTGATTTGTCCAACTTTATTTTTTTATTCAAATAACAACTTTTCTGACATATATTATAAATGTCTTATTGTTATGATTGCAAAAAAAAAACTGGTGCACTGTGCAAAATTTTAAATCTTTCGAGTGTTTTCTGAATCAGAATAAAAGTTAAGAAATGTAAAGATAACAATCAAACAGCCAACTCGAAGTCAAGATGTACGTATTAAATATCAAAGTCCTTTCTTTTATTGGGTTTTTTCTTCTTCTTTCAGTTATAAATATTAAATACTTTTACATTCAAATCATTGAAGCATCTCTATATGTATGTACTTGTATACCTTTATATAATTAATGCAATTTCTTACTATTGTACATCCTGTGTGATATAATAAGGAATCGTTTAATATGTGGAGCTTGAAAGTCAGGGCCCCATCCCTGGCAGCTGCCCAGGGTTTGACACTAAGGCACGTCCGACCGACCGAGACTACTAAATGATAGGTCCGGTCGGGTAAAATGTTTATTTACTAGTCCGACTGGTCGTGTTAAAAATATAAACAAATTTAAGAAACTTTACTTTAAATCATAAGATATTTTATTCATAAAAAAAATAACTGTAAAGAGTTTGCGAGCAATTTTGAACCGCATGATGACATAATCTCTATCTTTAGTTCTAATAAGTCGCGGTCGTAAGTGATGTTCTATGACATCTACACATTGTTAATGTGTGTAAAGTTATGTTTTGGTTAAATAGAATTATTGAATTCATTTTCATTAAAAAAAACACCAAAACAGTTCATTTGAATTGAATATAAGAAAGTGTTTATTAAACATATGTGCGGGAATGTCTATATAATCAAATATGAAATCTCGTCCTCAATGAAAGCAAAAGATGTCTCAAGAAAGAAAAAAAAGGAAAATGTTGGGTAGAAACAAAGCAGGGCTTATGAAATAGAAATGTAAAAAAAAATATTGAGGTCAATTTATTCTAAATGGATTAAAGAATTTCCGTGCCGGTAAAAATTTAAAGAAACTGAAATAAAGGTTGAAAGTAAAAGCATCAAATTGAATGACGAGATTAAAGATTTTTTTGAGACAATTAAATGCATTTTAGTTCAAACTTAACGTTTTTCATTTAAATTAAGTACATGTATTTAGATATGGAGAATCTTATAAGATTTTTTTCTGGAACGTTGGTCAGGGCTTGTGGATGTAAGGTCAGGTCTAGCAAAAATCATTTTAAGTAGCCTGATTGGTCTAGTGCCCAAAAAAGTTAATGTCAAACCCTGCTGCCACATTTTGTTTTTTCTATTTCATAATATTAACTATTTCCACTTGCTATGGAAATCAAGTCTTCTGGGAAACAATGTTTTAAATTTCAAAAAATAATAAAAAGATATGGAAACTTCTTTTTCTCTCTACAAGTCTTGAAATTCTATCTTGCGGATTTTCCTCACAATAGTAGTACAAGCATGAAATATCAAGCTGAAGGGTCAATTTCTTCGAAAGTTTTCATCCAAACACAACACCATCTTTCACCCATCCAACTTGACCAACATTAAAACATAGTTTTAAATTTACTGAAGAGGTTTAAAAATACCCCGGTTTGTTAAAAATAAATTTAAATATTAAATGAAGTCCAATATTTTTATGTTACAAATTAGCCACAGTTCACACACTATACACCTCTTATATAGAGGTACTAGGTAATCATAAAACCCGTGTAAATAACTATAAAGTTTGTTGGTACGTGTATTTATTTTGCTTCCCTGGTGTGTTTGCCCCCTGAATAATATTTTGAAAATTAGCTCAACGGTCTCAACCTTCATCCAGTTTTCTAAGTTATCTTTATTTGGTCAACTTCTATCCATATTCACCTGGTTCTACTATAGTAAAAAAGATCATTCTTCACAGTTTAGAAATAGCACTTAAACTTTAGTGTTTTAACATACTTAGAACCTGGACTATATACAAGAAAATTAAACAAAAAAATTGTGAAGGAAAATTTGGACTGCACTACACTGTGTATCATTATTGTCTAGACTCCCATTGCTCAACAGCCTACATAGGACCACCAACATACACACACACATACATATTATAATTACCTAAAACGGTCCAAGTCAGTGGTATTTTAAGGGGCGTGATTTGTGTATTAGGCTAGTGATCATAGAGTTTATATTCATAACCCATGAGGAAAACCTTTGATCACAATATGGGTCCAATACTTAAGAGGAACATACTTCACATTGCTGAAGTAAAGTAAAAGCCTCTTAATACCTGGGAAAAATCTCTACACTAAAGGATCTTTAACAGCTTATTGAAATTATAGTTACCCAAGAAACCTCTCTATTGCCTAATTTGTTTCTGAATTTGCAATCCCTCTGAAACAATACACACATTTTACAATCTGACCCTATAAATGTTATAAAATCAACAGAATGTTTCTGTTTTATACATCACTCTTATAAAAATTATATTAGCAGGAAAATTATCACCATATCCCACGAGGATCTTATATGAATTCTGAGAAGCATTATCACTTACCATACATTTTAACCATCTGGAGAGTATAGAATGTGGAGGAGGATGGCAGAATATGATAATCCTTCTAACAAACCCAAATCTCTTCCTTTGAAATGTCAAATTTGATTCCATGCACATGCCTATTTCTAGTTTTAACAGTTTCATTTTTACTTTGGAGGGCACTAATTGGATTAACAATAGCTTCCCAGATTTATTTCTGGTCACGTCTCACAAACTACATATGCATAGGTCATCTAAGATACATGTATTGAATATGGTGTCTGTCACATTGTAAACTTCACAAAAACATATGCATGATAGTCCAATGCCCAATTCTCTAATAATTGTTACAAGGACAAAATTGATTGTTAGAGTTTCCCAATTGACAAAAAAAAAAGTGTTTGTGAAACACTGATGCCCCCGTAAAGCAGCAAAGTAATTATGGTACCAAAAGAAAGTCTGAAGGTCTTGTCACATGTGAAATATGAAAGCCCTATCATTGACCATTAAAACACTATGTTAAATTTGTCAAAAGTAAGTCACCAAAAGAATGGTCTCGTCACAAGGAATCCATATATGTGAAATATGAAAGCCCTACCATTAATTGTTCTAAGTTATGGTCAAGGTTAAAGTTTTTCAAAAGTAGGTCAAACTCCTAAGTTTCAAGGTCATGTAAAAGAATTTGTTACTTGAAAGTTCTTGTCAATAGGAATGCACAACACATATGTGAAATATTAAAGCCCTATCAATAACCGTTAAAGTTGTTCAAACTTCAAGGTGAACCAAGGTCAAATTTTGGTACAAAAAGAAAGGTCTTGTCACAAGAAATACACTAGCCCCATAACTATTCATTTGAAAGTCATGGGCAAGGTTAAAGTTTTTGCGAATAAATAGACAAACTACAACTAAAAGGGCATATATGCCCCCAAATCTCCATTTAGGGGGGCATAAAAACAACTTACAAAATATATGTGAACTGAAATAACCGATGCAATTGCCTAATTGATAACAATTCTTATCATTGAATAGATTTAATGAATTAGATCTTAACGACCACAGATAATCCCTTTCGAAGCTGAGTAAGAAATAAAACATACCCAGTGCCCTAGTGATAACAAAATTACCCTGTTAAATCAGCAATTTTACTTTTCCCTCCATAAAACGTCTGAATCATAATTTTTGTCACTTCAATCCCGATCCAATTGTCGCATACACATATTTTATTATACATTTTCGTAGATACATGTAGGCTATACCGGTGGAAAGCCAATCTCTAAAGCTTACAAAAAGCGTGAAACGATTACATAAATTGAAATTAGGATGAGGTAGACAGAAAATCCACACATTTTAGAGAAATTATAGCCGCAAAAAAAAAACAAAAAAATCAGAAGAGGGGGTGGGGGGTGGGGGGGGGGGGGTGGGGCTTGAATTTTACCAAATTCATCTACGTCACTTTCTCTACAAATTCTATTCCTTTGTTATGTAATATTATATCTTATCTCAATACGATAGAAAATTCACGACTAAAGACGGCTGTAATTGGGAGCAGGTGCCCTCCGTGCTGTAGTGTATTATTGATAAGAACGTTTCTTTTGTTTTACCACTTGGAGCATGTTAAATTTACATCATGCATCATAGGAACATGTGCAACGCCACCTTGGTGTCATAAAAAAAATCCTTTCTACATTATAAATTAACCGTTGTAGAGAAGACAGAATTGGTATCGTCGATGTAACTATACAGAAACAGAGACTGGGTTTTATTTACAAAGTTAATAAAACAACATTTTTCAAATATAGAAACAAGAATTTCTAAATGTTTTTCTTTCTGCAACTGACCAGGGCATCAGACATCAAGGGATGTTTTGGGGGGTTTTTTTTCTCTCTCTTTATTTTTTTTTTTTAATACATGTGTACAATATCTGCAAGACATATTGTGCTCTCGAAAGGAAACCACTTGAATAAGGCCCACTAAGAGGAAACATTTACACATAGGTTAATTATTTCTTTAACGATAATTGTTCTTTCTGAGCATTAACAAAACACTTGTATATATATTCAACAAGGCTGCTCCTCAAAACGCACGGGATTCCACGAGCACTATAAAAATATTTACAAACGCAATCTATGATGCAAAGGAAATGAAACGGACCTCTTTGGAACATGAGTGTTATGAACTTAAGCTAAAACAAAAAGCCTTTTGTCTTAAAACTTCAAATTTTACGTTCAGTTTGATACAAACACAAACTAATGTAATTTGGAAATAGGCATGCGCAACAGTGCACTTTGATTTTAATAGTTAAAGGGATTTGAAAAAGGAACAACATTGTTTCATAAATTACACTTTTTATGTTCATTGTATACTCATTACATCGACTTTTCAACGGGCGGGTGACGATGCAGTTGTTCTCTCTCTCTCTCTCTCTCTCTCTCTCTCTCTCTCTCTCTCTCTTATATCACAATCAATCAATCTATCTATCTATCTATCTATCTATCTATCTATCTATCTATCTATATCGAATACTACCACGGTTATTGTAAATATCAAAAGAATGCCGCGGTCATTATTCTACAATATACCTTCATACGTAATAACTTATAATGAGAAAATTGATAAACGTCTCGCTCGTTCGTCTTGTTTTGCTAAAGCAATAAAGTCGGTAACTGATCATTCAATTTCAAAATCATATAAAGCAATCAATATATGTTGCAAAACAAATTTATAAATGAATGAATGATTGAATGTCATTCAATATAAATCAATCGTCTGCATTCCGAGATCGATATACATGTACATGTAAACTAGCTGTCGATGTACAGACAATTTAACCCTCCTCTACGTATGTCTAGTTAGTATAATCCGTCAACATCAAACTAAGTACTTGAAATATTTTTCAAAATAATATATAGTAGAATAGAAATGAAGTTCCTGTTTTCGTGGATGATGCACGATAACCTACTCGGTCTAGAAATATTGTTTTAAAAATATAAAAGCCTCAGTTAACGTTTTTATATTTCAAACAACATTTCTCGACCTCGGAGGTTAACCTGCAACATACACAAAAACGCGATCCAAATTTCTTAAATAGAACATACAATATGCAGTATGCAGTACATTAGGGCGACATGATTTACGGGGTTGTATCCTGTACATACCCGTACGTGTCTGTTTTGTGTTACAGCGAAGGTACGTATTATAGTTAAAATGAAATTCATCTAAACAAATTCCTTATTTTAAAAGAAAAATATACAATACTAAAATTATCTCTTTAATATTTGCTTCTAACTTTCAACACCAAGTGTTAATACCGGTAGTCTTCTCGTCTCGACTTTTTCTTAACGAGGAATAACAACCAGAGAAATTTGATATGGATGAAAAGTGTAAGACATGAATGTATATTAAAATTGAAAACTTTAATTTACCCTATATAGTTAAAAATGCAGTTTTAGCAAAAAATAATCTTAATCTGCGGAGAAAACTCCTGCTAGACTTCAACCCACAATCTACAGATCAGCAGCCAACATGCTCACCTACTGAACAATTAGATTTAAAAGAAATATACAAATATTGGTGAAATTTATATTTTTATTCATGTTTCAAAAGGAAGTCAGCCATTATATGATGATGTGTTGTACCGCCTTAAATTAAGCAACACTTGCGAATCGGTGGTACCGGTTTTCTTTTTTATCCCCTATCAAAAAATTAAGTCCTTTATATACTGCAAATAACCCATCTGTAGTGATGACGAGTTCAAACATTCATAAAATGCTAATCCTTTGATAATGCTTCCTTTCGACTGCCACTACAAATGAAAGGTCTGGAAAGTGCAATGTCTACCGACTCGTGGATACATTCACGACAAAAAGAATTTACCGTCGTAAACCAGGGTATATTGTTTTCAAACTGCTCAAATGACTGGAAAAATTTAAGTCTCTAAACCCGGGTCCGTTTTCATTAGGACAACAATCATCAACCATTTGTATATGTTTTCAGTTTTTCTCATAGAAACTTGACACGAGTCACATAACTCATGGATACTGACAAGTGCGATACACAAATGTAGTCCAAGTCTACTCGCTTATATCATATTGCATCGTGTGATTATGATTTATGAATTTTGTGTTAAATCATCATGACTATGTTGCGGTTGGTATGAAGCATCTGGTAAAAGCTGATATTGCGCAATACATTTCACGCAAAAGCTTAATTTTTGTGAATTCATTTTCTCCCCTTTTTATTGAATAAAAAATAACATAAAATTACTTTTTTTTTTAAAAAAACGAACATTCAAATGGAGTTTAACTGCCTAGCACCGAAGAAGAAAAAAAGTCCCTATAGCTATAACCCTCAAAGGTAAACGTACCTTGCTGGGTTTTTGTTTTGGCTTGCATTTTACAAACCAACAAAGATTTTATTTTCAGTATGATTCATGAAATACAAGTTTAGGTAACCGAGCGATGAGACAGTCTCTCTTTTCATGAATGAAGCATTTCTACTTCCGATTTAACCACAATACAATCTCCCCTCAAGATAAAATCAACAGATTGAAATTCATAATACCTTTTAAACACCAGATATCATCTTTAAAGGGCAAAGCAATAATGGGGTTTCTTTCAGAGTGCCTGATACAAGTTGTCAATCTGGACAGCCATAAATTTGCAGGTTTTAAGTTTTTTTTCCATTCGACTATTTCCTGACTTTTTTCCTTTAACAATTTACTGATATTTTGGTTCCATTGTTAACCATTTACCGGATTTTGTTACTATTTTGGGGGACAATAATTCAGGATAGGCACACTTTTCAAAACAATGAAAGTGTCTGCATTTCCGTTTATTCCTATCAAACTGTATAGAAATTAGAAATCCGATTTGATTAGATCCGATGGCGGAAACGGACCGCGTAATAAAAATACCAGTTGGTTCATACAAGTTCATAGAAAGAACCTTTTCATCGAATTAGAGTTTTGTTCAATTATTCTTCATTAACATTTAGTAAGATTGAATAGCTTTGTCCAAGTTTCTAACCTGAGTGCAACAGTATAATTCATAATAGATGACGATAACAATTTTGTTCCCGAGATGTATATCTATACATTATCTCGCATCCCGCATAAAATTAACATATTTTATCATCACCATGTGTGTCTTCTGAAATTGCTCCTTGGCAGGACGTGAAATTGCAATCCTTTACTACCACTGGGAACGTTGCAGCACCGGCGACCTGCGAATTTTTACAGAAGGAGCCAAATGTCCCCATTTATACACGAAGCATGAAAGCATTTAGACCCCTTGATGAGACTGAAATTAAACTCTCCAGATGAAAAAGTTACGCTAAGACAGTCACCCACATTGCCAGACAATGGGGAAACAACGCACTGCTATGGCAACGCACGGCCCCACAAAACATCACACCTTTAAAAAAAAATCAAGAAATATACCTTAAAAACTAATATGACAGAGAAAATATTCATTAAGATTTCTTATAAAACACACATGCATGTCGTAGCTGCATTTTCCAAACCGCTATTGCCTTGCGTCATGTTATGGTCGTTATGAACGTATCACATGAAGTAAGATTATGCTGTGTTTACGTGGAGATTTTCTATTACTGGCATTTCATTATCAAATAATCATGCAAATCGATCACTAGTGCATGGAATGTACCAATATTAAGACGTGTTTTAAGGAATTCAATTTGTGGGTAATTTTTCAAGTGAATATTTGTGAATAATGCAAAAAGTAAATGTGGTCTCATAAGAACTTGCTGTTGTTAATATGGAATTTTAGCAATATGAAAACGTTTAACAAAATTCTATAACAATTGCTTTTGCGTATCTTATACCCTTAATCGTAACAGAATTCCGATATTTAGGTTGACAGGTGACAAACCGAGCAAACGATCTAAACGAACCATTCAAGACTCCTGTGACATCTCAATGCAGTTTTGTTACCACCGTAGGAGTTGTAGCTGGGTGTGTTCTCCGAAATATGGTGTAGTGTTCACGACAAAGAGGGCCACCTGCTGGTTTTCATATCATTTGGTCTTTGTCACAATCGTCACCATTTATATCGGCAACTTAATACAAGTATCGTATTAAAGGAGATTGATCAGATATTATGTCTACTCTCATAATGGACAAGAGGGGCGCCCCACCAAGCAGCCAAAATTTGATTAGGTATTAAAAGCATATAATAGACATAAAAATTACAATAGATCTCCCCCCTAAGGTTCACGAACTGTGGCGATAATACCAAAATCGTACATTGTAGCTCCATATCTTAGATCCGCCTATGTATTGCTACATCGGTCAGTAACATTAGCTAGATTCCTCCTGCTGCCCATATCTTTAACCGGATAAATACGTTTTGTTTACGTTAGAAATCCTACAGGAAATGAATATATAGTATTAATCTTGTTAGCAGTGGTCATTCCTCGTCCATTTTATATTTCTGAGGTAAATTACAACCTGCCGGTGTGTATATGTCTACGTTATCTACAAATTATCTATTTGCATTTTTTATCCCATTCAAATGCGATAAAATAGCAATTCTCGGTCAGCATAATTCACCTTAGTAGATAACCAGCGCACATGCCATCCCCGAACCATGAATGTCTTGGATAACCCACATTGCCCCTGACATCATTTTTGCCGTGTGTATGTGTGTGTTGAGACTGGTGGTCCAAATGTATATTTCATTCTATACCTCTATACGAGATTCCCCTGACCCAAGATTTTGAAATGTAACATATGTTTCCTCTCCCACAAAAATTAATGTTACTGCTTTCTACCTGAAAAGACACGGTACGTGATGAATTGAGCCAGGTGAGGAGGGGGGAGATAAGATGCCTGACCCCCTTACTTAAGGTGAAGATGCCAGGTGATTAAGCAGACGACAAACCGTGCTATGAACACCGGATGGAAATGGACCTAAACGGCTATCAGGCAGACGCACATCGCGCAAGTTAGCTGTTGTATTTAAGAAAATTTGCAGATTCGCAGAAGTTGGTGGACACTGGTCGCAGACGACAGTTAGTGACAGACAATACTCTGAGATTAACAATACAGATATATCTATATCTACAAACAGGTCATCATATAAGTACTTTAGATACACATGGAATGTTCTCCTATTGTGTTCATGACAGGCGCTCAGTCTTCCTATAGTGGGGGAAAAAAACTTCACTTAGGCATGGATTTAAAACTCGGCAGAAATTAATCTCAAGGACGTTGACAATCTGTGATTTTATCGAGGGCATTTGATCAAAAGATAAGGTCTATTGACACTACAGGATGTTTGAATTCATTATTTATGTTAAAGAATTTTTATACCCTTAAATCCTCCCAAAGGTTATATCCAGGATTATCTATGGATAAATATTCAGAAATCTCTGCCGTAACGAAATGGAATTTAGATGCGGTATACGGTTCGAGACAACATCCACATTAATTTCTAGTTTGACAGAAAATTGGACACCGTCAAAAGGACAATAGTTTAGGCAACAAAATGAGTGATGACCTGGTCCATGGTAAAAAATGTAGATTGAGGGTCGGAATTGCCGTGGTCATGTAGAACACTAGCCCTCAGTTGTCAGGTATACTAAATCAACTCATATTTGCAAAGAGTACATATATACCTATAGTTATAGTACAGAACCTTTACGAATTGGGACAAAATATTAAAACTTGAAGACAGAACATGAATCGATAGATATTACGAGAGAGAGAGAGAGAGAGAGAGAGAGAGAGAGAGGAGTGTGCACACCGCTTGCATGGAGGAAGGGTTTATTGAAATTGTATACATTATCCCGTCCAAAGATATACCAATCTGACCCCATAATGGGTCAGGCTTACCTCGTCTTTTTGATCTCGGGCCGGTGGCCACTGATTCTAAGTTACAGAGTATGATAACGGACGATACTAGCAGTGCAAGGTACATTCTGTTCATATTCCTCGGTGGTCACAATCAAAGAATTCCGCTAAACTTCCTCACACGTGCCGCTATACACAGAAATGATACATCATCCATGTATCCCAAAAACTTCATTCACAAATGCAGATCCATTTTTATACTGGAGTAAAACGTAACCCGAGCAAAATAAATCAAAAATTCAACTCGTGGGTCCCGCTTTTCAGTGCACTTTCATCTCTGCTCACAAATTAACTCTCCCAGACTCTTATCATGTGTACAATGTGATAATTCATAAAGAGCACGCTTTTCATAAATCAGCGCTTTTTTCACAAGTTTTGATGAGAGTCTATAGGTCGAGGGGTTTTAATGTTCGGGGGGATGGTTCCAGAATTAACGTTAGCACGCGGTGCGGTAACCAACGTGGATCCTATTAGGGAGTAAGCACATCCGCAAAAATGAATAAAAAATATAGGCACTAATTGCTCAAGAGAATATAATCCACAGTTGAAAATAATTAAAATATTTCCTCAGCGAATTTGTTGTAAGAAATTCAAGGCCCACTTTGCCGATGTGTCAGAATTGCTGACCGGAAAGTCGTAACACGTTTCTGTTTACCTCAAGTGCATCGGTGCATTGAGTCTATACACTCAGACCGAATATACCGCCAGCATACCTCAACTCCCAGTTCTCCGTTTCCTCTCACCTAGAAATTCCACAATTAACAGAAAAAGTTAATTAGGAAAAATATCTATTGCCACAATTTCTTTTTGGAAACAAGAAACGCTACTTTCGCTTCCGTTCTCTGGCCCGCGATGCTCCGACAGACTTGAAAAGATAGATCAAAAAGAAAATAGTTTTAAAAATTCGCTTAGTGTATGAATGGACCCATGCTATTTAATATTCCCCGATGTGCGCCGCCGCTCTATATAGTTTCTGAATGATCAGCTAGATATACTCCGCCCCAGTGGTATTCAAATACTAATTCATACACGGTTTATATAGAATTTATAAAACTATGATACACACTGAAGACAAACTGAGGAGATTTCGGAAGACCCCTGATTGTTAAACGGCCGTCTGGATTTCACAAACTGACAACACTGCTTTATTCAGAATCGGAGGAAAACATTTAAATGAGGTCGCAAGACCTAATTACGGATACCTGTTACCGTTTATGACGTGTGCGCATGGTCCCTTTAAATTTATGACCCAAAAAATAAATGTTTTTTGTCAACTCAGAAGGCATAATTATATATTTTCTTGAAGTTGAACTTTTATGTAAATATTGTTGGTCCATGTTAAGAACACATTTTTGTTTTTATCTCAGGTGTTTGGAAGAAGAATTTTCTGTGATAAGTTACACAGTCATCATTTTAGTGTGTAAACTTTAACGTTCTCATTTTGTTTACACTGCTACGCACCGTAATCCCCCTCCGTAAATTTCGCAGGAAATTGCCAAAAGCGCGTTAATCAGTAGAAGTAATGTAGATTGTTTACTTTATAAATTTCCACTTTGCTATATATAAAGAACATTGAATAACAATATTTGAAAAGCATAATAATGTTACTCTATTTCCACTTTTCCCCGGGAATTCTCACGGCTTTCGTTATTTTCAGTACAGCCCCGAGGATTAAGAGAAAAATCATTTAAAGACAACACATTTTCAGCATTATCTGCTCGGTTACACACAAGAATATGGTCTCTATTTCTCTCAAAGTGGCAATAACATAAATATTGAATGTTGGTTCTTAACATAGACAAAACAATTTACACTTAGGATTTCATCTCACTTTTACTAACTCCGGGACACTTTTTACGAACAGGACGTTTAGTAATCTGCTACTTCCAAAAAATAACACCAGACGTGTTGGTTTGGATTACCTGGGTACAAATATAACTAAAATTTCAAATATTTCCATTTTGGGGTAAACATTACCACGCAATTAGCCTCGGAGAACATTGACCAGATGCACCTCAAGAAATACAACTCTTGAATGCTCCGTCAGTATTAGAATGGAAGTTTTGAAATGATTTAGAATATCAAAGAACGCGGTGTTAAATTACCTGTAAAAATGCTGGATTGATGTTTTTAGTTACTAATACAATGTATTTAATGTTGCGAGAAAGGAGTAGTTAAAAGGGCAGGTGACTGAACGCCACGGCGAGGCTGTACCACTGCACCCACCACGTGTTGTAGAGCCGAGTAAAACAAGCTGGATGTGTAGTTTGCTAATGAAGCGATTCCCAAGGGGGTTGTTGGAGGAACGGGGGCTGGTCAATGTCATAAAATACAGAGAGAGAGAGAGAGAGAGAGAGAGAGAGAGAGAGAGGTATTGTAGAGAGAGAGATATATATTGTAGAGAGAAAGAGAGAGGGGGAGAGAGAGATATATATTGGAGAGAGAGAGAGAGAGAGAGAGAGAGAGAGAGAGAGAGAGAGAGAGTTTCAGTAAGGTGTGGAATACTTCGGTCTAGAAACCAGAGAAATATAGAGAATAGAACCATGCTTTGTATTTATTGATGCAACAAGATTTTAACGTATTTCGTTCTTCATAATTGGTCGGTTAGACGACATAAAAAATATATCTTTGAATTATGACTCGATGGCCAGAAAACTAACATACACGTACATGTATGTGGCATTGAAATCATTCACAAAGAATATACACATTATCTTATGTATGCTTTCTCGAGGTTCTAAATACATTTCCGACAGGGAATGGTAAGTTAAGTACATTGTATATACTTGTGCGGGGTTTTTTTCTCACAAGTATTTCGAGAACCAACCTGTAATGACAGACACGTATATTGTGCTGATTTAAAAAAAACAACAACAAAAAACAAACAAAAAACCCAAAAAATAACAACAAAAAACTTAATGATGATACAGACATAATACATCTACATGTATTTCAATAGATATGTTTAAATGAAATTAATTGAAACTGGGCATGCTCAGAAATAAAAACAGGAAATGTGGAAAATTCTGTCAATACATGGAAATTTGGCAATACACTACAAATGATAATAGACTACATAAAAACATACCTTCGAATAAAGTACGTACTTGTCATTTGTACAAAATAAAAGTGGCAATCATTCATATCAAATTTTTTCATCCTTTCTAGCTTTTATCAAAAGCTTAAAAAACTTTTACAATTTCATTACATGACGCACGAGTGTTTGGATGCGTTCTGGTCAACGTCAACTGTCATAGAGAGATGTCATCAAGACCAGACCGACATAACAAGATGTACACATATTATGAAACAGATGAAATACACATTGAACAAATGCAGAAGTCAAATATCGAACGAATAAATAAAACGTTGTAGTGCATGTGGACGTGGGGCGAGAACGGCGTGCGGTGCTATGTGAATAATTCGAGATGACTGAAAGGTCATCCGAGTATGTAAAACAACTGATGCTGAATGACACGCAATGGATATAAAAATCAAAGACATACACATGTAATTGAGGGTTCCTGCAATCATATGCATCATGCAAAGACATACCGACTTAATGAAGCAAAGCACGCGGCGACAAGGTCATTTCCAGGGTCGTTGAGGACAACAGTTAGAGCCTTTGTAGCAAGTCTAACAGAAAGCCACCGCAGGAACCGGAGACGTTCGGAGAGGAGATGACCAGATTGATTTGGGTTGTTCAATAGTTTGTACAGACATGCATGTGTATGCATACTTATGTATGCTTCACTTCCTATATGAAATGTATTTCCGAGGTAAGCAACACTAAATATAAATTTTATTAAGTGTCTTATATTGGTTCAGTTTTGTGTTGTGTCCAGACTTTTCTGTTCCCAAGCCTTTTCTTATTAACAATAAGAAGGAATATGATTACCTTGTAGTGACAAAATCATTCGATGATATTAGTAACTGCTCGTTAAACACCAAGACAGAGTTAGACCAACTGATGCATCCGGACCTGTTGGGCAGACTTATCTCTACTTCCACCCTTACTCCAGCCAACTTGAGAGGTTCAGCGGCGACAATCTTTTTCTATGTTATCACACACACACACACACACACACACACACACACACACTCACACATATATATAATTTTATTTCACGTATTCATTTTTTATTACCGCAAAATACCGAGCTATATAAAGAGCGTGGGGACATTAACCGAGGTTCTTTCTTCCACCCCCCCCCCCCCCCCCTTGAATGTAGACATAGGTTGGGCTTGAGTGATGACTCCTTGCCTTGTTTGGGGCTATAGGTGGGTGTGGTTGATGAAGGAATGCATCTCAAAAACACCCCGAAATGGTATTCTGATAGGAATGTGAAAAGGGGAGGGTGAAATTCTTCTATATAATCAATATACCGATTATTTATCACTCAAAACATTTGACTGTCTCTAGACTTTGCTGCGATGTGAGAAGTGTATATTTGTGTTATGAATTTTTAGTCATATAAAGAGCTTACTGTTTCAAGATGTTTTTGTTCATGACTATATTTTCTTGAAGGTTGAATCAATACAGAGAGAAAATACACCAGTTCTCACTTTACTTTATCAAGCATTAGTATGCTATATATAAATCATAAATTGAAATCCTAGGGAGAGCAGATTGAACCTGACCAGTCAAAAAACGAAAATTTTAATACACATTAAATCTGACGGGTCATGGCAGATTGATTGATCCATGAGGACATGTTAATTGCTGAATATCATAAGCTAGAATATACATGTATACATCTGTGCATGCATAAACAAGTAAACACGATGTCTTTGTGAAACAACAGTTCCTTACCAAGTTCAGACATTTGGTGCTAACTTAGATTTCGAAATATAATCCTCACCTTGACCTGCAACAAAAAATGTGAGCAAAATATAAGTTCCGCAAAGACGAAGATTCGGTATTGTATTGTATATTACGACTCAAGTAACAAACAGACAAATAGGTCAAAACAATAGAATATTTCCCATCAGTGACTGTGTTGTGGTATGAAAGGTGAAGATAACAAACAGTGATCAATCTCACAACTCCTATAAGCAATGCAAAGTATAGAGTAGAGCGAACACGAACCCCTGGATATACCAGAGGTGGGATCAGGTGCCTAGGAGGAGTAAGCATCCCCCTGTCAACCAGTCACATTCGCCGTGGGCATGTAACAATCCTTTACTGATAAGGCCCCTGGAAATGAAAGATAGATATATATAATCAGATTAAAAGAGAATTTCCAATTTTGAAGTGGACATGCTTAAGCAAAATGCATGTACATATACTATTGTTCTTTTCATTCCATAATTTCAAATGGTAGATTTATTTCAAAATGGCATTTCCTCCTTGGAAGTTCAGTTCGGATTGACACACTAATTCATATGTTCAAGTGGGACTTCAACCCTAACGGGGCTCATTCAAACTATGCACCATACCAAAGACTAGAGCTTCTACAATCCATACATTACAGTTAATGTAAGAAAACAGTGTTTGCTCGTTTGACCTCGACATTGAGGTATAGTTCAGTATCACGGAGACATTCATAGTATTTTGATGTGTTTCAGCCTTCTTTTACCAGTGTGCGATTAAGATTTACTAGTGTGTGATGTTTTTTGTTGTTTTCCCGTCCTATTCGATAATTTTTCACTCATGAAGAGACGTCACCAGCTTGAGGTGAAATGTCACAAAAGACCAATGCATGACGTTCACGTCCGCGAGGATTCTTCATCGTCCCGACGCCTACCGTGACTCGCGAGGATTCTTCATCGTCCCGACGCCTACCGTGACTCGGGACCTCCGTTTTCATGGCCATATCCGAAAAACTGCGTCGTTATATTGCGAGACTCCTCCCATAGTGAGACTTCTCTAAGTAAGACTGGAAGTCTGGCTAGAATTCTGGCTATATAGTGAGGACCCTCCAAACTATCATCAATGCCCCCCTACGTACTTGGTCTGGATTTTATTTTAAAATTTCCACCGGAACAGTCAATATCATACATTTGTTATGTTTTCACAAACCAGAGAAAGAGAAAAGTGTGACTAAAGAGGAAAGCTTTATTTGTCATTGCTGTATGGCATTCAAAGACATCATGAACGTAGCTAATAATGTCGATAATCATTTTATTGTACTCTTTAAGGGCGAAGCACTTAAACAATAAAATATACAAAAAATAGTTCATACTTTGTGAGAGTAGTTTAAACGATCCTCTAATTTGTTTCGAATTTAACAAGGATAAATGCTCCCTATTTATGTTTTAATGTTATTTGTTTTGGTAAAGCACACGCTTCTTTTTATGAAGTTAAAACTGAAAAAATACGCTTTGCAGAACTCTTTAATGTGCAGCATACAGAGGTTCCTGAACATGAACTAATTGGTGACAAATGACTCTGTCATAAGGTTATTTCCGGACATGGACACCACACTGTTCCTAATGGAAAACAATAAAAAGACGCTCAGACCCGTTAAACGTTGAAACGAGCCACATATATAACAGTAACCATTTAACATTGTAACAAGTAATGAGATGTCATTAACAAAGAAACATTACAGGATGTTATAGTTTTTACTTAATCAAAGAATTCACTACAAAGTATAAAAGGGTTTATCATAGTTGATACAGAATCAAAAATTTACCATTTTAAATCAAAGTATGAATTTTCAAACAGTAGATAAAAGTTTTTTCTTCCACATATTTACACAAAAAGATAGATCATTGAAAAATTACCCTTTACTCAAAACACTCAAAAATGTAGCCCAAACAGAGTACGTTGGAGAGGTGTGGCTCTACGCTCCCCACGGAGTGAACAGGAATAAGTCAAGTGAATCAAAACACTCAAACTATCAATGTGTTTGCTATATAAATTAGGATGAAATATATTTGAATATAGTTTACTCTATGCATTTTTGTTACGACTGGTGTATTATTTAAGTACAAACTTGTTTGTATCATGTACATTCCACACGTTCATGATTATGCTAACACATGTCACTGTAAGAAATCAACTACTTCAAATTTCTTCCGAATCACTTTTCAGTTTGAACACACTCAGTAATCCAGTCAACTGTACGGATTAATTTGAGTTATCATACCTATACTGGTTTCCAAAACTTCATAAAACCCCTTACAAACAAAGAAACTTGACAGAATCCAGTAAATGTTCTACAAAGTCCCTATCTTTACTCCTCTGAAGAAATATTAAGTGTTGTGAAGGAGAAAACTTCAGATGTATTGTGCCACAACAAATGCGAAAAGTGGTGAACATTAAATGTGGATTCTCAAAAATTCCAAAGAACGTTTAGTAAACTTGGAGTTACAAAATTGTTCCAAAATCAACAGCATCAAAACGTACGACTTTTCCGCACCTTATGCCATTTCCCATGATAAATAAAAAATTAAGCCTTTTGACATCATCGACATCTGCGTCTTCAACAAAAATGAAATTCAAAAATATTCATATCTTGTAATCAGTCATCTAAAGGAAAATTACTTCGAATTTACGCACAAGTACTCTGAAATAGATATTAGAAAGATGGTAGGATTCCTTATTGACATTATCAGGGTATGTATGTAGTCTTTGAAAAACAAGTCTTCTAACAATGTGTTGGAATTTCCATGGACACAAAATGTACTCCTTTATCAACCGATTAGTTTGTGTAATTTGCAGAAGGGTTTATTAAAAATATATTTACGAGAAATTTTTGCAGTGACCGTCAACTCAATACAGTGCTCCCTCTATATATTGCCCCCCCCCCGTTATAATGCCACACCAGCGTATTGCCTGAAAATCCTAAAGAACAGATTTCCTCCCATGTTAACACCCCCGTTATAATGCCAACCTCGCATAATGCCATATGCCACTGATTTTTACAAAGAAATGGCCAAATTTTGTAGGATTTACTCTCGATAATAATGCCAATTACCTAACACCATCAATTGCTCAGTAAACTGTCCGTAATGGTGAATTCATTATATTGCCATCCCCGCTTTATTGCCCAAATTCGGCTTAAACAAAAGTTGGCAATATATCGAGGGAGTACTATATATTTAGATACATTGACGAAGTTTTATCTATTAACAACAGTCATCATCATTCATATGTCGATACAGTCCATTTATATCCCATTGAACTCGAAATTTGGATAATTGGATGTTTTATTAAACCTGAACGTTAATGACAAATTAACAACTAGAAAACTTAACAACTCAATTTGATAACAAATGAATGATTTCTCCATCGTCAACTTCCAATATTTTACGTAGAAATGTTCCGTTATAACTTACAAGTATTGTTTATGTCTCCCAGCTGTTTTGATACACACGAGAATGCACTGCATATGATAAATTTCTAAACTGAGGTAGTCAACTAATAAATAAGTCAGTAGATTTTAATACTCTCATTGAAAGTAGATATTTCGCCAATTCTAAGGTCGTTATATAATTATCTTGTTTGAAATACAGCAAAACGTTGAGTGTTCTCCGACGTGTTTTATACCCATTGTTATGCCATTCTGACTACGGATTGTTCCGTTTACTTACTCCAGACATATTACTTACGGCAGGTGTGACCGATCATCATGGGATGCTTTCTCATCCAAGGCATCTGATCCGACCTCTCGTGTTTCCATAGGTGTGTGTTTGTTTAATGTTTTCGAAAACCTGATTTTTGTCATTTTAATATACGTTACTTTCCAAGCACATATATTGAGCCTTTCAATCAAAATTGACGTAAACAACTTTCTAAAAGAGCGTAGTCTTTCACAAGCGAGCTCAAAAAGTTGGTGCATAGAAAAATCGAGCTTCATATACCTTGTCAGAATTTTAAGCATCGACAAAACTCTCCTCTAATCCTAACGACAGTGCTTTCTATCTCACAAATGTCGTAAACTGAGATTATGAACTTACGTTAATTAACCCAATTTCAGTCTTATGACTTTCATTTGATTCACTTTTACCTTATGTCAACAGACAATTGGGTGTACATCATACTCGCACAAAACTTTACTCCGTTCTATTGAAAGCTTGAATAGTTTATTTGATGTAGCTAAATGTAGTTCATACTTGAATTTGTCAACACTAGAATACAGTCTGAATTATGTGATTATGGAAATTGTCCATCACAGGCTTTTAAACTAGTGATGGTTACGGACCAAAATCCTTCCAAAACACGATCCATCGTCTGTTCTTTACAAAGGCATGGATGCTGTCAACACAAGCAACACATTATTTCGTCATAACACGTGCAATCTGGTATTCCATTAAACTTCAAGTTTACATCCTGTATTTCCTACAAATATACCTCAACTATTGCATCCAAAGTCTTTAATTACACACTTTACAGTGTCTAGATATAGACCATCTTGCACAAATTCCACCAACATATTCTTCTTTCAAATAGCCCAGCTGGACAGATGGCAATATAAATTGTAGTTGAAAATCACGACATGAAGTCACTTATTTTTAAAATGTTCAAAATTCAGAGAGCCTGATGAGCGCCGGTCTTTCAATTGGAGACAGTTATGATTATAAATTATATCGAAAAATATGCCAAACGATGGGTTAAATATAAAGAGAAAGAAATTGACACCTTGTCAGAATGGATGACATGTACATGTATAAGAGGAATATCAAAATCTCGTGTTAGACGCATTAAAACAAAAGTATGTACCATCTATCCTTCTGTGTTTAGTAAACCAGAAGTGATGAAATAATTGGATAAATTACATGAGAAATAGGTATTGGTTCCAGCTGACAAAGCTTGTAACAATATTGTCTTTGTTTGCAAGACTCAATATTACAACCGTATTTCTAGTTTGGCTTTATTTCTTTATTTGGTAATTCAACTCATACTCCAAGTTCTCTATCCAAATAGAAAGGTCTTCAAAATCACTTTTCAGTTTTAAATACTAGTAGATTTGACAGCACAGTCAATAGAACGAATGAATTATGGTACCTATACTGGATTCCTAAACTTCACACCAACCCTTACAAACAGAGATACATTACAGGGTCCAGTAAATGTTCTACCAAGCCCCTATCTTTACTCCTCACAAAAAATATTAACTATTTTGAAAGAGAAACTTTAGATGCATTGTACCACAACATATGAAAACATGGTGTAAAGGTGAATTCTTAAAGATTTCAAAAAACTTAGTATATTTGGAATCAGAAAACGGTTCTAAAAGAAACAGCATCAAAAATACGACTTGGTCTACGTTTTTACACGACCATTACTCAAGATGAATTAAGATCCACGCTTTTTGAGATAAAAGACAGCTGTTTGTCAATAAATACCAAATGCGGAAATAATCTTATCTTGTACTCAATCATCCAAAATATAATACCATGTTAAAGACCACTCTGATTCTACGCATAAATACTCTAAAGTTGATAGTAAAAGATTCTGGAGTTTATTATTGACAATATTAATGTACTCTTTAAATTTGGTGATTAGGTCTACCAACAACCTGCTGAAATTCCCATGGCACATAATTTGCGTATTCATATGAGGCAGAATTCAACACCCACAAGAGTAGAAAAAATCTCTTGCTTTGACCTGTTGTTCGGTATTTAGATACATGCATATTGGTGGCGTTTATTCTGTTGACAGTGCTCGTTTTCGTTCATGTGTCGATTCGATATATACCAGTGAGCTCGAGGAGAAATACACCATGGAGTCTTTCATGCCTGCTTTGTGTTTTATTGGGCATGGATGTCGACGACAGACTAACAACACAATTTTATGACAAACGGGATGACTGCAGCTTCTCTATCGTCAGCTTCCCATATTTGTGTTACAGTAGCAATATTCCATTATTACCTCCATATGATGTTTATGTCTTTCAACTGATTCGATAAGCAAGAACATGTTCTGCGTTTGATCAATTTTAAAGCAAGACAGTCTACTGGAAAATGTATGCAAGGTGATGTTACAGGGCTTTCAATAGTTTAGTTTAAAGTCAGCTGACGCATATTGTATGGTCGTTGCAATTATACAAGTTATCACCAGGTGGAATGCTCTCTGAGATGTTTCATATCAATTGTTAGGCCGTTCTTTACACACTGATTTTGACTATGGATAACTCTATTTACCTGATCAAGATATAGGGCTCACGATGGGTGTGACCGGTCAATGGTCAACTCACTCCTCCTAGGCATCTGATTTCACCTCTGGTACGCCCAGAGTTTCGTGTTTGCCCTTCTCTTAATTTTGTATTCTTTCTAGGATTTATAAAATTGATCACTGTTTGTTATCTTCATTTGTTCACTTTTCATTTTTTCCCCATCATTTCAACATTCAGCAATACTTAAGTTTAGTTTAATTCAATCATTAATCAATGTGTCAGAAGATACATTTTCAGTTTTAAGATACAGTATAACTTTAATAGAAAAAGTGCGAGTGGTTTTATGAATAAGTGATGAAAGGAAATGATTAAGAAATACATTGTTTGCAGGGAGTAAAAAACGAATCAACCATAAAGTGAATGTTAGTTCTAGGCTTATTTTGTTTTCATTTCTAAATCACAATAATTTAATTTTGGTTGCATTATGCAATTTGATTGGTTCATTAAACCTTTTGCTATTCGGCGTATGAAAATAAAAGTAGATGCTTAAAGAATTAGATTTGGTTAAATTTGTTTATGAGCTGCCCAATGATATACTCAAGTGTTTTCATCATTCCTTAATTGTCGCACAACTATCAAGGAATATTGAGGAAATAAATATGATTGGTGTTGAAACGCCATGGAGAAGTCTATCGCAACACCCATCTCACGTAAGTTCAATGTGTAATTTGTTAATGAACCGATTCCCAGGACGATTTTTGAGGAAAAGAGGCTAATAAATGTCCTAAAATTTTGTTGAGATTGAGAGAGAGAGAGAGAGAGAGAGAGAGAGAGAGAGAGAGAGAGATTCTATGAAATGCTAATTATTCAGATAATATTCACATAATGAAGATTAATGCTAATGATGGACGTTACTTTATTTGTGTACTGATATTAGAAAGTTAGGATATATACATATACATGAAATAAAAATCAACAAATTACATGTAAACAATTGAAAAAATAACTATATATATCAGCTTCTCTTCATTGAGACCAAAATCAGGGTAATTAATGTGCGATGAAGGATAAACAGGGTTCTGACACTCTGACCATCAAGTAGAACTTATTTAATCATGTCCGCGAAATTTATTCAAAGATTGAAAATCTATAGGAAATGAAGGCAAATTACATGCAATATAAAAACTTCTCAATTTCATAGTCACATTCATGAACAAAGATGCATAATTTAAAGTCTTCAAACTTTCAGAAGATTATATATATATATATATATATATATATATATAGAAAGTGTTCAGATTTTTAAAAAAATATTCAAAAAAGAGACTTTATATATAACCAAGGTCAAAATATATATTTGTCTATCTGTCTGCGTTTATTTCAATAGTAACTGCACAACTTCTCTCTCCGACAGCACATACTTTTGAAGACTCTTTAAAAATCCCACTAAAAGAAGCGATTACGGGAAAGACCATGGATAACATTTAATAAATTTTGACAAATAATTAAGCATTTTGAAATAAACATCATATTTCGAAATTGCTGTGGTTGTGCATGGAATGGATTTATCAATTCTTAATATTCATTGAGAATTGGAATTCAATATTCATAAATTTACTGTATTTCAATCTAGATGAGTGTAGAATCGAAGGCACTAGTCTCATACTTTTTTGTATCACCCTTCAAACGTATATAAATTATATGATTGAAAATATTACAAATTATGACTGTAAACAAGATACTGGACAAAGCTATATATTTGGTATTGACAACAACTAATTATTTATATCACTCGGGATTTTCCATAACAAAGTCAGTAACAATACAAAATGAAATATAAACCTTACTTTTATGTCTATTTGAAAATTAGCTACAATAATAAACACATCAAGATACAGAATGAGTTGATGATATATACTTTGTCATTCTCTTTCGAGCCAAAAAAAATAAAGGAAAATCCTTACAAGGACATTTTGCTATATGCATTAAATATTATTCACACACGTTTGGATATTCATAAGTGTGAGCTAAAGGGTTCACCTAGATATTCATTCAAAATGAGGATCTGTACTGTCCGAATTTCTCAAAACATATTCAATTATTCTTCTTATTTGTGGAAGACACCCACTTTTATATACGGACAGGGCAGACTAAAATATCGTAATGAAAATGGGGGAAAACAAGAAAACAACGTGTAAATAAAACAAAATGCCAAAAAAAAAAAAAAAACCCCCAAAAAACAGCAAAAAGACAACACTTTCAGAAAATTTACCAATCCAGAATTTCTATTACTCTTTCTTTGCTGATTTTGTCCATTCAATCAAAATAAGTTTTTTTCTGTCTTTAAATAGTGTTACACACAAACACACATGAAGGTTGGATTAAGAACGAATACATATTCAGAAGAGTAAAGCAGAATAAGGAAAACTGTAAAAACAACATATTTGCTAGCATGTACATCACATGATTAAGTCTTTTTCCTGATAATACAATGACTTTTTTTTTTACTACCTTTTATACCTATATTTCAAAATATATCATTTATAATAATGCATTACATCATTGAATATATACGAACATGTTCAAAGACATCTCATTCAATTGTTTACAAAAAATGGCATAATTAAAAACACAAAAGAAATTCAAGAAATAAAATTATAGAAATATTCAACACTATAGAGGTAAAAGTGATTGTTCATAATTGATGAAAAGTAAAAATGAAGAATGGACGTCTTGAAACCGACGCGTACTTGTCTGCCTAACCCGGCTGTTTAAAGGCAATGGCTGGCTACACATTTTGATATATTGCTGAAATAAGAAACGTTTCAGTATTTTCAATTGTTAAAGACAAAACAAATGTTTTAAACATCACAAAACAATATTTTAAATAATTATTTGTTATCTTTGGTAAATAAATTGTTTTGTACTAAACCAAGATTGCTCAACGAATTTTGCATTGAAATCAATGGAAAGCAACATGATTTTTCTAACAAAGGTAGCGAAGATATAAACAGTCTATGTTAACCCTAATTATGGCTATAATTTAAAACTACAGAAATTGCAAAAATATTAATGTTGAATAGATAAAGAGACCATAACATATCTATTTCAGCAGTGATTTATCAAAATCACTATATATGACATTACAAAAAGTTGATTTCTTCACCATTTTCTTTGACATAATTGTTCGGTTTCACTAAATATGGGGTACATGCGTTGAAAACAATATGTTTTAATATTCATATCTTAATTGGTCCATCATTTCTATGTCAATGATTGAAATGTTGAAAGTTTTGGCCAGGAAAAGCAATACAAAGTTTGTGAAGTAATTTTCAATTGAATAAATCAGAAAGGAATAATATATGTTGTAACAGATAGCTTCCGACTATTTCAACTTGAAAATTACTGAATTTATGAATCCCTTAGGATATGGCCAGTATCGAACATAGTCCTTCAAAGAAAATATAGTATCTCAATTCGTAATGATGTAAGTTTTTACTCTACCTACGTCAGACAGGTGAATTTTTTTTGTCTCACATTAAACGTTATGGCCTTGTTAAAGACGACGTTGATTTCTGTATTTTAGACATGATTGTGAAGTAAAATATTCTTGCATTATTCGCTTTAAATTTCTATTCCATGAAGTCTTTCTAGGACATCAAAAAGACTGATAGGTACTGAAAAGTGTGATTTCTGAAACAATCCTGTCAAAGAATAAAATTACGGGAAATACATGCATTAGATGTAATGCATAGTATATTCTGAGTTCACTGTTCACATTATTACTACCAATACATGTAATTCTATATCGTCCAAATAGTCTTGTTAGTAGTTTAAGTTGGTATTATCTAGTCAGGATTGGGATCAAACTATTTTACTTATTAACCCAGTTTGAATTATCTCATGATTCATTGCATAAAATTATCAAAATTGTGAAATTTTGTTTTAGAAAACAAATCTTCCTGGGTTAGGGAAATAATTTACTATAATTTACTATAACCATTCCATTTGTAAAAGCATTTATAGAATTCTAAGAAAAGAACCCCCGCAATTGACCTGATTCATAAAATATTTCCTCTTTTTCATTAACATGAAAAAAGTACATGAGTTTGAAATTAAAATTGAATTGATTACTACAATAGACCTTGTTTCAAAGGATATGATTTGTCACTGTTAATGTTTTGATTTTTCCTTTCTTTGTGTCATTCTTTAAACTACATACAACGACTTAATGAAATATGTTTAGTAGAAAGAATTCATGTTTGGATTAAATCATTTGATATAGCGTGTAATACTTAGAATTATAAACATCATTTGTACCCGAATCTTCACAAGAATGATTGATAACAATGTACCTGTATATGTACCACCTGATATTCAATCATATTTTATAAATGTCAATGTTGCAACGCGTATGTTTTATTTCAATAAAAGAACATACATCTAAGTACATTTCACAGATATTCATTTACAAAATACAAACAGTGATTTGTGACACCTTAAATAACTGCATAAATCTATGCAACACCAATAAATCAAAAGTAATTTAACTTGATTTAGCTAATATAATTCGCTTTATACTATTAACCTTGAAAACTTACCATTGACTTCTCCATCCTTGCTGTCATCGTCATCACCGCGATTAATAAAGTCTTTAATGCAGTCATGGATGAAAATATATTGGTCCTAAAATAAGGTAAAAAATCCGATTACACAGGGTTTTGTGAAAAAAAGATCATTACAAAACAAAGTGGTACCAGTTATTTCAATAGGTTTGAAAGGTGAAGATACCGAACAGTGATCAACCTCATAAGTCTTACAAGCAATAAAAATTAGAGAGTTTGGCAAACACGGACACCCGGATATACCAGAGGTGGGATCAGGTGCCTCGGAGGAGTAAGCATCCCCTGTCGACCGGTCATACCCGCCGTGGGCCCATATTTTGATCAGGTAAACGGAGTTATCCTTAATCAAAATCAGTGTGCTATGAACGGCATAACAATCAGTATGAAACACGTCAGACAGCATTTGACACAATGCTAAGTTGTATTGGCAAACTAGATCGTTAGAATTTGCGGAATGCTGACTTTAAACGAGACTGTTGGAACCCCTGCACCATCACCTTGTTTGTCAGTAGCCTGCTTCGATTTAAGAACAAGCCCTTGTAAAACTTGTACGGTACCAATTTTGATGCACCAGATGCGTATTTCGACAAATAATGTCTCTTCAGTGATGCTCGACCGAAATGTTTGAATCCGAAATAACAGTATCAGTTATTTTAGGGGAAAATAGAGTACCAAGAAAAGTGGAGCCCTTGTGTATCGAATTATTTGAGAGATGTGTGACCGGTCAACAGGGGATGTTTACTCGTCCTAGGCACCTGATCCCACCTCTGGAATGTCCAGGGGTCCGTGTTTGCCCAACAATCTATTTTGTATTGTTTGTAGGAGTTATGAGATTGATCACTGTTCGTTATCTTCACCTTGCATATATACACCATATGCAGGTGATAATTGAATATCACTACATAAATATAAGAAGTTGACGATGGAGAAGCTGAAATCATCCCGTTTGTCATAAAGTTGAGTTGGTAGTTTACCGTTAGTATCTACTTTCAATAAAATTTCTAAGTATGAAGCAGAAGTGGACACCTATGTGGTGTCTTTTATTTCGAGTTCACAGCGATTTATCAAATCGACATATAAATGAAAATTATCATTGTTAATAGATAATGCGTCATCGATACATCTAAATGTCGAATCGATGGCCACGTAGAAGTTTTTGAATAAATTCTGTTTCATAAGAATATAAAACAGGTTATCTAACAAAGGAGCATAATTCGTGCTCATGGGTATTTCAACAGACTGTTGGAAAACTTGATCACCAAAGACTACAAAGATATTATCAATGAGGAAATCCCGCAAACTTCAGAGTACTTGTGCGTGGAACAAATTAATTTTTCGGATGACTGATCACTAGATAGGAATATTTGCGTTTTCCATTTTTGTTGAAGAAGCAACTGTCTATAATGTCAAAAAATCTAGTCTTTAATTTATCGTGAAGAATGGTCGTGTAAAGTTCCAAACAGCTCTTCAAACCTTCGACATGTTTCAAGTGTGCAGAGAATAGGCCTAATTTTGCATTTCATAAATGTGGCATAAAAGGGTAGGGCTACAAGAGGAGAGAGTGCACAAAACATGACATGGATATACCCACAAAACTGTAGTATTTCTCCATAGACGCCTACTCTTCAACAAATCAGAGCTATCCCCGCGCTGCCCTCCAATCACTCCATATAAAATTTCTCTCTTTCACGCAAACATACACACAGTCCGTCTCTCTCTCTCTCTCATACCAAATTCAATCTCTCTCTCTCTCTCTCTCTCTCTCTCTCTCTCTCTCTCTCTCTCTCTCTCTCTCTCCAAATTCAATGACAGAAAGACCATTGTGTTAGGGCTAAATACTTTAACAAATAATGGCTCTATTTTAAGAGAGCCAATTTCATGTCATACCTATGAAGTTGCTTTATAGATTTGCTTACTTCACCTGTTCAATTTGATGCGTACTTTGTAAAAGTTCCAATTTTGAAGCTAATTTGCATTCATGCTTATCGCTAGTACAGTAGTTGGCTTAAATTCCTTTTGCTAAATTTTGTTCATCATGATAGTACTGGTGGAATTTTTTTAACATTAAGTTAACATGTTAAGTGGTAAAGTGCTGTTCATGAATATCATGTTCACTAAAATTAAGACTGTGCACGCAGTGTTGTTTATGCTGAATTCAAAGATTTCATTTTCTTATCAAACCACGACAAATGGTAGTACTTGCTTTGTATTTCACTCTGTGTGCTCATGTGTATTTGTATGCGTGTTTGCACACTCATACTTATCACGTCATAATTACATTTACTCCTTTATAAAGGTATCTTATATAATCTATTTAATATCTTCTATTTCGAATAAGATATCTAATAAATTTTATGTCTCATATAATTTACAGTTGATGATATATCTCATAAAATATATAAGATATTTTAAAAACTTCATATGATATCTTGTATATCAAACATATATATATATATATATATATATATATATATATATATATATATATATAAAATATCTTTTAAATTTATTTTTGTAAGATATCTTATAAAACATATCAGATATCTCATATGTTTTATAAGAAGATATCTCATAAATGAATTTTTATAAGATATCTCATCAATTTTATGAGATATCTTATAAAACATACAGGATATCAAATATGTTTTATAAGATATCTTATACATGTTATAAAAGTAAATTCACATTGTTATGGGTCAGAATTACCCAACAGCTGAATTTACTAACAAAGACAGTCAAACAAGTAATAACAATTATTGAAAGAAAATTATAACGAGCTATAGCTGTGTTGGGATGCCAACACAAATGTCTCCGAACACCTCCCCATGTCACAATTGCTTTTTGATACCAGATATGCACTCAGGATCCTCAAAAATCCCTAGAAACTAAATTTGGTTGAAATCCGACGGACTTGATTTTTGTCCGCCAATGTCTTCAATGACGGCCATTTTGAAACATCTGAAAATAGATTGGAAGGGAATGCTGTTGCTAGAAATGAACTGTGGACCCTCCATTTACCCCAGAACCCAAATGTTGTAGATATTTTAACAGTTTGAAATATTTCGGTATATGGCGGCCATTTTGAAAATGGCGGCTCAAAAAAAATTTTGATGGTGGAAATGGACTTGGGGTCACTAAATTACCCTAGAAATTGAATTTGGTTGAAATCCGACAACCTTGAGATTTTGACGTTTTTGGCCGCCATTTTGAAAATTTGGAAAGTTGATTGCACCCCTCCTCATGACCTCCTATCAGTTCACAAAGTTTGAAGTGGATCTGTCGAAGCACTTTCATACACTCGAGCGGACAGATTTCTCAGGAAAGAAGAGGAATAATAAGAAGAATAAAAAGAAGAAGAAGAAAATAAGAATAATAAGAAACGGAGGAAAAACAATATGTCTCCGACACTTTGTGTTCGGAGACATAATAATAAGAAAAGGAGCAAAAACAATATGTCTCCGACACTTTGTGTTCGGAGACATAGTAAGAAACGGAGCAAAAACAATATGTAATAACAATAATAACAAAGTACATGTACTAACTCAGGTAAGGTGAACACTAAACAATGCCCGTGCCGAGCCGAATCTGTATACAAAACAAATCACGAATCGGTTGTTAATTTCCAAAGAAATTTCTAAATCCTAGTCCCAGTTATAGAATAATAAAAAACGCCAAAAGTGCTTGTTTAACCAGAGCTTATCATCCGTTAAATTCACATTGTATTCATAATCAGAATTAATTTTCGGGTACATTCTTGAAAGACACAGTTCGTCATCTTTCTACTACGTGATAAACATCGAACTCTTGAACAATCTAGGTCACAGGTGTCACTCAAGTGCAGTTATATCATAACAATAGGATACTTTATATAGTTTATAAGATATCTCATAAAAATTCATTCATGAGATATGTTATAAAAATATAAGAGATCTTATAAACTTTAAGAAATATTTTATAAAACATATAAGGTATCTTATATGTTTTACAAGATATCTTATAAAATATATGAGATATATTATAAAATTTCTTTTATAAGATACCTTATAAAAGATATAGAATATCTTATAAGAGTTAATGAGATATCTTAAATCAAAAATGTTAATAAGACATCTTATAAAGTTTACGAGATATATTATATACTATATAAGATATCTCGTGTAAAAACATATTAGGATATTTCATATCTTTTATAAGATGTCTTATAGGATTTATGAGATATCTTTGAAGAGGAATAAATGTAAAATCGGCGTGTCATAAGGATGGTATGTAAGAGTATTGTGTTGCTAAAATGTTGTGACTCGTGTGTTTGCAAAAATAAATTCACATCAAATTCCATCTAGAAATGCCCAGGTTTTTTGTTTGTTGGCTTGGATCCGTACTTGACTTGTATCAGAAATGTGTGCACGTATGTACACGTGTAATGCAAAGCAAACTTTATTACACGTGAATGCACATACATACGCACGCATATACACACATGCATGTATATGCACATGTATGCACATGCATGCACACATACACACGCGCACACACCGTCACTCAAATACACACAGACACGTACGAACAAACACACAAGTGAAAACAGACCCTTTTTGCAAAATAAAAGCAAGGTTGGGGTTTGGGACAGGGGGCTTGGGTGGCGACCATTCGTGCTCGGGTATGGCCCAAAATTGACGACCATTCGTGTTTACCCTAACGGCACATTCGGTCGCCGGGCGACGATACGTGTGGCATGTTTGGTCGCTGTCGACGAAACGTGCGGCACGAATGGTCGTCGGCGACCAAACGTAGCGCACGTATCGTCGCCGGGCGACATAACGTGCCATGGCGACCAAACGTGCCGTAACAATACCGCCTCTCTACAGGCTAAAGACCAATCATGACATTTGAGAAATTTTAATGAACCCATATAGCGTTTTGTCATTTAATCAAATGCATATATATAAAGTGTCGACCTACCTCAGTTTGAACCATATTTGGCCGGTTGTTGCGCATTTTCATTACTAAATCATATATGTCTATGACATCACTTGTCCTGACGTGTTGCATGAGATAATCGACTGCAATGTAGGTTCCAGTGCGACCCACACCAGCACTTCATAAAACAATAATGACAATTGAATAATGTACATGAGCACTTTCAAAGCAGATATCCAATAATAACAGAATCAAGAATGATGTTTAAATTGGAGAAAGGTGAAATTACATGATCATGAACGATTCACATACATGTTCGAACTATGCAACAGATAGAGGACAGCGGAAATGAGTTTACCTGCAGTGAACAACAAAAGGTCCTCTATTAGTTGCGGGAGGGGGTTGATGGCTCCTGACCTCTTTCGCAAACTTAAGCATGGCTTCTGAGGTTTCAGGAATACCCATGTCAGGCCATGGCAAATACGCAAAGTGTTTAACAGTTTTTCTGGTGTCGCCCTTTAGATATTTAGATACAATTTAACATGCAATAAGATTTTCAACATATCAATACAGACATAACTCCAAAATAAACATACTAATGCATACTATATATGTTGATATACTTGACACAGCTACATGCAGGGTTACAAATGTAATCTAAAATTAGGATTACTGGAAGAAAATAATATAATACACATATGCGCATGTATAATTGTTTCATTGATTATTGGGCAGATGGCATAATAAAAGCGATATCATATTTTCTGGTACGGAAAATCATGAACACTAAAAAGCAGAAAACTTGATACGTGCAAAGGCACATTCATCATGCTTAAGATGACCATATCGATCCAACTAATGGGTATATACACCGCTCTGGCACATTGTTACCTGCAATGAACCACTACTGGACCAGGGTCAGTGTGGGGCAAGTAAAGACGTGTTGCCCCCACAAAATGTAAGAGCAACATCGTTGTATCGGGACAACCCATATATGGCCATTTCAGTAGTCCAGCTGTTTTACCTTTCTTGCACGGTCTCCCTTTACAATGAAAGCTTCATATCAAATCAAAATTTCCACGTTACAGATATACAAGTGTTTAGAAAGTCTGCCAAATTACTTACCAATTTTACTGACATGACACGTAGAACATAATCAGGAAGCGTTGATTCAGACTCAATTTCAACTACAAGGTCCCCATAGTAAACTGGTTCTCGAGTAGTATCAGGCCAATATTGATCACATTTCCTCTGAAGTAAAAGAAAAATGATATGGTAAATGAAAAATTCGATCACTGAAGAAATTAGGAAATGTAGCTAGAACAATCGACCTATTAGTCTTAACAGTTTCACACAACAAACAAGAATAGTATGTCACGGAGTTAATCACATAATCATTCTTTTATTTGTGCTCAGTATTTTTAACATTTCATATATATCCAATGAGAAGTTGTGGACCGTAGGTATGCTGTATGTTGCTTTGTAATTTCTTTAACCAATAATCTTCACTTTTGTTAAATGACCTTGGTTTGGGAAATCACACAATCTTTTGTCTGAAGAAATCTTTGTGTGACGTAAAAGCTTCTTTTGTCTCTGTATTACTGAGTTAAACACCACTCTGATTCCACGCAAAAGTAGTCTAAAGTTGAAATAAAAAACATGCTGGAGTTCCTCGTTGACAATATCTTGGTGGTCTTTGGTGATCAGGTCTTCTAACAGTCTGTTGAAAATCCCACGGGCACGAATTGTGCTCCTTTATTAGCTGACATCTTTTTATATTCTCATGATGTAGAATTTATTCAAACACTTGTACGTGAGAATAACTAATGTCTTGTGGTGGCCTTCTATTAGAAATTTAGATATATCGACCACGTATTATCCAATAATAGTAATAATTTTCATCGATATGTCGATTCGATGTATCCCTGTGAACTCAAAATAAAAGACACCACAAAGTCGTCTTCTTCTGTTTCATACTTAGATATTTCATTGAAAGTAGATATTAACGGCCAACTAACAACTTAACTTTATGACAAACGGGATGATTTCAGTTTCTTCCCATATTTATGTAGCAATATTCCATTATCACCCGCATATGGTGTCTCAATCTCTAAACTGATTCGATACGCAAGAGGTTTTTCAGCGTATGATCAGGTTTTAAATCGAAACAGGCTATTGACAAACGAGTTGATGGTTCATGGGTTTCAATAGTCTCGTTTATAGTCAGTATTTCGCAAATTCTATGGTCGTTATAACAATCTAGTTTGTCAATACAACCTATCATTGGGCCAAATTCTATCTGACGTGTTTCATACCGATTGTTAGGCCGTTCTTGGCACACTGATTTACGGCTAACTCTGTGTACCTGATCAAGATATTGTGCTCACGGCGGGTGTGACCGGTCGACTATTTTGTATTGCTTATGGGGATTATGAGATTGATCACTGTTCGTTATCTTTGCCTTTCATCAAAGGGTTGTTTTCCAGAATGTTGTATATTTTATTCAAAGGTTCATTTCATCATGATGCAATCGGTTTGACTGTTTTATGTGAAGTAGTTACAATGAAATATAAGACAATTTGAAAGGACATAATTCATTTATCACTATATGAGTAATTAAGAATTTCCTTTTAGCAATTTTCGGACATACGAACCTTGGATTTTTCAATTTTATTGGAGGCTTCTCAACGTAACATCCACTGTGAGACAGATAAGATAAGCGATACGTTGATTTGAAATTACCACTAAATATTTAGGAATACAAAAATTACATGCAAAAATCCGGTACAATACAATAATGGATGAAAGTTGAAGATAACGAACAGTGATCAATCTTATAACTCCCATAAGCAATACAAAATAGAGAGTTTGGCAAACACGGACCGCTGGACACATCAGATGTGGGATCAAGTGCCTAGGAGAAATAAGCATCCCCTGTCGACCGGTCACAACCGCCGTGAGCCCTATATTTTGATCAGGTAAACGGAGTTATCCTTAGTCAAAATCAGTGTGCCATGAACAACCTAACAATCGGTATGAAACACGTCAGATAGCTTTTGGCTCAGTGATAGGTTGTATTGACAAACTAGATCGTTATAACCACCATAAAGTTTGCGAAATACTGACTATAAACATCGAAACCCCTGCACCATCAACTCGTTTGTCAGTAGTCTATCTCGATTTAAAAACTGATCATACGGGCGCTTAGGAAATAAAGTTAGAATGTGAAAAATATTGTATACTATGTTGGACTTTCTGTGCATAGATTCCCTTTCCATAATTATGATATGTAGTGTAGCACATGTACTATATACTTTTAATTCTCAGAATTCCCAGTAAGTCATTTTAAAGAAAGTCTTACGTTAAGCAGTGAAAAGACCGCAAAACCTGCCTATATACTAATGTATATTTATATGCTGTTGGTCTCAAGCCCCCAAAAATGTTAGGGATTTTCTTTAAATTGCTTATTTTAAAAAAGGCATTATCTATTTGAAATAACATAATGTTAACTAGTTTACTTCAGGCATCACCTTAAAGCTAAAATGTACCTCATACACGCGCTAATATATTCGTACTAGATGTATTAAAACACTTGATAGTCACTCCGCTCTCATTCAAATGATACAATGACCAACAAAACCGTAATGATAAAGTTGGGATTATGCACTGAAGTATACGATTTTATTTAATCGATATTATATGTAAAACTTATACGGTACCAATTTTGATGCACCAGATGCGCATTTCGACAAATAATGTCTCTTCAAATAATTCGAAAGTCATCCTCAAATCATAATTTTCAACATATCTATACAGATCATGCTTGGAGCTTTTAGCTAAGTTATGAAAGCAATAAAAAAAGGACAAAATTATGTGTAAAAAGGACAAATTTGAATGTTCGTACGATTCATTCTTTTGATAGAATAGGATCTCTTGAAATTTTATCTCAGGTGAGGTGAAAAATAAATGTCCCCTGGCTATTAATTATGAAAATATGTTCAAGTTTATTCAAATTCAAGGCTAAAAATGCTTGTTTGTTTCTTGTAACCCAACCGAACCGCAGACTTGGAATTTTTCTACTAAGCTACCGAAAAAAACCCTCTTCCGGATCGGAATTTCTTTAATGTAGACCCAGATCAGTTTGTAAATAAAATAAAATGGTGAGTTTCAGTGTTTCATAGATATTTATGGTCAATTCCACAAAACTGGCTTAACTACGCACAGAGTTCAATTATTGGAACTAATCTCGATCTGCTGTCTTTAAGTAAAAGAACAATGATAAAATGTTCCTACCCTTCCTCTTTCCACCAACTGAGTCAGCATGACTATAATACTGACGTTCTGTTCCCAGATCATTCTCCAAAATTCATCACGTGTAAAAGGAAGTGGGCCTTGGGTGGCGATGTACTCTCGTTCTGAATTATGTCCCTGAAAATAAGTTTTAAATAATATAAAAGTATAATCATACGATTGGCATATTCCTACGGATGTCTATTGCGATCATGTAATAATAAAAATACTTTTAAATGCGTAATAATGCGAATGAAAGGCAATATAGCGCAACAGAAAGGCATAATAACACAAAAAAAGGCATAATACCGTGAATGGAAGGCGTAATAATTCTGGTGAACGGCATAATAACGCAAACCAAATGCATAATAACGCAACACAAAGACAACAACGCAGATTTAAAAAGCTCAGGACGAGTGTGACCGGTCAACAGGGATACTTACTCCTCTTAGACATTCTACCAATTCTACTTCTGGAATGTCAAGGGGTCCGTGCATGCCTTTCTCTTGATTTTGCATTTCTTTGCAGTAAATGAAATTTTGGCGTAGCAATGTACTTCAATTGATACAGGTTTTGTTTTAAAGAATCGACATTCTGTTTGGAGAATTATAATAACAACTAAATATTAATGAATTTACAAAATCTAAAATTGTTACAAGTCTCTACTATCTGTATCATAAATAATAAAACAAAAATGAAATACATGCTTAAATTCATGAATATTGAGAAAATGTTAGACAACATAGAAATGATAAAATTGTGCAGATTTTTGATTTAAATGTTATTCCGCCACATATTGACATTAAAATTCAAATCAAGAGGGTTAAGTAACAAATAATATATTGGGACCAGTAAAATAGATATTGGATTCTCGTTGAATATTATTATGTTAATTCAGAAATGAATTTCAATTTGAAAATACAGGACGGTATGAACTGTGACACTTCACACACCGACATAGCGATTCATGAAAAGTATGCCGACGTGAAGCCTTACAGTTCATACCATTGTCTATTTCCCAGCCGTAAATATAGATAAGCAATCCTCCGTGGTTCCGTCCTAGCCCACTTATCATTTCTATACATAGAACTTTATTTTTAAAAACCATATTCATAATTACAGATGTATCCTTTATAACACTATGGATAATGTGTATATGGAATGGACAGGATGCATTAATCACCCAAATAACAACGTTTAACGTTATTACAATAACATTTACACGAAAGGAGAAAATAACGAACATTAAGCAATATAAAACAGAGAGTTGGCAAAGACGGGTCCCTTGACATACCAGAGGTGGGATCAGGTGCCTAGGAGGAGTAAGTATCCCCTTTCGAGCGGTTGTGAGCCCTATATCTGGATAATGATGCTAACTAATATTGTAACGATCCACTTTATCAAGTATTACAAATACAATAGTGAGTATCTCATAAATATTAGTTGCTCCATGTACTTTCATAATGGACACTTTTGTAATAATGGTCACAATTGTAATAATGGTCACAATTGTAATAAAGGTCACTGTTGTTATAATGGTGACTATTGTTATTACTACATTAGTGGTCCTTATTAATACAGCAGTTCCAACAAGCGACCCTTATTACTAATACTGCATTATTGTAAATAATTGCATTTATGTAATTTGTGATATGTGAACCCATTCTCTATATCTACATTGTATATGCAATTATTGTAACATTCTGTTTTCAAGGTAATTTTGTGTTTTTAATCAGCTCTCAAGTTTCGCATGTATTGTCCAATCCTCTCTTAAGGTCATATCACGTGATGTTTATATAGCGTCAGTTCTGAAAATGAATCGTTCCAAGGAGGAATTTGAAGTTTTACTTACTCCCCTTCCCCTTCATTCACCTACATATTTATATGGAGATATTACGTAATGTTTAGGCGGCTGCCTCTTTCTTTGGTTTTGTATATATTATTTGAGGATTTTTGGATATTTTATTTTGTAAAGTTTTTAATTTTAGTCGTATGAAAGGGGAGATCACTTTATCGTATTTGGGGGTTTTCATAGAAGCAACTTTTGCTGTCAGTATTGTCTAGATCTCCCCTTAGGTGGTTTTTGTTATCATTATATAGAATGATAATATTTGTTTATTGTCATCTAATACATGACAATATTTCATACAATACTGGTGTTATGTTTGTTGTTCCATCATTATATGGAACTTTGTCAGAGCACCAATATTACATACATAGCGGTTCCAGCGATGAGTTACCGTGGGAATCCAGGTTAGAATAAGTCCTCAGTACCGCTTTCTTGTCGTAAGAGGCGACTATCGTACATCCCTAACGCAAATCATTTGCAATAATTTTGTTACGTCATTTTATTCCACTAAACACGCTTCTACATCAAACACACTTGGAAATGAATACATTGATTTATAGATAAAACTGTTCAGATCATTGGACCTTTCTCTGACGTTTTATTGGGTGCATTGACATCCTGTCATATAATGGAGTAGAATGAATATAACACCACAGAAATAATTCTAATTCTATATTTCAAGAAGAAAATTAAAAATTACCGGAATATAGTTGGCGTTAATATAGTCTGATCCCTCATCATCTTCTGTGGCAAGCAAGTTTACACGACTGTGATCATCTTAATAAAATATGAGAAAATTAAAGTATCAGAAAAAAGTTTCGTTAGGCATTCGACCCATAATAACTAATATATACTGATCGAAAAAAAAATCAAAACAAAATCATAGTATTAATTAGTTGCCTAATCTTTTCGAATAATTTTTTCATACATTTTGATCTAAAATGAATAGCCCGATTACTCCTTGTTATATATAACACTATTGTTTACTAGTTAGATATTTTATAGAAATTGAGGACAATAAAATATGTTTTCATAAAATCCTACATCGATCTCTGTAACTCTCGCTTGTTATGAGTTTCTAATGCACGTGATCAAGCACCTGCAAACTATCAAATGTACGAGTTCTCGATATTTGATTAGTTGTCTTTAAATGTGACCGCTGTTTGAGAAATGCAGCGTCTCTTAACTTTAATCATATTTAAACCATATCAAACATGCATGTTTGTTAGCTAACCTGTTTCTATATTCATATGAAGCAGAATTTATTCAAAAATTTCTACGTGAGAAGAAAAAACCTCTTGTTGTGGCCTCCAATTCGACATTTAGATATATCGACAACGTTTTGTCTATTAACAATAATAACGTTCATTCATATGTCGATTCGATAGATCCCTGTGAGCTCGAACTAAAAGACACCACCACAGAGTCGTCCACTTCTGCTTCATACTTAGATATTCTATTGAACGTAGACATTAATGGCAAACTGACAACTCAACTGTATGACAAACGGGATGATTTCAGCTTCTCCATCGTCAACTTCCCATATTTATGTAGCAATATTCCATTATCACCTGCATATGGTGTTTATATCTCTCAACTGATTCGATACGCAAGAGCTTGTTCTGCATATGATCAGTTTTCAAACCGAGGCAAGCTGCTAACAAACGAGTTGATGGTACAGGGGTTTCATCAGTCTCGATTGAAGCCAGTATTTCGCAAATTCTATGGTCGTTATAACGATCTAGCTCGTCAATACAACCTATCATTGGGTCAAATGCTGTCTGACGTGTTTCATACCGATTGTTAGGCCGTTCTTGGCACACAGATTTTGACTACGGATAACTCTGTTTACCGAATCAGGATATACATTGTAGGGTTCATGGCGGGTGTGACCGGTCGATAGGTGATGTTTACTCCTCCTAGGCACCTGATCCCACCTCTGGTATGTTGAGGGGTCCGTGTTTGCCCAACTATCTATTTTGTATTGCTTATTGGAGTTATGTGATTGATCACTATTCGTTTTCTTCACCTTTCATGCTTGAGGCGAACTGGATAGGCCAAAGACAGGCACAACCTCGTATTTTGCAACAATTGTCCAAGCTCTGCATATAGAGGGAAACAACATCCCTAGACACTTTTTAGAGACTTGATTGTGTCCATGGCACGTGGGAAGGCATTGTCAGGCAGTTATTTGTGCTCGTGATGGGCAGTAAATATTGAACGTGGGTGACTTTGAACTGTAAATGACTGTAATTATCACTAGCATTTGTGATAATTTGATTATTAATCCAGCGTTTACTTAATTTTTGTGTTATCAATAAATCAAACATTGATTACTTCTGATGTCTTAGAATTAATATGAAATTATACTATGCGTTTCGTTCTGGATCAATGTATATTTGACGAAGAAACGGGTATTTTTCATGGCACTCCTGTTCATAAAAAATGTTCAATAAATTATCATCTTTTAATAAAGATGGAAGAAGCTAATTATTTCCAGATCACAGAGCATATAAGGAAATGATCTCCGAAATAGATATATTAGATTATCAACAGAAAGCAAGCTATCAAAATTTATATCACTTAATGCAAGTTTTCTTTGATATCTTAAGAAAGTATGATCAATAAGTCTCAGATGTATCTAAAAATCGAATGTCTTAAATGTTGATATTATCTATCTATATTCTAGAACTCCAGCATGAGTTTATTCATATAATGCCAGCATTGTCTCACTTACTTGATCCTAGGATGCTTACATGCTAGAATGTTGGTATATCTGTTTTTTATTCTGTTGACCTGTATTTCAGCAGCTTTTGTAGTATGCTTTGGACAGGTGTCTTTCAGTAGCTTCAATTTTTAAAACAAGTTGGTGTGGTAACTAATGGTTCTAATTATCAAGTTTATGGTCGAAATGTCAAAAAGTAAATTTTGAAAATGGATTAAGAGAGAAATTTCAAAATGAAAATGAAGTTTATTTTTTACATTTATATTCTACTTTCGGTTCTTCTTGGTATTCTCAGCCGTTGAAATAGATTTACTATATTCATTAAAAATCATGCACATGATTATCATTACAGTTGGTAGAGATAATGAAGACAAAAATATTGGAAATGTAAATATTTTAAAATGACACAAAGAGTTGGAATAATTGCATCTTCTTGTAAAATATTTCAAATACATCGCTTACGTCGTCACTTGATCAAATTAACAAAAGAAGCTCTTGCACCATAGCATTTTGACTGCAATATAGTAGGCACGCATCGAAAAATATGTAGCTATATAATTTCAACATTATGACGAACAACATATTAATTTGGCTTTGCTTGATGTCTGCATTCACGCTTGTTTTCTGAAATTAGCGATTTTCTTGCCCTTTTCAAGAAGTGGGGGAGTCCGGCTGTACTACAGTGTCACACATGCATTATTGGAGTATGCTACTTTATCGTACACACACAGCAGTACTTGTACCTTCATATCACAGGGAAACACTCTTCAGAACAGGTCAACTTGATTTATTTCCCGGATTTTGAGAGACTAATAATGACACAATACTACTAGTTGACTACCGGGAAAACCATTGGAAACTATAGGTTTACTCTCCATCTGTCCGTCCGTCTGTCCATCATCCGATTATAGTCACAGGTGACCTACTTTTTTGAGCGTGATATTCTTACCTTATATTCTCTGGAAAACAGCAGATTACTGTCTGCGCGCATTGTATGCACATGTTGAGCAAACTCTGCGATTTCAACTGGTCTACAATGGAAGACATACATCTTAAACATTTTGTGATTTGAGTGGCTGAACATATCAATTAATTTTTGGTGAACTACTGAAATCTGAAAGAATTCAATATTCATGATTTAATATCCTTTGTCGATTCGTTATGTTGACAACAATATTTTTCCAAAAGTGAATATGCTTTTGCATTCTAAAGCGTGTACATCTGCAAGCAAGATTCTGAACTAGGCAAATATAATAGTCGAGATGTATTCGAGATCGAATACATTCATAAATAAAGCAAATGCAAATATCACACACCCACACACCCCACACACATATGTGTGTGTGTTTATGTATGTATATTGAGCTAGATATAGGGTAGCAGCAGCAGCAAAGTCACTGAATTGATTACACATTACCGAGTTGATACAGAATTTGTATTGCATTAAATTTGATATATATCTGTAATTCAAAATGAAATACAATCGAAGCAAATGTGTTAAATGTCAGTGGAGGAATAGACAGTGCGTCTCGGTGCCGGTCTGAAAGGATACAAATAATCAGAGCAATGCTTTGGAAAATTTATAGGATTTGTGCATGTGCGCAGATAGGATTTCAAGTGATTTTTACCCAGGTTTGGCAACATTTTCAAGTTCGCTTGTGAAATTTACATCATCATTCCCTTTTTCTACCACTCGGATTTTTTTCTGGAATGGTCTGTATTGCAAGAAACGATATATATATATATATATATATATATATATATATATATATATATATAAACTATTACAAACAATTAGATGTTGACAAGTCTGCATTATATACAGTTGAAGAGTGACAGAAGTACTTATTACCCTAATGTTGAATACTTTGAAAATAGTATAGGCTAAACAATTAAGTAAAAACATTAACAGTAAATTATCTACAGATATCACTTAGTTTAAATGACCTTAAAGCGTGTGAAGTAGATTTTAATTATGAACATGAAGTAATTGATATGTTACCAATCAGATATTTGTTCTTGCATCAAAATGACATACCCTTTTCCTTTACGTTTCAGTATCACAATAATAATAACAACCGATACTATAACTGCGGCAACAGCAGACAGGGAACCAGCTATAACAGGTACCAGGTTAGGCTCTTTAAAAACACAATAATAAGGCTAATAATAAGGCTAGAAATGCTAAAAACGCTAACACATACAATTAATCGTAATACGTTTGTCAAGACCGCGGAACATCAAATGGCAACATTGGTAGAATCACAGCGTTCGTGATTTTCATCTGCTACAATTAAAAGATTTAAATCCACAATGGAAAGAGCAGCTGCTGCTCAGAGAGGACGACCATAAAACACATTGGATTGACACACACAGATATATAGATAGATAAATAAATATATATCCCGATGTCAGGAAGATAATACATTTCATGAAAGGTGAAGATAACGAACAGTGATGAATTCTCATTTGCGATCACATTTTGATCTATCTATCAAATGGAGAAGCTGAGGTCATCTCGCTTGTCAGAAAGTTGAGTTGTCAGTTTGCATTAACATCCATGTTCAATGAAATATTTAAGAATAAATGAAAATGTAATTATTGTTAATACAGAAAACGTTGTTGATACATCTAAATGTCCAGTTGAAGGACACAGCTAATGTCGAGTTGAAGGACACAGCAAGATATTGTTTTCCTCTCATGTTCAAGATTTTGAATAAATTCTGCTTTGTGATGTAAAAACAGGTCAGCTAATAAAGGAGCACAATTCGTGCCCATGATAATTCCGACAGACTGTTGGAAGAGCTGATCACCAAAGACTACGAAGATATTGTAAATGAGGAACTCCAGCATCTTTTTAATATCAACTTAAGCTTCTTGTGCTTGGAATCAGAGTGGTGTTTAACAAATTAATTTTTTGAATGACTGATCGCAAGATATGGATATTTCCTTTTTTCATTTTTATTGAAGAAGCAACTTTTCATGATGTCCAGAAAGTCTAGTCCTTAATTTATGGTGAGGAATTGTCGTGTAAAATGTTGAAAAGTCATATATTTTAATGTTGTTGATTTGATGACAGTTTTGTGAATTCCAATTTACTAAAAGCACCTTTCTAAAGTACTTTTAGTAAATTTGAAATTACAAAACTAGAATCCAGAATTTATCTACACCACTTCTGACATATTTCGTGACAGTTTCTCCTTTACAACTGTTAATAGTTTCGTGAGGGGCAAAGATAGGGGCTTGGTAGATCATTTACTGGATCCAGCAATGTATTTGTTTGTAAGTGGTTTGTGAAAATTAGGAATACAGTATATGTCCTGTAACTCATATTCATTCGTCCCAATGGCTGGATATGAAATGTGTTTAAAACGGAAGCACTGTTTTGAAGAATTTCATCTTTTGAAAGGGAAGTTGGAGTATAAGTAGGATTACCAATGTGGAATTAATACAAATTTCATTTAAGTTGCAGTTATAGTAATGTAGATGTTATGTGTTTTAGTGACAATATAGAATTAAAATGAAGTGCCATATAAGTTTTCAATGGAGATTATTCTTCTTTAAAATGTATCGTTATCTTTGAAACATGAAATATGTATGAAGTAAATCATTTTGTCCATGTAGGTTAATAAAATATTGTTTACTTGTTTTCAGCGGTGTTGAAAACTCAGATTCCAAACATCCTTCACTGGTACAAACTGCAAAGCGAACCCTACAAAAAATACGCATCTTTATTATGTTCATTGAACATTCTATCCACAAGTATTTCATACGAGTATTAGAAATCTAAGTCCTACCTGTATTCCTTATCGGGTTTCAAATATCCGTTGCAGTAGGTCTTAGATATTCCATCACAATCTTCCTCTTCTCCAATCAAAACATCATAAGTCTTCAAGATGTCTTCCGTAGCTCTTTTGTGTCTCCTGTCTGTATCATACCAATGTAAACATGTATATACATGTACTTTGTTACATCTACGATGCATGTATATATCATAAAGATAATATTTTCAACATTATGTTTTCTTCGAAAGGGCTTTCCTAGATATGCTATTGTAATATAGGTGTAAAACTTATACGGTACCAATTTTGATGCACCAGATGCGCATTTCGACAAATAATGTCTCTTCAGTGATGCTCAACCGAAATGTTTGAAATTCGAAATAACTATGAAGTTTTAGAGCTAAATATAGCCAAAAACAGCGTGCCAAAAAAGTGGAGCCAAATTCGTCCAAGGATAAGAGCTATGCATGAGGGAGATAATCCTTAATTTTGAAATGAATTTCTAAATTTTATAACAGCAATTAAATATACATCCGTATTTTCAAGCTAGTAACGAAGTACTTAGCTACTGGGCTGTAGAGACCCTCGGGGACTAACAGTCCACCAGCAGAGGCCTCGACCCAGGGGTCATAATGTAAAACTTATACCTGTTACGAGGTTATCGTGGACTGGAGTCACAAACTAAAACTATATCAGTAATATATAATAGATTCATTCCCGGCATCCATAAACAAAGCTTGATTATGTGTAGAAAATACCAGCAATATGCATAAATAGTTCGCAAAGTGATTTAATTTCAGATTTATGAACCAAGGCAATTAAACCTGGCGCAAACTGCAATCGTCAATTCACCTCCTCTCAGGTCATTCTGCTGATGTAACAGAGTTACCGTAAATGACGGAATGTCTACGATGTATTCAATGAACCCTATGAAAAGCAATTATTTTCGAAAGCATACGTCATTTACAGGAGAAAAATCTGATTAAATTCTGTGAAATCTTTACTTTTACTGGTGTAGCACGCGATGTTTAAAGTTTTACTATAGTATCAATTTTTTAACGATAGTTAATCAAAGGATCAAACTTTGTACTATAGTCTATAAAAGATATCAAAGTTTTTGTATCGCAAATTAAAGCATCCTATGTTTTGCAAAACAAATAAATAAATCAAAGGTCATATGATATGTTTTACGGAAATATTTACACCACGACAAGTCATCAAAATGCTATACTTATTCATAATTCTACCAAAGTTTTTAATGAAGTAAATCAAAGACCCAAGAGTTTACTATAACTAAATATGGTTTACCTAGCTTTTGTTAAGGTTTTTAGTCTAGGCTACCCCATAACATGCGCCTCCCACATTATCAATGTTTTGTTTCATCGATATACTATGAGCAGAAGCTCGTTTCTGTGTCTTCAATTTCTGAGTTGAACAAAGAACGTTTCGCTCACCGTCATAATATGCTGAATGTGGGAGGAAGTCGAAATATCTGGGTGAAAAACAACGTGATTGTAAGTCATTTAGATATATGGAAACAATACCCTTAATTCCAAAATGTGATGCCACCCCCCCCCCCCACCAAAACCAAAGTCATAGCTCATATCATGTTGTACTGACAGGTTTATTGTTGCCAATTATTCTCATTAACTATGAATTGGCAAGCTTTCTCGGAATATCTAATTGCAGGCCATTCAGCTACAAATAACATAATACGAATGCTTCGTACTTATAAGTGTTATTTTCAAGATAATTTCTGTCAAATATCATTTGAATTTCTACCTTTCAAAAACATATTTACCAGAATACTACTTTATTCCAAGTAGTGAGTATGATCAAATACAAGACTTGCTACAATATGGTCGAATCTTATTATTCAGGAAGGTAAATAATTCCCCAGCATTTAGCTGTGACAAAGTGGAAATAATAGCAAAGAGTAGTTGTGCTTCAATAATTTTATAATATATTTTCACGAATATTTCGATTAAGCTTATATTGTTGTAAACTTACATTTATTACATCCAGGATTCAGATCAGTAGTCGCTATGTAAGGCTGAAAATGGTCTTGTGAGTGAACATTAGACCACGTTTTGTACTCTTCCTTGATGAAACTTTCGTACTTCGTCCTTGAGTCATGAAATGGTGATGCTAAGAACAAAAATTGAATATACATACTTAGTCTTCCTAGGCACTTAATCCCACCTCTGGTATATCTAGGGGTCCCTGTTTACCGAACTCTCTATTTTCTATTGCTTATAGGAATCATAAGATTGATCACTGTTCGTTATCTTCACCTTTCACATGGAAGACATATGCTATTGAATACATTCGAGACAAATTTGCAAAACAACACCCTGTCCAGAAAAAAAACTTAAACGATACAAAATACTAATTCTGAATAAAAAAAAAATAGACATTGAGGTTTTATTCGCCTATAAATGTTTAGAATCAGACTAAGCATATTGATGAATAGAAAAAAACCGGACAGTTTTTCATGCGACTACATATACTGAAGGACTTGCTAAGGCATATGCCATTATATTCACGACTTCAGCTTCTCCATCGTCAGGTTCCCATATTTATATAGCAATATTTCATTATCACCTGAATATGATGATTATGTCTCTCAACTGATTCACATACGCGATAACATGTTATGCGTACGATTAATTATTGAATCAAGGCTGACAACTTCAAATTAGTTAATGTTACAGGTGTTTCATCAATCTCATTTAAAGTCAGCATTTTGGAAATTTTATGATCATTAAAATGATCTGATTTGTAAATACAACCTGTCACTTGGTTGAATGTTGTCTGATGTGTTTAAAACGAATTGTTTAGGCACTCTTTACACACTAATGTGACTACGGATTACTCCATTTTCTCCAACCAGATATAGGGTTCAAGGCGGGGTGACCGGTCAATAGAGGATGCTTTCTCCTCCTTGGTAAATGATCCCACCTTTTCAGATGTCCTTAAACGCATGATGTTTAACATAGTGAATGTTACTTCGCTAATCGCTCGGCAATAGAAGTGAAAATGTTCAGTCCTTCAGATATAACCATTCAAACAGAGGTATCGTGCTACGGTCTTGATCTATACAACTCATGCAACATATAGTCTAGCGCTATTTTGCTGTAATATCACTCAATTTCCACGTTGTCTCATAAATAGAATAATGTTAGGGTTGGCTAATATTATTAACTTTAACGCGCCGGGTAACATTCCTACTCACCATTAGGAGAGAAATATGCCCGGTTCAGTAGCTGTTTTCCTGCTCCACACTATTATACTCCTAACCAAACAATTAGATTTGAAAAATGACCCACCGATTAAGAAGACAATTGCTCCCTCCCCGACGGTTTAAACCCAGGTAACACCCATCACTGTTGTCATGAGCAATCAAGATTAATTAGTAAGTTGAAAAATCCCTCATTCTTGCATCTTAAGACGTATATGACGTCTAGAATAATGCATGTCTAGCAGAGCAGTGATATGACTTTGAAAGAGGGCAGACAGTTAGATGTATATGTTGCCAGAAACTATTCCGTACAGTTCTAAGGGTTATTGTTCTTAATTCTGGAATGATCCAATTCGATTATCAAAATTGACTTCGCAAATGGATAGGCCGAATCTGATTGTCTCATCGATATGTCTTTCGAGGGCGTCTGGGATGTTCATGATCTTGGACGTTTGGAAACTGCTGAAATAAGTTGTAAGGTGAATGCAGTGTTTAATTTTTACACCGAACTGCTTTGAAACATCAATCTGTGTAACATTTCTCTTTTTCATACAAGCCTAACATTTCTGTGTGGACAATTTACATTAAATGAAGTTTTATGTTTGTAAATTCAAATTCTTAAGCAAGCAGTATATACACGTTTCAGACGTAGCTTTTTTCCAATTTCCAAAGTTACAACCGAAAGTGAATAAAAACAGAGTAATCGATACCCGTAAAAGAGCATATGAAAATTAGGCGGAAACTGTCATTCTGCTTACATATGCAGCTAAATACTTCAATTCGCATTTTCTTTGATTTTCTTGATTTAAGTGGTGAAAATTGTTGAAATGACATAAGGATTTAAGTTTAACTGTACGATTAATTCACCGAATTGTTTATATGACCTGGACGAACAAATATAACAATATCAAATATTACAAACTTTAAGCAAGGTTATGTTAGGTTAGTGGGATATCAGTGTAAGGTGAAGATAACGAACAGTGATCAACCTCATAACTCCTATAAGCAATACGAAATAGATAGTTGGGCAAACACGGACCCCTAGACACACCAGAGGTGGGATCAGGTGCGTAGGAGGAGTAAGCATCCCCTGTTGACCGGCCACACCCGCCGTGAGCCCTATATCCTGATCAGTAAATACATTCTGGGAACAAAAAGATGTTTTGAGATCGGGATTCCAAAAACTAAATAACTATTTAAACTACTATTTCTTGTGTTCTTGCCAGTAGCCTACTACTACTAGTAAAAATTAACACACCAAAAGCAGTTTTACATTTGCCTCTTTGTTTGAAAATGTCCGACATTCACAGTAAAAGAGCATCAAGAATTATCCTATAATGACAGTTAATATAGATTTAGTATATGTTTTTTTTAACTTTTAGCATGCAAAGCCATTTATGGGAAAGGGCTTCTTGGATGCAAGGTGAAGATAACGAACAGTGATCAATCTCATAACTCCTATAAGCAATACAAAATAGATAGTTGGGCAAATACGGACCCCTGGACACACCAGAGGTGGGATCAGGTGCGTAGGAGGAGTAAGCATCCCCTGTTGACCGGTCACACCCGCCGTGAGCCCCATATCCTGATCAGGTAAACGGAGTTATCCGCAGTCAAAATCAGTGTGCCAAGAACGGCTATATTTTATAGAATTGTGCACCTTATGATACTCTTCAAGATCCACATTCAAAATTCCGATTTTCCTGACTATTGTACTACTCGGTATAACATCTTCAGTTCTTAACAAACACTAGACATTATCTACAGTGTTTTTGATTCATAACCAAATTGTCCTAAGGTTGTTTTTATGTATGACAATAATCTTCAGGAATCATGTTTTCTTCCAATAAGTTTCTTCAAATCTGGAGAAGGCCTTCAATTGATTGATGATGCATATAACATATATCTTGTTGAGTATAATTTAAAGACGTGCAATTCCGTGGAAAAGAACACATTTTGATTACTTACATAATTTTTCTGGTATGCTTGACTGTTCAGCGACGATAATGTACCACGAGTCTGGATTTCCATTTAAGTTATCACAAAGGGATCGATAATTAAGGGAAACAGACAATTGCTGCTCGTCGTTTGAAAGTTTTGCAGATGGTCCCAACGATATGACTTTCACATAACTGGGTAATTTAATAGGAATCGGTGCTGGAAAAAAGAAGCAAGAAAATAATCAAAGTATGCTATGATACATCTTTTAATTCTAGTTTTATAACTTCAATTGAGACTGCAAACTTTACTCATAATATTTTCAAAGTAAACTTAAAATGATGCTAGTTGTGGTTTTTTTCTGGTTCAAATACATCAATTGCAAAATATTCATCATTAATAATCAGTGGACAGTAATTCAACTTTTCATAAACTTTGATCGATAACGATACATTTTCAAAAACCGTGTAAATAATAACATATCTCAATATTTGTTTACACAAAGAGTGAAACACTATCTATAATGAGCTTCCGTTTTGATGTATATCCGTAATTTTTGTGAATCCTTTAAACACATTAGACAGTAGATATTGATCATTAAAGTGAAAAACTAAATTTTGGAAGAAAGCGTAAAGCAGTCCTTTTAAGACACTGAGTTCGAATTGTGGTATGGACCCACTGTAATTTTGGGACTATTTCGCATTTACGTTTGATTTTCGAAATGATGCGATATTATTTATTTTATGTTTGAGTCTTAAAAAATGAAATTATCTGGTTTTTACAGTAAATTGAAATTATACGTGTTGAAGAACAAAAATTATAAACAAATATGCCTTATCACCAATCTTATATTATATGACAATATACTTAGAGACTAATTCCTTTAAATGCGCTTCAACTTCAGTGAACAAACACACCTTTTAATTAAATGTACCTGTAAAGTTGGCTGATTATTTTTTTAAGAAACTCACCTCCGGCAGAAATTTTGATTGTTTCATTGACATAATCCTTTTCAGTAGCATTAGCTATCGTAGATGGGAATATCTAGAAGCAAAAGCAACCGATATAATATGCCAATTACAAAGTTTGAAATATACTTTCAATTTATTCAGTGAATTCTGAGAAAAGCGATGCATACTTGGAAAAAGTATGTATTTTCTGGCAATATCTGTGTTATACTAGTCGAAAGTATGTCCGGTGCGTATGCAAGCGTCTTAACCTGAAAGATGTCAAAATGTAGTGAATATACATTACAATAGTCATCTCATGATGCATTGATTTAAGCGTTTATTTGATACAGACACACTAACCTGACCAATAAGTCTCCCTGTGGAATATACCACCCAGTACTGTATGAAATATTTTCGTATTATTCCGTTCCTGTTCGTCTCTGATGGTGCCGCCCACAATAACGTAATTTCACGCGGAGCAGTGACATTTTGAACTTGAGAGACTTGAAAACTTCTTACTTTTCCTGGAGCTGTTATTCAAATACATTGTAAATTCCTTTTAAAAACTTACAAAGACATCACGGATTCATAAACCCATTGAGCAATGTGTTGGATTGTTTGAGAACAAAATCACCATTTAAGCCAATTTCAACAAGGAATTTGTAATATTATTTTGAAACGTGTATCACTAATTGTTACGTCATAGTCCATACTTCAGATAGGTGTTAAACCTACTCACCACTTTCCTTGGTACGGATGATTACTGTAGTAGAATTTGGCCCAAATGGATCAGTGATAGCAGAGATTGTTACACTGTAATTCCAAAACGGATGCAGGTCCTGTATCGTGCATGATGTGTTCCTATACCCTAAAAGTCAGTTTGATATATACCATTGAAATATACAAATCATTTCATTTTCGTACATAAGATTCCACTACATAAAGCATTACTGTTTGCTAGTATGACAAAAACCTGTTGTTAAACAGCTTGATGTATTTATGTTGTTTCTTGAATCAAGTGCATAGGCTCTGTAATACGTTGGACCAGTTTGTAAAATCGGTAGTTCCCATCTCAGGAAAACAGAAAACGGTGTGGTGTTAAATGTCACGTTTCTGGGTTTCTTGGCAGCTGAATCAAAACAAACAATAGCATTGAAGATACGGAAGTACATAACTTGATAGAATCAATGAATAACAATTACATATATCATATACGCATGTTTGTCTCCATACATATAATCTCAGCTGAATTATAAAAGATGTATTCATGAGATTTAAATCTAATCAGAAGGGACCCCATATGAAAGGGGAACTATACAAGTATTACTCCATACCTTCAGTGGTTGTATTCACTGCTCGTGATTTAACGGATTCTCCAGCAATGTTCACACCGACAACTTTAGCTGAAATGTTGAATGAATATTGCCGATAAGGAAGAAGATCAGTTACAGTGTAAGACGTGTCGTTGGATGGGATTTGTAATGGATCGGCTTCCAACACGATCCTGCCAATCACTTTGATTAGATAATATTCAATTATTCCATTAGGTTGACATGGTTTTTTCCAAGTTAGTGGAACGCTTCTAGATGTTAAATGTCCCATGTTAATGTCTCTGACAATTTCTGGAACTAAAAGACAAAAACATTGATAAATTAAATCATGAGTAAATGTCAGAAACGTTTTAATCAAATGCAGTAAAATTAGTTACCATCAGGTTTTGTGCGTATAGTTATGGGTTTGCTATAATCTCCACTTCCAGCAGATGTAGCCATTCTTGCTCTTATGGTGTAATCCCAGTAGCTATACAGATTTTCAAGAGAGGAGACGTATATTTCGCCTATGGAATTGTTCAATTGTACAATTTTAGTTCTTGTTTCATATTTCAAATTATCGGAAAGACATGTATTCTGCGTTTTGTATTTATATTCCATATCTAAACGAATAATATGTCCATTTCGAAATACTGGGGTTTGAAATTCCAGTGAGATTTCCGATTCCGAGGTACTATTTCCCCGAAGATTCGTAGGCTGTGATGGCCCTAAAATAAATAGAAAGCGGAATTTCAATAGTACTTAGAATTATGATTAGAAAATGAATACATAGTTATTACACTTTCACTTTTAAAACTTACTGTCCTCTGATGTTCTGACTACTGTGTTTGAAACCGGTCCAGACCCAATGAATGTTAATGCAAATACAGAGATGTTGTACTCTGTAAAGAACTTTAAATCGTGGACAACAACTGAATATTTCATGTTGTTGTTTTCCATGAAGTTGATTGATTTTTGGGGGGTACATTTCTCAGATTCCGGTGGAATAGTTGGTTTCTAGAAAATAATGCGAAACTTATATCTAGAAGATATACTAGTATGTTAAGGTAATTATCAGTGCATATACTAATTCCAAATATTCAATTTGCTTGTTTTATGGAGAGATATATCTTGACTAAAAAGGATCCCAATTACAATTCACTTTTAGAGAAATTAAAGAAACATTTGGAACTATATTGAACGGACAGAAGTGAATAATATAAAATTGATAAAACATACCTGATCTGGATCTTCTTTCAAATGTGCAGAATCATCTTTATGTTTTCTCATACAATGGCTACATTTAAGTTTTATTTTTTGTACACAGTTTGAATGTAATTGTACCAGAACTTCGTAATTTTGAATGATACCATTTGGGGAAGTGGGTTTTCCCCAAGAAACAAATACAGAAGATGATGAGATATTCGTTGCCCGAAGATTGGTGACATTGCTGGGAGCTGAATGCAGGATAAATAGAGAAATATAAACCATTTAATTATCAAAAGAGCTAAACTTATACAATGTACGATTGACAAACACAACTATCGATATTTAGATTTCAGATATTAACCCCAAGCGTATTTTTTAGCTTTCAAATTAACTCGGATATTTTTTCAAGAATCGACAATTTTTGATTATGTACAAATGGCGTAAAGATTCTTAAAATCCTCCTATATTGTTACGTGCTCTTAAAATGCCCTATGATTACCTGCTTCACGAGTGTAAACCTGTAAATATGATATCGGTCCATCGCCTTTGGTGTTTACAGCTGCTATGGTAATGTTGTAGAAAGTTCCTGAAAATTAGAAATAGCTTCTAAGCTACATGTATAGAACATTTTGTGATAACCATATCTCTTAAACTTTATGCTAAAATAAATAATTTCCAATTACTCCATTTGAACATTCATTTCTTACCTTTTTGCAAAGTTTTAAACGACCAGGTATTTTGAAAACCGTCTATTGTTTGAACTGATCCTTGATCTTGTGAGATTGATAACTTGTATCGGAGGATATCTCCATTTTTACACACCGGATCTACCCATTTTACATCAATGCTATCTGTAGTAACTTCTGTGACTGCAAAAGAGCTGACTTTTCCAGGCTCTGTAATTCAAAAAATTCTCTTATATATAGGTCAACAGGGGATGCTTACTCCTCCTAAGCACCTGATCCCACCTCTGGTGTGTCCAGGGGTCCGTGTTTGCCCAACTATCTATTTTGTATTGCTTGTAGGAGTTATGAGATTGATCACTGTTCGTTATCTTCACCTTGCATATATATATATATATATATATATATATATATATATATATGACAAATTTAGAAATTCATTTCAAAATTAAGGATTATCTCCCTTATGCATGGCTCTTATCCTTGGACGAATGTGGCTCTAGTTTTTTGGCACTCTAGTTTTCCTTGTAGCTCCTACAATTTCATTGTTATTTCGATTTTCCAAACTTTCGGCTTGGGCATCACTGAGAAGAGACATTATTTGTCGAAATGTGCATCTGGTGCATCAAAATTGGTACCGTATCAGTTTTACATATATTTCTATGAGTTATAGAGAAGAAGAAAAAATAAGAATATTTTGGAATTTTATTTTTAACATTTCAATCTATCCCTAAAGTAAAAGAAATTCTTCGAGACTATACATAAACATTTCTGTCATTGTGTAGGACGTACACACTCACACCCCCTCCACACACAGAGTTTAAGCAACAAATTAAGAAACTCATTGTAATGAATCATTGATATATATAGGATGTATACTTGCTCTAAGGTATTTTTATGGTCCTTTGGTGTGACAAAGATTGTGACCTTGAACTAAGCCTGACCAAATAAAAACAGAATTGCGGATTCACTTTTCCTTAACTTAGCATATACTTGGAGTTATTGCTTTCATTCAATGATCAAACTGTTTAAATTCAATAACGTGTTGATACCTGTCTCGGATGAATTCACGATGATCTGGAGTGGGTCACCATGTAGGTTCCCAGATACGGAAACTATGGAGATGTTGCAGTATGTTCCTGGATTAAGGCCAGTTATATTTACAGAATTTATTAAGTCTGTGGTTTTGGAAATTGCGACACTAGGAGTACAAGACATGCAGGAACTGTTTTCACATGAACAACTTTTCTCTACGGTATACTTCTCGACATTCCCATCTAAGTGAGTCCATTCTATAGCTACGTAGGAGGTGTCATTGTAAATTCTAACATTATCTGCAGGTATGGTGGGCCCTGAAAAATATATAATTGGTAAAGAGAATATGCTGTATAATCTTATTTTGAAATGATATATTGTCACTATTTATCACTTAACAACATATAAGCGTTAAGATAATATAACCTTTTAAGTGAAAAAAGTTCATATGGTTTCGTTTTACATTTCAAGAATCTGTTGAAATCATGACATAAACACTTTAGTTGGACTTCATAGTGTAACTGATTATGAACTTACTGGAGTACGACGTTTTTGTGCAGCCATGTAAACTAAGAAGACCTCGGATTCCGATGGAATATATCGTGACAGTATGCAATGATCCTGATGTCAGATTGGACAATTGTTGAACAAGTGAATGTGAAGTAAATGTGGCATTCTTCTGTGTGTCAGTGGTTGTGTATTCCACCACATACCCCGTAGCATCCACAGTTTTCATGGCAGTAAGATTTAGTGTAAAGTCGTATGCTCCAATGTTTGAGATAACAGCTGATGTGCAGTCAGGGTTATTTGGTCCTTTACAAATGTAGAAGGCATAATGTATAAACAACATACCTTCACAAAAATATTATTTATGCTGGTTTAAAACCATAGATATATACAAAATGATTAGAACGAGAAAGTATCTCATTTGATTTTATCTTATGTAAAGTTAATTAAAAATGCGTCGCCTTATCTCAACATAAATATTCATTTCTTAAGTTTTATTATGATGTTTGATGAATTACACGGAAAAATGTATGGCAAGAAAATTCAATGTCAACATGAAAAAAAAAAAAAAAAAAAAAAAAAAAACAACGCGCAAAACTAACATGAAAAAACAATTGACATAAATATCATTATTATCCTCTACCGATTTTTCAAAATTATCGTAAAATGAGTGATTCCCTGCGGAAAGGTGTGACAGTTCAATGAACTGATACACATTTATTCGGAACACTTTCCAGAATCTTTTTATATATGGAAAGTTTGAATATGTTCCGAATGGAATAAGAAACATTCAACATAAAATGGAATAACATCACGAGTTAATTGGGCCCAGTATAAGACCCTGTTTACGATAGCAAATGACAACAGACATGATGAGTAGGTCCCATGGATCCAGCTTTTCAACACTGTATAAAATTTTATTCTGGTTTCAGTTTTTGTATCGGTATAACAAAACAATTAAAGTATATCATTGAGAGTGTCAACAAAATCCCAGAACCCCTTGAACAAGCATATCAATATCAGGAATATGATTATGAGGACTATGAGAAGTTAGCAAGATTACAGTTCCCCTTGTTATATAAAAACGTGGTTCTCTTATTCGCCTGTGACGCATCTAAAGAAAACAGAGGGACCTGCCAGCATTTTTTAAGATTACATGTCCAACATATCAATGCATAAACTGTCTGAAGGAAACAAAATGGATGCGGTAGATTCAATAGTATTTGCAATATCGCGATTGGTGCATCAACTGATTTATAAAGAAAAGAAACGTATAGAACTATTTTTTGCTGAATGTTTTCTAACAATTTTTCCAGACATTTCTGGGGTCTAGAAACAATCCTCCTTGTAACATCTAACACATTTGATAACTAGATAGATATTCTATGGAAGTTGAGGACAATGAAACGTGTTTCCATGAATTCTTAAAATTGGTCTCTGTAACGCATGATTATTGTAAGTTCCTAATACGCGTGATTCGGACACCAGTAGTCTATCAAATACACAGGTTCTCGATATTTGATTGTGTTGCCTTTAGATGTAAGTGCTTTTTGAGAAATGCAGCGTCGAAATGATGATCAATGCAAGAATACAATTGGATGACTGGAAGCTGGCATGTCAAAATTAGCAGTTGAAAGAGATTTCAACTTTTTAAAAAGCAACGTTATCGCAAATGAAAACTGGATAGATATTTTATAGAATTTGAGGACAAGAAAACGTGTTTCCATAAAGTCAAAAAACTATTGTTAGCTCCTTATGCACGTGATTCAGACACCAGTAGTTTATGAAATGCACAGGTTCTCGATATTACATTCAGTTCCCTTTAAATATAACCACGTTTTGAGAACCGAAGCGTCTGCATGACGATCAACGCAACAACGCAATTGGACGATAGGAAGCAGGCGTATCATAATGTGCAGTTGCAAGAAATTTCTATGTTGAATAAAGCACCATATCTCGCCTATTAAAGCAAAGACAGGCACTAATATGAAACAGAGTTTCTGACATATCATATTTCAGTCACTTTATTAGTTCCCTACCTATCCTATGATATTGAAATTATACATACTTGTAAACTGGGAGAAATTCTTGCATCCGTCCAAGCTCTTTATGTCTTGTCCATTGTTTGTTATTAAAGCATGTATGGAAAATGAGTACCGAGTTCCTGGTAGAAGTCCTGATATCGTTGTATTCAGCAAGTCTTTGTTTACACATGAGACATTTCCTTGATAAGTGGACGGTGGATCATAATAAATACAGACCTGCTCCGTGTTTTCACCCGTATCAATCTTTGTAAGATCAATATCAATTCCATCTTTGGTAGATGCTGTTATCAGTCCCTGGGAACAAGTTGGATCTTTTGGCCCTGTAAACGAAACGATGATGAGATTGTAGTGATGTGAATTCAATCAGAATTATTCATCTAACTATGGTTGCTTCATTACCAAATCGATACAGAATATGACCACATTGGTGATGTTGTTTAATTTCTTATATTTCCAAAATTATTTAGCTACATTGTTATTTTTGCGTAATCTTAGGATAAAGTGATACAACCTATATAATACGTCACTGATACACATAATTGATTGAAAACATAGCAGGTGCTTAAATACGTGTCGGAGGATATCGCTTTTCATGAAATAAATCTCCATATCACATCATACAACGTGTAACACTAGTAAAATTATTCACGTCTTAAAAGCTGAAAAACACGTTATGACAGAATCTCCGATCCCGATGGTTAACGAGGGCAATGCATTAGTCCAAAAGTTAAGCTTTAAAACTCCGTAACTCAAACACATTTAACATTGATCGCAACTAATTACAAATGTTATCGAGACAATTCCAAGCAAATGCCTATGGTGAACGAAAAGATGAATTAAGAGTGGTAGAACTGCAACATTTAGCATTTTCATGCGATGAGCGTGGTTATCTTATTCGTCTGCAACACATCCAAAGTAAACACAGGTACGGACAAGCCAGTATGTTTTGATATTTGTGAAACAATTTTTCCAAAACATTTTCGGGGTCTAGAATGAATTTCCTTGTTACAGTTAATGCTATTGATAACTAGATAGATATCTTATAGAATTTTAGGACAAGAGAACGGGTTTTCATAAAAACCTAAAATTGGTCTGTGTAAATTGCTATTATGTTAAGTTCCTAATGCATGTTCCTAAACCAGTAGTTTATGAAATGCACAGGTTCTCGAGTTTTTTCTCCCGTTCTCTTTAAATGTAACCACGTTTTGAGAAGTGCAGCGTCTGAATGATGATCAATGTAACAACACAATTGGACGATAGGAAGCAGGCGTGTCATAATGTACAGTTGTAAGAGATTTCAATGTTGAATAAAGCACCACATCTCGCAAAGTAAAGCGAAGACAGACACCATTATGACACAGAGGTTTTGACAGATCATATTTCAATGACGTGATTAGTTCCCTACCTATCCTTAGATATTGTACATATACATACTTGTAAACTGGGAGAAATTCTTGCATCCGTCCAAGCTCTTTACGTCTTGTCCATTGTTTGTTATCAAAGCATATATGGAAAATGAGTACCGAGTTCCTGGTAGAAGTCCTGATATCGTTGTATTCAGCAAGTCTTTGTTTACACATGACACATTTCCGAGCGTGGACGGTGGATCATAATAAATACAGACCTGTTCCGTGTTTTCACCCGTATCAATCTTTGTAAGATTAATATCAATTCTATCTTTGGTAGATGCTGTTATCAGTCCCTCGGAACAAGTTGGATCTTTTGGCCCTGTAAAAGAAACGATGATGAGATTGTAGTGATGTGAATTCAATAAGATTTATTCATCTAACTCTTTGGTTGTTTCATTAGCAAACTTGATAAGAATATGACCATATTGGTGATGTTGTTTAATTTCTTATATTTCCAGAATTATTTAGCTACATTGTTATCTTTGCGTAACCTTATGATAAAGTGATAAAATCTGTATAATACATGAATCCCCATACCACATTATACAATGTACAATGTATAACGTTAGTAACGCTATTCACGTCTTATGAGTTAGAAATCACGTTATTGCATTATCTCCAATCCCGATGGATTATATCAGAGGATTAAGGAGGGTAATATATTAGTAAGAAAGTAAAGCTTTAAAGGTCCATAACTTAAAAACCTTTAACATTGATCACAACTAATTACAAATGTTAGCGAGACAAATTCCGACTAAATGCCTACGGTGAATGAAAACATGAATTGCAAGTGGTGGAACTAAATCATTTAGCATGTTCGTGGAGGTGTGTCAAATGCCGAGTTGCAGGAGATTTCAGTGTTAAATAAAGTACATTATCTCGCCTAGGAATGCAAAGACACTCACTATTATGACACAGAGTTTCTGACATATTGTATTTCATTTACATGATTAGTTCCCTAAATCCTTAGATATTGTACATATACATACTTGTAAACTGGGAGAAATTCTTGCATCCGTCCAAACTCATTACGTCTTGTCCATTGTTTGTTATCAAAGCATATATGGAAAATGAGTACCGAGTTCCTGGTAGAAGTCCTGATATCGTTGTATTCAGCAAGTCTTTGTTTACACATGACACATTTCCGAGCGTGGACGGTGGATCATAATAAATACAGACCTGTTCCGTGTTTTCACCCGTATCAATCTTTGTAAGATTAATATCAATTCTATCTTTGGTAGATGCTGTTATCAGTCCCTCGGAACAAGTTGGATCTTTTGGCCCTGTAAAAGAAACGATGATGAGATTGTAGTGATGTGAATTCAATAAGATTTATTCATCTAACTCTTTGGTTGTTTCATTAGCAAACTTGATAAGAATATGACCATATTGGTGATGTTGTTTAATTTCTTATATTTCCAGAATTATTTAGCTACATTGTTATCTTTGCGTAACCTTATGATAAAGTGATAAAATCTGTATAATACATGAATCCCCATACCACATTATACAATGTACAATGTATAACGTTAGTAACGCTATTCACGTCTTATGAGTTAGAAATCACGTTATTGCATTATCTCCAATCCCGATGGATTATATCAGAGGATTAAGGAGGGCAATATATTAGTAAGAAAGTAAAGCTTTAAAGGTCCATAACTTAAAAACCTTTAACATTGATCACAACTAATTACAAATGTTAGCGAGACAAATTCCGACTAAATGCCTACGGTGAATGAAAACATGAATTGCAAGTGGTGGAACTAAATCATTTAGCATGTTCGTGGAGGTGTGTCAAATGCCGAGTTGCAGGAGATTTCAGTGTTAAATAAAGTACATTATCTCGCCTAGGAATGCAAAGACACTCACTATTATGACACAGAGTTTCTGACATATTGTATTTCATTTACATGATTAGTTCCCTAAATCCTTAGATATTGTACATATACATACTTGTAAACTGGGAGAAATTCTTGCATCCGTCCAAACTCATTACGTCTTGTCCATTGTTTGTTATCAAAGCATATATGGAAAATGAGTACCGAGTTCCTGGTAGAAGTCCTGATATCGTTGTATTCAGCAAGTCTTTGTTTACACATGACACATTTCCGAGCGTGGACGGTGGATCATAATAAATACAGACCTGTTCCGTGTTTTCACCCGTATCAATCTTTGTAAGATTAATATCAATTCTATCTTTGGTAGATGCTGTTATCAGTCCCTCGGAACAAGTTGGATCTTTTGGCCCTGTAAAAGAAACGATGATGAGATTGTAGTGATGTGAATTCAATAAGATTTATTCATCTAACTCTTTGGTTGTTTCATTAGCAAACTTGATAAGAATATGACCATATTGGTGATGTTGTTTAATTTCTTATATTTCCAGAATTATTTAGCTACATTGTTATCTTTGCGTAACCTTATGATAAAGTGATAAAATCTGTATAATACATGAATCCCCATACCACATTATACAATGTACAATGTATAACGTTAGTAACGCTATTCACGTCTTATGAGTTAGAAATCACGTTATTGCATTATCTCCAATCCCGATGGATTATATCAGAGGATTAAGGAGGGCAATATATTAGTAAGAAAGTAAAGCTTTAAAGGTCCATAACTTAAAAACCTTTAACATTGATCACAACTAATTACAAATGTTAGCGAGACAAATTCCGACTAAATGCCTACGGTGAATGAAAACATGAATTGCAAGTGGTGGAACTAAATCATTTAGCATGTTCGTGGAGGTGTGTCAAATGCCGAGTTGCAGGAGATTTCAGTGTTAAATAAAGTACATTATCTCGCCTAGGAATGCAAAGACACTCACTATTATGACACAGAGTTTCTGACATATTGTATTTCATTTACATGATTAGTTCCCTAAATCCTTAGATATTGTACATATACATACTTGTAAACTGGGAGAAATTCTTGCATCCGTCCAAACTCATTACGTCTTGTCCATTGTTTGTTATCAAAGCATATATGGAAAATGAGTACCGAGTTCCTGGTAGAAGTCCTGATATCGTTGTATTCAGCAAGTCTTTGTTTACACATGACACATTTCCGAGCGTGGACGGTGGATCATAATAAATACAGACCTGTTCCGTGTTTTCACCCGTATCAATCTTTGTAAGATTAATATCAATTCTATCTTTGGTAGATGCTGTTATCAGTCCCTCGGAACAAGTTGGATCTTTTGGCCCTGTAAAAGAAACGATGATGAGATTGTAGTGATGTGAATTCAATAAGATTTATTCATCTAACTCTTTGGTTGTTTCATTAGCAAACTTGATAAGAATATGACCATATTGGTGATGTTGTTTAATTTCTTATATTTCCAGAATTATTTAGCTACATTGTTATCTTTGCGTAACCTTATGATAAAGTGATAAAATCTGTATAATACATGAATCCCCATACCACATTATACAATGTACAATGTATAACGTTAGTAACGCTATTCACGTCTTATGAGTTAGAAATCACGTTATTGCATTATCTCCAATCCCGATGGATTATATCAGAGGATTAAGGAGGGCAATATATTAGTAAGAAAGTAAAGCTTTAAAGGTCCATAACTTAAAAACCTTTAACATTGATCACAACTAATTACAAATGTTAGCGAGACAAATTCCGACTAAATGCCTACGGTGAATGAAAACATAAATTGCAAGTGGTGGAACTAAATCATTTAGCATGTTCGTGGAGGTGTGTCAAATGCCGAGTTGCAGGAGATTTCAGTGTTAAATAAAGTACATTATCTCGCCTAGGAATGCAAAGACACTCACTATTATGACACAGAGTTTCTGACATATTGTATTTCATTTACATGATTAGTTCCCTAAATCCTTAGATATTGTACATATACATACTTGTAAACTGGGAGAAATTCTTGCATCCGTCCAAACTCATTACGTCTTGTCCATTGTTTGTTATCAAAGCATATATGGAAAATGAGTACCGAGTTCCTGGTAGAAGTCCTGATATCGTTGTATTCAGCAAGTCTTTGTTTACACATGACACATTTCCGAGCGTGGACGGTGGATCATAATAAATACAGACCTGTTCCGTGTTTTCACCCGTATCAATCTTTGTAAGATTAATATCAATTCTATCTTTGGTAGATGCTGTTATCAGTCCCTCGGAACAAGTTGGATCTTTTGGCCCTGTAAAAGAAACGATGATGAGATTGTAGTGATGTGAATTCAATAAGATTTATTCATCTAACTCTTTGGTTGTTTCATTAGCAAACTTGATAAGAATATGACCATATTGGTGATGTTGTTTAATTTCTTATATTTCCAGAATTATTTAGCTACATTGTTATCTTTGCGTAACCTTATGATAAAGTGATAAAATCTGTATAATACATGAATCCCCATACCACATTATACAATGTACAATGTATAACGTTAGTAACGCTATTCACGTCTTATGAGTTAGAAATCACGTTATTGCATTATCTCCAATCCCGATGGATTATATCAGAGGATTAAGGAGGGCAATATATTAGTAAGAAAGTAAAGCTTTAAAGGTCCATAACTTAAAAACCTTTAACATTGATCACAACTAATTACAAATGTTAGCGAGACAAATTCCGACTAAATGCCTACGGTGAATGAAAACATGAATTGCAAGTGGTGGAACTAAATCATTTAGCATGTTCGTGGAGGTGTGTCAAATGCCGAGTTGCAGGAGATTTCAGTGTTAAATAAAGTACATTATCTCGCCTAGGAATGCAAAGACACTCACTATTATGACACAGAGTTTCTGACATATTGTATTTCATTTACATGATTAGTTCCCTAAATCCTTAGATATTGTACATATACATACTTGTAAACTGGGAGAAATTCTTGCATCCGTCCAAACTCATTACGTCTTGTCCATTGTTTGTTATCAAAGCATATATGGAAAATGAGTACCGAGTTCCTGGTAGAAGTCCTGATATCGTTGTATTCAGCAAGTCTTTGTTTACACATGACACATTTCCGAGCGTGGACGGTGGATCATAATAAATACAGACCTGTTCCGTGTTTTCACCCGTATCAATCTTTGTAAGATTAATATCAATTCTATCTTTGGTAGATGCTGTTATCAGTCCCTCGGAACAAGTTGGATCTTTTGGCCCTGTAAAAGAAACGATGATGAGATTGTAGTGATGTGAATTCAATAAGATTTATTCATCTAACTCTTTGGTTGTTTCATTAGCAAACTTGATACAAAATATGACCACATTGGTGATGTTATTAAATTTCTTATATTTCCAGAAATATTTAGCTACACTATTATCTTTGCGTAATATTTATATAATATTTTTATAAAGTGATAAAATTTGTATAATACATGAATCCCCACACCACATCATACAATGTATAACGTTAGTAACGCTATTCAGGTCCTACGAGCTAAAACTCACGTTATTGCATTATCACCGATCCCGATGGAATATATCACACGATTAACGAGGGCAATAAACTAGTAAGAAAGTAAAGATTTAAAGGTCCATAACTTAAAAACCTTTAACATTGATCACAACTAATTACAAATGTTAACGAGACAAAGTCCGACTAAATGCCTACGGAGAATGAAAACATGATTTGCATGTGGTGGAACTGAAATATTTAGCATTTTCGTGCAGGCGTGTCAAAATTTACAGTTGCAGATTTCAATGTTGAATAAAGCACCGCATCTCGCCCAGTAAATCGAAAACAGTCACCATTATGAGACAGAGTTTCTGATATATCATATTTCAATCACGTGATTAGTTTCCTACGAATACTGTACATATACATACTTGTAAAACGGGAGAAATTCTTGCATCCGCCCAAGCTCTTTATATCTTGTCCATTGTTTGTTATCAAAGCATATATGGAAAATGAGTACCGAGTTCCTGGTAGAAGTCCTGATATCGTTGTATTCAGCAAGTCTTTGTTTACACATGACACATTCCCGGAAGTGGGCGGTGGATCATAATAAATACAGACCTGTTCCGTGTTTTCACCCGTATCAATCTTTGTAAGATTAATATCAATTCTATCTTTGGTAGATGCTGTTATCAGTCCCTCGGAACAAGTTGGATCTTTTGGCCCTGTAAAAGAAACGATGGTGATATTGCAGTGATTTGAATTCAATAAGATTTATTCATCTAACTCTTTGGTTGTTTCATTACCAAATTCATACAGAATATGACCACATTGGTGATGTTGTTTAATTTCTTATATTTCCAGAAATATTTAGCTACACTATTATCTTTGCGTAACCTTAGGATAAAGTGCTAAAATTTGTATAATACATGAATCCCCACACCACACCATACAATGTATAACGCTAGTAATGCGTTTCACGTCCTACGAGCTAAGATCACGTTAATGCATTATCACCGATCCCGATGGAATATATCAGACGATTAACAAGGGCAATACATTAGTAAGAAAGTAAAGCTTTAAAGGTCCATAACTTAAAAGCCTTTAATATTGATCATAACTAATTACAAATGTTAACGAGACAAATTCCGACTAAATGTCTAGGGTGAATGAAAACATGAGTTGCTGTTGGTAGAACTGCAACATTTAGCTTTTTCGTGACGGCGTGTCAAAATGTGCAGTTTCATGCGATTTCAATGTTGAATATAGCACAATATCTGGCCTAGTAAAGCGAAGACAACTATTATGACACAGAGTTTCTGACATATTATATTTCAATCACGTGATTAGTTCCCTACCATTCCTTAGATATTGAACATATACATACTTGTAAACTGGGAGAAATTATTGCATCCGCCCAAGCTCTTTATGTCTTGTCCATTGTTTGTTATCAAAGCATATATGGAAAATGAGTACCGAGTTCCTGGTAGAAGTCCTGATATCGTTGTATTCAACAACTCTTTGTTTACACATGACACATTTCCGAGCGTGGACGGTGGATCATAATAAACACAGACCTGTTCCGTGTTTTCACCCGTATCAATCTTTGTAAGATTAATATCAATTCTATCTTTGGTAGATGCTGTTATCAGTCCCTCGGAACAAGTTGGATCTTCCGGCCCTGTAAAAGAAATGATGATGAGAGTGTAGTGATTTGAATTCAATAAGATTTATTCATCTAACTCTTTGGTTGTTTCATTACCAAATTCATACAGAATATGATCACATTGGTGATGTTGTTTAATTTATTATATTTGCAGAAATATATTTAGGTACACTATTATGTTTGCGTAACCTTAGGATAAAGTGATAAAATCTGTATAATACATGAATCCCCATACCACATCATACAATGTATAACGCTAGTAATGCTTTTCACGTCCTACGAGCTAAAATCACGTTATTGCATTATCACCGATCCCGATGGAATATATCAGACGATTAACGAGGGCAATACATTAGTAAGAAAGTAAAGCTTTAAAGGTCCATAACTTAGATACCTTTAACAGTGATCACAACTAATTGCAGATGTTAACGAGACAAATTCCGACCAAATGCCTACGGTGAATGAAAACATGAATTGCAAGTGGTAGAACTAAATCATATAGCATTTTCGTGGAGATGTGTCAAATGTGCAGTTGCAGGAGATTTCAGTGTTAAATAAAGTACATTATGTCGCCTAGGAAAGCGAAGACACTCACTAATATGACACAGAGTTTCTGATATATTGTATTTCATTTACATGATTAGTTTCCTACCATTCCTTAGATACTGAACATATACATACTTGTAAACTGGGAGAAATTCTTGCATCCGTCCAAGCTCTTTATGTCTTGTCCATTGTTTGTTATCAAAGCATATATGGAAAATGAGTACCGAGTTCCTGGTAGAAGTCCTGATATTGTTGTATTCAGCAAGTCTTTGCTTACACATGACACATTTCCGAGGGTGGACGGTGGATCATAATAAATACAGACCTGCATCGTGTTTTCACCAGTATTAATCTTTGTAAGATCAATATCAATTCTGTCTTTGGTAGATGCTGTTATCAGTCCCGCGGAACAAGTTGGATCTTCCGGCCCTGTAAAAGAAATGGTGAGATTGAAGTGATGTGAATTCAATAAAATTTATTCATCTTATTATGGTTTACATTATGATTGTTTTATCAATAAAGTAATTACTAGATAGTTCTTACGTCTTTGTTATGAAATTGTACTTCACTTTTTATTCTTCTTATTTGTTATTTTATCAGATGAGGTTTATAAAAGGCGTAACATAAACGCATAACCTCCGAGGCATATCTATGTTTAGACTCACTCTAATTCAAATTGTAAATATATGTGTTGTGAAAGATGAAGTAGATGTTATTCTTCGAAATCTTAGATGAAAAGGAAATGAAATTTATCGCACTTTGACAAAAGTTGTCTGTGTATAGACTAAGCTATCGCATCATGTACGATTCAACAAAACAGAAAATAGAAAACGTCCACTAAAACTTCAAAACTCAATGTCAATTTATAAAGATTTGTTTCGTGTAATGTGAATAATATATGAAACAGAGACACATTGATGGTATGTTTATGAATAAGAGAAGCTGACAACAATAATCGTTATAATCGGATCGAAAACGCACAACATGCTTACCGCCTTAAGCATAAAAAATTAAAGCATTGAAACCATTGGGAAGCGTTAGTCGAACATGCAATGAGCCCATTCTAATTTACAAATAACGTTACGAAATTTCGGTTAATACGCAACTTCCGAGATATCAGCTCTCCTGGGAAAGAGGTACGTTAAGTGTTCTGTTGAACGCTTGGGTGGGTATAAAATATATACTTATACTGTAGATTAATTATGTAAATACAGATAAAAGTAATGAAAGTGTAAATTTTGTTTATATCAGCAGTTGGTTTAAATTAAACTAACCATATCAAGAATAATATTTGATTGAATTGGGCCCTTAAATTAAATATGAAATTATTTTTTATTTCCTATTCTGTACGAGTGATATCTTAATCAAAGAAAAAAGTGATTATCGATTTTTGTTTGAGCTATTTTATTATTTAATACCAATAAACTTACTAATATTGTGTGCCCCTGCAGTTTGGGTGGTTGCATGATGTCTGATAATCGGCCTTTAGGCAATATATGAAGGCAGCGATAAGCATTTGTACCCACCTCGTGTGGACGATAGTATGTTTTGTGTCTCACTGTGCGTAAGAGTTCCACAAAGGGAAAGAACTATTGGGCAACTCGGAAATCGCGGATTTCAATTTCTAGGAAGAATTTTTTTTTTTACAAAAGTTAATTAGCTCGATGTCCCTGTGTTCTTTCAGTTATTTGATTCTGCTAGGTTGTTCGAGTGATGACACAAGTAATTTGTAAACCTATAAATTATGTGCATGCAAAATGTGGACCATTTTACTAACTATCGTGTCCATAATAAACTTAATCTTTAAAAATAATCTGCTGGCTTTTAAGGCATTCAATGTATAACGAAACGATAATAAACGATTTTGAAGGATTTAAATCAAAATAAATGTTTAAAGTTCAATAATTTTGAAAGTGAACTAGATATTATTTATACGAGTGGTAAATGATTAGAAACTGAACCTTTCGCACTTGAGACGTTTTTGAAGAGTTATGTGCCCTTTGTAAGAATACGAAATATCTAATGTAATAAAAACGTGTGCGCTGCATGTATATGGTTTTCTTTATTCCATATTTTTATAAATAGAAATTGTATGTAACTTTCTACCAAAATACGTGTATAAAAAGATAAAATTTAAAGGCAATTCAATGTCACATTATTTCCCCATATATATCATTAATAGATTCTAGGTGATATAAATCAAGCAGTAAGCAAAATTTTGAAAATTCCTATTTTGAATAATTTTTATTTCATGAACTTTTCAAAATGATAACATGATTACAAAATGCCCACCATACATTTAATAGATGTGAAATATGGTCGTTATACATTGAACACATTATCAATACAGTTGCTTAATCTTGAAAGATTTTGAAATTGATAACATTTGGAAAGATCAAAATCCAGAAATCTAAGACAGAATTTTATGATATTCAATTACGATATTTTTTAAAAATTAGAATAAATGAGTTGTTCCATTTTCAAGACAAATGAAATATCTATAACATATACCCCAATACCAAGAAAAGAGAATTCATTGATATATACATGAATATATAATGTCAAAACTAAAATCCAGTACTCAAACGTTAATTTTAGTGTCTTTTAATAAATACCGGATATATATTTGAACATTTTTTGCAAAAATGTAAGATTGAATAATGTTACCAGACATTGAAGAAGGCGTTTGCATTTCTTGTACAGTTTCTGTACTATTTTCTGCAAAAGACGTCATCAGGACAGTGTATGTATGAAAATATAACAAACGTTTAAAACTTTATCAATGCAGTTGCTTAATTTTGAAATATTTTGAAATTGACAACATTTGGCAAGATGAAAATCGAGAAATCTAGGATAGAGTTTTATGATATTCTATTACGATGTTACTTCTTTGAATAACCTTTTTGAAAAATTAGAATTCATGATTTGTCCCTTCTTCAGGACAAATGAAATACCTTAACAAATAAACCGGTACCACGAAAAGAGAATTCAGTGATATATACATGAATATATAATGTCAAAAGTAAAATACAGTATTCAAACTTTAACTTTCATTTCTTTAAATAAATACCGGATAGATATTTGAACATTTTTTGCGAAAATGAAACATTAAATATTGTTACCAATCAAAAGAGACGGTGTTGACATTTCCTTTACAGGTTTTGTACCATTTCCTGCAAGAGAAGTTATCAGCACTCTGTATAGATGAAATTGCAAGAAACATTTAAAACTTCATCAATACGATTGCTTAATCCTAAAAGATTTTGAAATTGATAACATTTGTAAAGATCAAATTCAAGAAATCTAAGATAGAGTTTTATGATATTCTAATACGATGTTACTTCTTGGATTAAGATTTTCGAAATATTAGAATTAATGAGTTGTTCCTTCTTCAGGACAAATGAAATAATTACAATGTCTAATCCGACACCAAAAAAAAAAAAAAAAAAAAAAAAAAAAAAAATTCACTAATATATGTATCAATACATAAGGTCCAAAACTACAATCCAGTACTCAAACTTTAACTTTCATATCTTTCAATAAATACCGGATACACATTTGAACATTTTTTGCAAAAATGTAAGATTGAATAATGTTACCAGACATTGAAGATGGCGTTTGTATTTCTATACAAACAGTTTCTGTACTATTTCCTGCAAAAGAAGTCATCACCACAGTGTATGTATGAAATAATAACAAACGTTTAAAACTTTATCAATGCAGTTGCTTAATTTTGAAAAATTTTGAAATTGACATTTGAGAAGATGAAAATTGAGAAATCTAGGATAGAGTTTTATGATATTCTATTACGATGTTACTTCTTTGAATAACCTTTTTGAAAAATTAGAATTCATGATTTGTCCCTTCTTCAGGACAAATGAAATACCTTAACAAATAAACCGGTACCACGAAAAGAGAATTCAGTGATATATACATGAATATGTAATGTCAAATAAATACCGGATAGATATTTGAACATTTTTTGCGAAAATGAAAGATTGAATATTGTTACCAATCGAAGGAGACGGTGTTGACATTTCCTTTACAGTTTTTGTACTATTTCCTGCAAAAAAGTTATCAGCACAGTGTATATATGAAATTATAACAAACATTTAAAACTTTATCAATGCAGTTTCTTATTCTTGAAAGATTTTGATATTGATAACGGTTGGAAAAATGAACCTCAAGAAATCTAGGATAGAGTTTTATAACATTCTATTACGATGTTACTTCTTGGAATAAGATTTTTGAAAAATTAGAATATATATATATATATATATATATATATATATATATATATATATAATCCATTACTGAAACTTTATCTTTCATTTCTTTGAATAAATACCGGATAGAGATTTGAATAGTTTTGCAAAACTGTAAGATTGAATCATGTTACCAGTCACAGGAGACGGCGTTGGAATTTCGTTTAAAGTTTCGGTACTAATTTCTGCAAGAGATGTTATCAGTACAGTGTACATATAACATTACAACAAACGTTCTAAACTTCAACAATACAGCTGTTTATTCTTTGAAAGATTTTGATATTGTAATATATGGTAAGATGAAAATCGAGAAATCTAGGATAGAGTTTTATGATATTCTTTGACGATGTTACTTCCTTGAATAACGTTTTTGAAAAAGAATTGATGATTTTTCTCTTCTTCAGGACAAATGAAATACGTATAAGAAATAAACCGATACAACGAAAAGAGAATGCATTGATATATACATGAATATATAATGTCAAAACGAAAATGCAGTATTCAAACTTTAACTTTCATTTCTTTGACTAAATACCGTATAGATATTTGAATATTTTTTGCAAAAATGTAAGTTTGATTAATGTTACCAGTCATATGAGACGGCGTTGACATTTCCTTTACAGTTTTTGTACTATTTCCTGCAAAAGAGGTTATCAGCACAGTGTATATATGAAATGAAAACAAACGTTTAAAACTTTATCAATGCAGTTGCTTATTCTTGAAAGATTTTGAAGTTGATAACATTTGGAAAGATCAAAATCCAGAACTGTAAGATAGAGTTTTATGATATTCTATTACGATGTTACTTTTTGGAATAAGATTTTTGAAAAATTAGAATTGATGATTGATACCTTCTTCTGGACAAATGAAATATCAATATCATATACCACGTTACGAAGAAAAAATAACATATTGATATATATATATACATACATAATCCATTATTCAAACTTTATCTTTCATTTCTTTGAATAAATACCGGATAGAGATTTGAATAGTTTTGCAAAACTGTAAGATTGAATCATGTTACCAGTGATAGGAGACGGCGTTGGAATTTCGTTTAAAGTTTCTGTACTAATTCCTACAAGAGATGTTATCAACACAGTGTACATATAAAATTACAACAAACGTTCTAAACTTCATCAATACAGCTGTTTATTCTTGAAAGATTTTGATATTGTAATATTTGGCAAGATGAAAATCGAGAAATCTAGGATAGAGTTTTATTATATTCTTTGACGATGTTACTTCCTTGAATAACGTTTTTGAAAAATTAGAATTCATGATTTTTCTCTTCTTCAGGACAAATGAAATACGTATAAGAAATAAACTGATACAAAAAATAAATCCATTGATATATACAGTGGAGCCTCGGTAACCCGGACGCCATTAATCCAGACGCTTCACCTTCCGGACGATTTTTCTAGGGAATGGAATTTTTATACATTATTTTGTATCATTAATCCGGAAATTCGCGTTCCGGATCCGGACGGTCACTTTTTACTACAAAACGTTATAATGCATTGAAAATTGTACCGTTAATCCGGACGGTAATTTTGTATAGGGAAGGACTGTGTCAGACAATTTTAGCAAGGCGTAAATTATAAAGAAAACAAGCCAAACTGTCTAATTGAAGCGATTACCTGTACCCTGTCAACATATCCTTCCAATTAGGTGGTGTGTTTGATGATAAGTCCGTTAGATGGCACGTGCCGATCGAGACATTGTATTGCCAATTTTCGCACATAAGATCTTTATTGCGTGTAGTGTTGAATTTTTTATTAAAATAAATCTGTAGCATATTATTTTATAGTCTTAATCAATACCCTAATAGTATTAATAAATTAAACATCATGCCGTAATGATATTTTTTTTTAACTGCTACACATATCAGTTATACTGATTCGTAAATTGATATCGACTTATTCAAATCTCAAGAGTGTAGATTATACTTCTAGATTCTGGATTTTATACTGTTGATTGGCGTGAAATATACATGTATGTTCATGCACATGTATATGTAGTATAAGGTTTTAACGTTTAGAATGTCACGCATGTAGAATGTACCTGTGTACGATTGATTCTTGTTTCGATGTTGTAAAGCTTTATTGCTTTCAAATTTTTAAACTCTGGGTAGAAGTGAGAAAATTACCATTTTAAGGAAAATGACAATTAAATTCTGTATGTGCCTGTAATGTTAGTTTAACCCGAGTTTTGTTCCGTTATTATCGCATCATGAAAATAATAGGTGCGCGTGACTAGATCAAAGCAGTAGTAGGTCTTGATATTACGAGCTTAAATGATTTTGTTCTCCCGATATTGTCTTGGATGATTATAGAATAAGAAATATAAACTCTGGCAGATTGAATTTCGGTTAAAGAATGTTGTCAACTGACATGATAATCACGAAATTCTTATATCAACTTTGGACGATGAAGATTGTTTTAACAGACCGCCGAACCCGTGAATTGTGACAGATGGAAATTAACGGCCTCTTTAAAAAGTAAAAGTGTGATGAAATGTTTGAAGTGTAAATGATTATGATAGTTACTAATGATTTATTTACTTATAGTTACATAAAGTGCTTCATTATTTGTTTTAGTGCATACGGTACACAGTTTTGTATATTTATTTGTAGGGATCATATATATGTACAATGTAAGCACAGGCAAATACACTGAACACGTACATTAAATTTTAGTCCTTTGAAATACATGTAAATGTTAACATTATCATAATTTATTTACTAATGCAAATGGTCAAATGCAATGATAGAATGTGTTTAATTCACTATGCAATAATAAAGTAGGCACTATTGGTTACTTATGTAAAGATAGAAAATATGCGATTCAATTATCCGGACGCTTCATTTATTCGGACGATTTTGCTGGGAACCAAAGTATCCGGATTAACGAGGCTCCACTGTACATGAATATATAATGTCAAAACGAAAATGCAGTATTCAAACTTCAACTTTCATTTCTTTGACTAAATACCGTATAGATATTTGAATATTTTTTGCAAAAATGTAAGTTTGATTAATGTTACCAGTCATAGGAGACGGCGTTGACATTTCCTTTACAGTTTTTGTACTATTTCCTGCAAAAGAGGTTATCAGCACAGTGTATATATGAAATGAAAACAAACGTTTAAAACTTTATCAATGCAGTTTCTTATTCTTGAAAGATTTTGAAGTTGATAACAATTGGAAAGATCAAAATCCAGAAATGTAAGATAGAGTTTTATGATATTCTATTACAATATTACTTCTTGGAATAAGATTTTTGAAAAATTAGAATTAATGATTGATACCTTTTTCTGGACAAATTAAATACCTATAACATATACCCCGATACTAAGAAAGAAGAATTTATTGATATATATGTATAAATACATAAAGTGAAAAACTAAAATCCAGTATATATATATATATAAAATCCATTACTCAAACTTTATCTTTCATTTCTTTGAATAAATACTGGATAGAGATTTGAATATTTTTGCAAAAATGTAAAATTGAATCATGTTACCAGTCATAGGAGACGGTGTTGGAATTTCGTTTAAAGTTTCTGTACTAATTCCTGCAAGAGATGTTATCAGCACAGTGTACATATAAAATTACAACAAACGTTTTAAACTTCATCAATGCAACTGTATATTCTTGAAAGATTTTGATATTGTAACATTTGGCAAGATGAAAATCGAGAAATCTAGGAGTGAGTTTTATGATATTCTTTGACGATGCTACTTCCTTGAATAACGTTTTTGAGAAATTAGAATTCATGATTTTTCCCTTCTTCAGGACAAATGAAAAACGTATAAGAAATAAACCAATACCACGAAAAGAGAATTCATTGATATATACATAAATATACATGTATAATGTCAAAATGAAAATGCAGTATTCAAACTTTAACTTTCATTTCTTTAACTAAATACCGCATAGATATTTGAATATTTTTTGCAAAAATGTAAGATTGAATAATGTTACCAGTCATAAGAGACGGCGTTGACATTTCCTTTACAGTTTTTGTACTATTTCCTGCAAAAGAAGTTATCAGCACAGTGTATATAAAATCATAACAAGCGTTTAAAACTTTATCAATGCAGTTGCTTATTCTTGAAAGATTTTGAAGTTGATAACAATTGGAAAGATCAAAATCCAGAAATGTAAGATAGAGTTTTAAGATATTCTGTTACGATGTTACTTCTTGGAATAAGATTGTTGAAAAATTAGAATTGATGATTGATCCCTTCTTCTGGAAAAATCAAATACCTATAACATATACCCTGATACCAAGAAAGAAGAATTTATTGATATATATATAAGTACTTCGTTACTAGCTTGAACATACGAATGTATATTTAATTGGTTATAAAATTTAGAAATTCATTTCAAAATTAAGGATTATCTCCCTCATGCATAGCTCTTATCCTTGGACGAATTTGGCTCCACTTTTTTAGCACGCTGTTTTTGGCTATATTTAGCTCTAAAATTTCATAGTTATTTCGGATTTCAAACATTTCGGTTGAGGATCACTGAAGAGACATTATTTGTCGAAATGCGAATTTGGTGCATCAAAATTGGTACCACATAAGTTTTACATGTATAAATGCATAAAGTGAAAAACTAAAATCCAGTATATATATATATATATATATATATATAATCCATTACTGAAACTTTATCTTTCATTTCTTTGAATAAATACCGGATAGAGATTCGAATACTTTTGCAAAAATGTAAAATTGAATCATGTTACCAGTCATAGGAGACGGCGTTGGAATTTCTTTTAAAGTTTCTGTACTAATTCCTGCAAGAGATGTTATCAGCACAGTGTACATATAAAATTACAACAAGCGTTTTAAACTTCATCAATGCAGCTGTTTATTCTTGAAAGATTTTGATATTGTGACATTTGGCAAGATGAAAATCAAGAAATCTAGGATAGAGTTTTATGGTATTCTTTGACGATGTTACTTCCTTGAATAACGTTTTTGAGAAATTAGAATTGATGATTTTTCCCTTCTTCAGGACAAATGAAAAACGTATAAGAAATAAACCGATACCACGAAAAGAGAATTAATTGATATATACATGACTATACATGTATAATGTCAAAACGAAAATGCAGTATTCAAACTTTAACTTTCATTTCTTTGACTAAATACCGTATAGATATTTGAATATTTGTTTGCAAAATTGTGAGATTGAATAAGGTTACCAGACATTGAAAACGGCGTTGACATTTCCTTTACAGTTTTTGTACTATTTCCTGCAAAAGAAGTTATCAGCACAGTGTATATATGAAATTAAAACAAACATTTAAAACTTTATCAATGCAGTTTCTTATTCTTGAAAGATTTTGAAGTTGATAACATTTGGAAAGATCAAAATTCAGAAATGTAAGATAGAGTTTTATGATATTCTATTACAATGTTACTTCTTGGAATAAGATATTTGAAAAATTAGAATTGATGATTGATACCTTTTTCTGGACAAATCAAATACCTATAACATATACCCCGATACTAAGAAAGAAGAATTTATTGATATATATGTATAAATACATAAAGTGAAAAACTAAAATCCAGTATATATATATATATATATACATATATATATATATATATATATATATATATATGTATATTAAAAAAATATGAAAAGAAAACGAAGAAATCCCCCGTAAAGCTTTAGCGCTTTCATTACATCTTCAGAAGCTTCTGAACATGTAATGAAAGCGCTAAAGCTTGACGGAGGATTTCTGTGTTTTCTTTTCATATCTTTTTAATATTAGTATCCGATTACTGAGACTCTATTTCAATTTTGGAGATATATATATATATATATATATATATATATATATATATATATTTAAATAAAATCCATTACTCAAACTTTATCTTTCATTTCTTTGAATAAATACCAAATAGAGATATGAATATTTTTTGCAAAAATGTAAGATTGAATCATGTTACCAGTCATAGGAGACGGCGTTGGAATTTCATTTAAAGTTTCTGTACTAATTCCTGCAAGAGATGTTATCAGCACAGTGTACATATAAAATTACAACAAACGTTTAAAACTTCATCAATGCAGTTGCTTATTCTTGAAAGATTTTGAAGTTGATAACATTTGGAAAGATCAAAATCCAGAAATGTAAGATAGAGTTTTATGATATTCTATTACAATCTTACTTCTTGGAATAAGATTTTTGAAAATTTAGAATTGATGATTGATTCCTTCTTCTGGACAAATGAAATATCAATATGATATACCACGTTACGAAGAAAAAATAATATATTGATATATATATATATATATATATATATATATATATATATATATATATATATATAATCCATTACTCAAACTTTATCTTTCATTTCTTTGAATAAATACCGGATAGAGATTCGAATACTTTTGCAAAAATGTAAAATTGAATCATGTTACCAGTCATAGGAGACGGCGTTGGAATTTCTTTTAAAGTTTCTGTACTAATTCCTGCAAGAGATGTTATCAGCACAGTGTACATATAAAATTACAACAAACGTTTTAAACTTCATCAATGCAGCTGTTTATTCTTGAAAGATTTTGATATTGTGACATTTGGCAAGATGAAAATCAAGAAATCTAGGATAGAGTTTTATGGTATTCTTTGACGATGTTACTTCCTTGAATAACGTTTTTGAGAAATTAGAATTGATGATTTTTCCCTTCTTCAGGACAAATGAAAAACGTATAAGAAATAAACCGATACCACGAAAAGAGAATTAATTGATATATACATGACTATACATGTATAATGTCAAAACGAAAATGCAGTATTCAAACTTTAACTTTCATTTCTTTGACTAAATACCGTATAGATATTTGAATATTTGTTTGCAAAATTGTGAGATTGAATAAGGTTACCAGACATTGAAAACGGCGTTGACATTTCCTTTACAGTTTTTGTACTATTTCCTGCAAAAGAAGTTATCAGCACAGTGTATATATGAAATTAAAACAAACATTTAAAACTTTATCAATGCAGTTTCTTATTCTTGAAAGATTTTGAAGTTGATAACATTTGGAAAGATCAAAATTCAGAAATGTAAGATAGAGTTTTATGATATTCTATTACAATGTTACTTCTTGGAATAAGATATTTGAAAAATTAGAATTGATGATTGATACCTTTTTCTGGACAAATCAAATACCTATAACATATACCCCGATACTAAGAAAGAAGAATTTATTGATATATATGTATAAATACATAAAGTGAAAAACTAAAATCCAGTATATATATATATATATATATATATATATATATATTAAAAAAATATGAAAAGAAAACGAAGAAATCCCCCGTAAAGCTTTAGCGCTTTCATTACATCTTCAGAAGCTTCTGAACATGTAATGAAAGCGCTAAAGCTTGACGGAGGATTTCTGTGTTTTCTTTTCATATCTTTTTAATATTAGTATCCGATTACTGAGACTCTATTTCAATTTTGGAGATATATATATATATATATATATATATATATATATATATATATATATATATATATTTAAATAAAATCCATTACTCAAACTTTATCTTTCATTTCTTTGAATAAATACCAAATAGAGATATGAATATTTTTTGCAAAAATGTAAGATTGAATCATGTTACCAGTCATAGGAGACGGCGTTGGAATTTCATTTAAAGTTTCTGTACTAATTCCTGCAAGAGATGTTATCAGCACAGTGTACATATAAAATTACAACAAACGTTTAAAACTTCATCAATGCAGTTGCTTATTCTTGAAAGATTTTGAAGTTGATAACATTTGGAAAGATCAAAATCCAGAAATGTAAGATAGAGTTTTATGATATTCTATTACAATGTTACTTCTTGGAATAAGATTTTTGAAAATTTAGAATTGATGATTGATTCCTTCTTCTGGACAAATGAAATATCAATATGATATACCACGTTAGGAAGAAAAAATAATATATTGATATATATATATATATATATATATATATATATATATATATAATCCATTACTCAAACTTTATCTTTCATTTCTTTGAATAAATACCGGATAGAGATTTGAATAGTTTTGCAAAAATGTAAGATTGGATCATGTTACCAGTCATAGGAGACGGCGTTGGAATTTCTTTTAAAGTTTCTGTACTAATTCCTGCAAGAGATGTTATCAGCACAGTGTACATATAAAATTACAACAAACGTTTTAAACTTCATCAATGCAGCTATTTATTCTTGAAAGATTTTGATATTGTGACATTTGGCAAGATGAAAATCAAGAAATCTAGGATAGAGTTTTAAGATATTCTTTGACGATGTTACTTCCTTGAATAACGTTTTTGAAAAATTAGAATTCATGATTTTTCCCTTCTTCAGGACAAATGAAAAATGTATAAGAAATAAACCGATACCACGAAAAGAGAATTCATTGATATATACATGACTATACATGTATAATGTCAAAATGAAAATGCAGTATTCAAACTTTAACTTTCATTTCTTTGACTAAATACCGTATGGATATTTGAATATTTTTTGCAAAAATGTAAGATTGAATAATGTTACCAGACATTGAAGACGGCGTTGACATTTCCTTTACAGTTTTTGTACTATTTCCTGCAAAAGAAGTTATCAGCACAGTGTATATATGAATTAAAACAAACATTTAAAACTTTATCAATGCAGTTTCTTATTCTTGAAAGATTTTGAAGTTGATAACATTTGGAAAGACGAAAATCCAGAAATGTAAGATAGAGTTTTATGATATTCTATTGCAATGTTACTTCTTGGAATAAGATTTTTGAAAAATTAGAATTGATGATTGATTTCTTCTTCTGGACAAATCAAATACCTATAACATATACCCCGATACCAAGAAAGAAGAATTTATTGATATATATGTATAAATACATAAAGTGAAAAACTAAAATCCAGTATATATATATTAAAAAAATATGAAAAGAAAATACAGAAATCCCCCATAAAGCTTTAGCGCTTTCATTACATCTTCAGAAGCTTCTGAACATGTAATGAAAGCGCTAAAGCTTGACGGAGGATTTCTGTGTTTTCTTTTCATATCTTTTTAATATTAGTATCCGATTACTGAGACTCTATTTCAATTTTGAAGATATATATATATATATATATATATATATATATATATATATATATATATATAAAATCCATTACTCAAACTTTATCTTTCATTTCTTTGAATAAATACCGAATAGAGATATGAATATTTTTTGCAAAAATGTAAGATTGAATCATGTTACCAGTCATAGGAGACGGCGTTGAAATTTCTTTTAAAGTTTCTGTACTAATTCCTGCAAGAGATGTTATCAGCACAGTGTACATATAAAATTACAACAAACGTTTTAAACTTCATCAATGCAGCTGTTTATTCTTGAAAGATTTTGATATTGTAACATTTGGCAAGATGAAAATCAAGAAATCTAGGATAGAGTTTTATGATATTCTTTGACGATGTTACTTCCTGAATAACGTTTTTGAGAAATTAGAATTCATGATTTTTCCCTTCTTCAGGACAAATGAAAAACGTATAAGAAATAAACCAATACCACGAAAAGAGAATTCATTGAGATATACATAAATATACATGTATAATGTCAAAATGAAAATGCAGTATTCAAACTTTAACTTTCATTTCTTTGACTAAATACCGTACAGATATTTGAATATTTTTTGCAAAAATGTGAGATTGAATAATGTTACCAGTCATAGGAGATGGCGTTGACATTTCCTTTACAGTTTTTGTACTATTTCCTGCAAAAGAGGGTATCAGCACAGGGTATATTTATGAAATTAAAACAAACGTTTAAAACTTTATCAATGCAGTTGCTTATTCTTGAAAGATTTTCAAGTTGATAACATTTGGAGAGATCAAAATCCAGAAATGTAAGATAGAGTTTTATGATATTCTATTACAATGTTACTTCTTGGAATAAGATTTTTGAAAAATTAAAATTGATGATTGATTCCTTCTTCTGGAGAAATGAAATATCAATATCATATACCACGTTACGAAGGAAAAATAATATATATATATATATATATATATGATATATATATATATATATATATATATATATATATATATATAATCCATTACTCAAACTTTATCTTTCATTTCTTTGAATAAATACCGGATAGAGATTCGAATACTTTTGCAAAAATGTAAGATTGAATCATGTTACCAGTCATAGGAGACGGCGTTGGAATTTCTTTTAAAGTTTCTGTACTAATTCCTGCAAGAGATGTTATCAGCACAGTGTACATATAAAATTACAACAAACGTTTTAAACTTCATCAATGCAGCTGTTTATTCTTGAAAGATTTTGATATTGTAATGTTTGGCAAGATGAAAATCGAGAAATCTAGGATATAGTTTTATGATATTCTTTGACGATGTTACTTCCTTGAATAACGTTTTTGAAAAAGAATTGATGATTTTTCTCTTCTTCAGGACAAATGAAATACGTATAAGAAATAAACCGATACAACGAAAAGAGAATCCATTGATATATGCATGAATATATAAGGTCAAAAAGAAAAAGCAGTATTCAAACTTTAACTTTCATTTCTTTGACTAAATACCGTATAGATATTTGAATATTTTTTGCAAAAATGTAAGATTGAATAATGTTACCAGTCATAGGAGACGGCGTTGACATTTCCTTTACAGTTTTTGTACTTTTTCCTGCAAAAGAGGTTATCAGCACAGTGTACATATAAAATTACAACAAATGTTTTAAACTTCATCATTGCAGCTGTATATTCTTGAAAGATTTTGATATTGTAACATTTGGCAAGATGAAAATCGAGAAATCTAGGATAGAGTTTTATGATATTCTTTGACGATGTTACTTCCTTGAATAACGTTTTTGAAAAATTAGAATTCATGATTTTTCCCTTCTTCAGGACAAATGAAAAACGTATAAGAAATAAACCGATACCACGAAAAGAGAATTCATTGATATATACATAAATATACATGTATAATGTCAAAATGAAAATGCAGTATTCAAACTTTAACTTTCAATTCTTTCAATAAATACCGGATACACATTTGAACATTTTTTGCAAAGATGTAAGATTGAATAATGTTGCCAGTCATAGGAGACGGCGTTGACATTTCCTTTACAGTTTTTGTAATATTTCCTGCAAAATAAGTTATCAGTACAGTGTATATAAAATCATAACAAGCGTTTAAAACTTTATCAATGCAGTTGCTTGTTCTTGAAAGATTTTGAAGTTGATAACATTTGGAAAGATCAAAATCCAGAAATGTAAGATAGAATTTTAAGATATTCTATTACGATGTTACTTCTTGGAATAAGATTGTTGAAAAATTAGAATTGATGATTGATCCCTTCTTCTGGAAAAATCAAATACCTATAACATATACCCCGATACCAAGAAAGAAGAATTTATTGATATATATGTAAGTACTTCGTTACTAGCTTGAAAATACGGATGTATATTTAATTGGTTATAAAATTTAGAAATTCATTTCAAAATTATGGATTATCTCCCTCATGCATAGCTCTTATCCTTGGACGAATTTGGCTCCACTTTTTTGGCACGCTAGTTTTGGCTATATTTAGCTCTAAAACTTCATAGTTATTTCGGATTTCAAACATTTCGGTTGAGCATCACTGAAGACACATTATTTGTCGAAATTTGCATCTGGTGCATCAAAATTGGCACCGTATAAATTTTACATGTATAAATACATAAAGTGAAAAACTAAAATCCAGTATATATATATATATATATATATATATATATATATATATATGTAATCCATTACTCAAACTTTATCTTTCATTTCTTTGAATAAATACCGGATAGAGATTCGAATATTTTTGCAAAAATGTAAAATTGAATCATGTTACCAGTCATAGGAGACGGCGTTGGAATTTCTTTTAAAGTTTCTGTTCTAATTCCTGCATGAGATGTTTTCAACACAGTGTACATATAAAATTACAACAAACGTTTTAAACTTCATCAATGCAGCTGTTTATTCTTGAAAGATTTTGATATTGTAACATTTGGCAAGATGAAAATCGAGAAATCTAGGATAGAGTTTTATGATTTACTTTTACGATGTTACTTCCTTGAATAACGTTGTTGAAAAATTAGAATTGATGATTTTTCCCTTCTTCAGGACAAATGAAATACGTATAAGAAATAAAGCGATACCACGAAAAGAGAATTCATTGATATATACATGACTATACATGTATAATGTCAAAATGAAAATGCAGTATTCAAACTTTAACTTTCATTTCTTTGACTAAATACCGTATAGATATTTGAATATTTTTGCAAAAATGTAAGATTGAATAATGTTACCAGACATTGAAGACGGCGTTGACATTTCCTTTACAGTTTTTGTACCATTTCCTGCAAAAGAAGTTATCAGCACAGTGTATATATAAAATCACAACAAACGTTTAAAACTTTATCAATGCAGTTGCTTATTCTTGAAAGATTTTGAAGTTGATAATATTGGGAAAGATCAAAATCCAGAACTGTAAGATAGAATTGTATGATATTCTATTACGATGTTACTTCTTGGAATAAGATTTTTGAAAAATTAGAATTGATGATTGATCCCTTCTTCTGGAAAAATGAAATATCTATAACATATACCCCGATACTAAGAAAAAAGAATTTATTGATATATATGTGTATAAATATATAAATACATAAAGTGAAAAACTGAAATTCAGTACTCAAACTTTATCTTGCAATTCTTTGAATAAAGACCGGATGGACATTTGAATATTTTTTTTGCAAAATGGTAAGATTGAATAATGTCATAACAGACGGCGTTGGGATTTCTTGTACAGTTTTTGTATTAATCCCTGCAAGAAACGTTATCAGCACAATGAATGTATGAAATTAGAATACACGTTTAAAATTTAGGAATAGTATTGTTTAATCTTGAAAGATTTTGAAGTTGATAACGTTTGGAAAGATCAAAATCCAGAAATCTAACATATAGTTTTATGATTTTCTGTTACGATGTTACTTCTTGGAATAACATTTTTGAAAAATTAGAATTGATGATTTGTGCCTTCTTCACGGTAAACAAAAGAATTACATAATTTGGCCAATATTAACAGAGAATAATAACAAAATAACAAAAAGTACATGTTATGTAGTATAAAACTACATGGTATGTAGTTTTTGTTATTTATATATTATTTTCTGTTGATATTGGCCACATTATGTAATTCTTTTCATTTGTGCTGAAGAAGGGACAGGTCGTCACGAAAATTCGACATGGTTTTTCGCATCCTTGGTCATTTTAGTGCAATGTATAATTTTTTGCATTGGACCTTGTATCCACATTGTGGATCCGAGACGCTTCCAGGAATCGGGTGTTGTTGGAACTTAGTGCTTCTATCTATCTATCTATTTATCTGATATTTGAACAGTAATTACAAAAACGATAATGCTAATCTACGTTACCAGAAGGAACAGACGGCGAAGGAGGCGGCGAATTAGGCGGCACGGCGTTTCCATTTACTGAATGTGTAGTTCTACCTGCAAAACATGTTATCAGCACAGTGCATGTACAAAATTATGTCCAAGATATTAAACGTTACAAATTATACAGTGGCTTAATCTTGAAACATTCTGAATAAAAAAAAATTGAAGTTTGAAAAGATGAAGATCTAGAAAGTAAAATAGAGGTTTACGGTATTTTATTACAATATTATTTCTTGCACTAATGTGTTTGTTTCTATCTGAGTTGATAATTTATTTATTACTACATGTAGTATCTATAGCTACCCACGTTATTTGAAATTCTGTTAATTTTAGCACCTTTCTACAAATAACTCTGCTACAAATGACAGTTTAGGCAACTGTTAATCATCGAATCATTAAACATATGCACTGTTTTTGTTCAGATGTCTTCTGCATTTCTTTCATGAACAGAATCAGAATCCAGTTATATCTACATAAAGGGATGCAATAAATTAATGATTATGTTTATGTACTACATTTGTACTTGAATGAAATGTGTGGCCTAGAGAAGATTCTAGATGTCCACAGAAAGATGACGTGGTACATGTATTCTAGGCATTATGTGCTTTCCAAACTGAAATTCTTTATAACTTTGTTTTAGTAAAAATCGCCCGTTAATTATGTGGTAATAAGCACTCTACAAAATTTGCAATTAAGTCAAGGGCTACCAAAAATAAATGCATCATAATTTTGGGATGAAATGTTTTGTTCATAGGGTAATAGGGTATGTCTATTTTTCAAGCACGTGTGTGTTTACTCGTGTTTTTGATTCTCATTGGACAATTTCAAAACCACTGACTTTCCTCTTACATGTATTAATGATCGAAATTTCATGCATTTCATACAGTACGTATATGATAAGAAAGCCTGTTGAATGAAACGAATAAAATTGCTTAGTCATCCTCATATGCACGTGTATGCATATGAATGGCTTTCCTTTCAATTGTATAATACCACAACCTTTTAATAAAGAAAGAAATTGAATGATTTTTTACTGTAGATATACAGTATGAATACCTAAGGAATTGTGTGAAATGTCCTTAGTCAAATTGACGTACACGTGAATGCGCGTGTATTGTAATCTGAACATCCAAAGTCAAGTATTGATCTATAACCGATCTAGTTGTCAATGAAATGTTATGGAATTTATGTAGTAGGTATATGTTTAGACACCGAGTTGATCAGTACGCTAGAACGTGCAAGCAAGTGTGCTAAATTTTGATTGATTGATATTTCCAACACCTTTAACTCTCTTACGAATGAACAAAATAAAATATCTACAGCATAGGTACATACTAAAAAGTACCTGAAAAACATTATTAGAATTGCTGAAAGACACGTATATACGCGTGTATGCACGTGCATTGTTTTTGAATTTTCTATCTTTGGACGCACACTTACCACATGTACTTCGTTTATTATAGAAATGTTTTGAAATTTGCCTTGTAAGTATGTTATAATCCTTGTATCTGATCGGCATGGTCAAAATTACTTACCACCACGCGCATGTGTGCGCGCTGAATTTTGATTGGATAATACTTCAACGTCTTTGACATTGTTTATCAATGAATTATCTTATCTTCACTTTTTCCTTAAACCAATTTTTACCTTTTCATAGTACTGTAAATTTATAATCGGGGTTTTAGGTATAGTCACGTTCATAATTATGGACATGTATGCGCATTCTCGTCTGATTGATTTTGATTGGATAATTCTTTCACTTGTATAGTTATCTTACAAGAGAAGAAAATAGAGTGTAATTCATACTGTCTGTAACACAAAATATATGCTGCATGAATGATTCAACTGGACTTAATTAGAAAAAAATGATGGGGACGTTTGTGAAACATCTGTAATGGCTCATGTTACAATTTTCTTAATATTTTTGTCAATTGCCATTTGTTTGGATGAATGCCGTGTGGATATTTAAACAGTAAATACAAAAATGAAAGGTTGAATAACTTTACCAGACGGAGGAGGTGGCGGCAACGGCATGACTCCTACTAAATATGTAGATCACATACAAAAGACGTTATCAGCACAGTGTATGAACGAAATAACAACATACTTAAAGTATTGATACAGTTGATGATGCAGGGGTTTCAACAGTCTCGTTTAGTCAGCATTTCGTATATTATATGGTCGTTATAACGATCTAGTTTGCCAATAAAACGTATCATTGGGTCAAATGGTGTCTGACATGTTTCATACCGATCGTTATGCCGTTCTTGGCTCATTGAATTTGACTACGGATAACTCCGTTTACCTGATCAAGATATAGGGCTCACGGCGGGTGTGACCGGTCGACAGGGGATGCGAACTCCTTCTAGACACCTGATCCCACCTCTGGTATATCCAGCGGTCCGTGTTTGCCCAACTATCTATTTTATATTGCTTATAGGAATTATGAGATTGATCACTGTTCGTTATCTTCACCTTGCTTAATCTTGAAACATCTTGAAAACACTCACAATTTGGAAAGATCAAAATCCAGAAATTTAAGATAGAAAGTTACGGTATTTTATTACAATATCATAACACGTTTTTGTTTTCCATAAGAATTCATTATTTATTCATTACTATTATCTATGGTGATCCAAGTTATTATTAATTCTGTCGAATTTATCGAAGGACTGATTTACTTTTCTGAAAATAACTTTGCTTCAAAGGACATTTTAAGGCAACTATTAATTATCGGTTTATTACACATCTCGTATATAACAAATTTGTTCAGATATTTTACACTTTCATCCTTTCAGGAACGGAATCCAAACTCAATTATATTTACATAAAGCGATACAATAAATGAAAGATTATTGTTGTGTAATACATCTGTACTTCATTGAAACATGTGACTTAGGCAAGATTCTAGACGATAATATGCTTGTCTGAGGTTGATAAAAAGATTATTAATACATGCGGTATGGCATTCTTTCACATTCTTTAGCGGTTTCGTTTAGTATATATATTCTGAAAATCATGAAGTAATGATCAGTTGTACCTTTGTTGGGGCAAACTGACGCTGCATTTCGTCGATTTCATTTTGAAAGACGTTAAGAATGACGTCACAATGACGGTATGAAACAAACCAATCGTAACAATCCGGCTATTTCCGTAACCGCAAATGAACCGGTTACGGAAAAGGACGAGCGCATGATCCGATTGGAAACAAACGTTACTGAACCCTGCCATTCGGCAAACTTTGGCAGATTCCGGTACCCTACATCTAGCTTTGGATGTATGACGGTAATTGATATGTATATACGTCTTACATTTGTAATGCGGTCGTCGATTTACTCTGTTGGAAATACTGCAGCATTCGGAAGGTAGTGATCAAAATAGTTATTCTAACATGAATTTATCGAGTTTTCTTTAGAAAACTGCCTCTATTTTGAGAAGAAAAAAACCCACCCAGAGATTTCAAAGAGAAATGGTTACACACACTGGGAGTGTCTTTAGAAAATAATGTTAAAATGGACTGCATTTCACGGGAGCTGTCAGTAGCTCCAGTTGATCAGTGAAGTTAAACATGTTGTTATACGGCACTGTATACGTACTACGGTGGAAAACATCACACATCTGAGGTTAAATGGAATCGACCGAGGTGATCCGAGTGTGAACCCCACACAATCGGACTTAAGCATAATCATCGCACTTTGGCGTCCGTAACGTAAACAAACCATCTCACGTTGGTGCAGACCATTGTACTTTGGCGTGACCATCGTACTATACAGTCTTACATAATTTATTTGCTTCATCATGCAATAAATACATTTTTGTTGCAAACTAGTTCGATCCGGTTTTCTAGTACCACCTGTCTGTAACATCGTTACCAAATATGGAGTGTCATCAAGGTCAAAGGGTGCACTAGCTGTTCCATATAACGTAACAAATGGGTCAAACATATGGTATTTTAGACCTTAATTCTAGTTTATATTTTTGAATAATGCATAAAAATATAAACAATAAAAAGTATTTCTTTGTTGTTTCATTGGGTGATGAAGGTAGCAATCATATTCGCTTCAAAATATAAATGTTTGTGCAATTGTTTTTATGCATTTTGTTAATTACAGTATCTCTGATATAAAGCAGATTTTTACAACAAAACCTAAAATATGCCTGCATGTTATGACGTGAAATCCAAAGTGAAACTTACCTCGAACGTTTTTATTTTCAGCATTCTGAATACCACTATCTTCAGTGTGCACACTTCCAAGTAAAAGGGACAAAACAATCTAAAAGAAGAAAAACAACGAAAAAATCATTGATACAATATATGCCTCAAATCCCAAAAGGGAAGGTGAAGATAACGAACAGTGATCAATCTCAACACTCCTTAAGGTATTAAATGTATAATGACCATATTTCATATCTAATAAATGGATGGTTGAATATTTGTAATCATGGTATCATTTTGAAGGGTTCATCAAATAAAATTAATCCACCATAGGAATTTTCAAAATTTTGTTTACCGCTTGATTTATTTCACCTAGAATTTAACATTGAAGTATATTGGAAAAGCATGTTTTATTACAATATTTTAAAAACAAACAAGGGGTACTGTGAGCAATGCTCACTAAGAATACTCCCCGCTTACCCCAATCTCCCAAAAGGTGTTGATGATAGGTATAAACTACCTCTTTTCTGAGTGTAAAATACAAATGGCATGACAAACCAAACCATATTGCTACTTCGATGTCCAGTGCAAGTGACCTTTGACCTTTTGACCCCAAAATCGATAGGGAACATCTTCATCCCATGGTTAGTCCATATGTATGATATGGTGACTGTAGGTGGAAAGGATAACGCTTTAGAACCCGGAAACCAAATTGCTACTTCGATGTTCAGTGTGCTTGACCTTTGACCTTTTGACCCCAAAATCGATAGGGAACATCTTCATCCCATAAGTAGTCCATATGTATGATATGGTGACTGTAGGTGGAAAGGATAACGCTTTAGAACCCGGAAACCATATTGCTACTTCGATGTCCAGTGCGCTTGACCTTTGACCTTTTGACCCCAAAATCGATAGGGAACATCTTCATCCCATGGTTAGTCCATATGTATGATATGGTGACTGTAGGTGGAAAGGATAACGCTTTAGAACTCGGAAACCAAATTGCTACTTCGATGTTCAGTGTGCTTGACCTTTGACCTTTTGACCCCAAAATCGATAGGGAACATCTTCATCCCATAAGTAGTCCATATGTATGATATGGTGACCGTAGGTGGAAAGGATAACGCTTTAGAACCCGGAAACCATATTGCTACTTCGATGTCCAGTGCGCTTGACCTTTGACCTTTTGACCCCAAAATCGATAGGGAACGTCTTAATCCCATGTGTACTCAATATGTACGATATGGTGACGGTAGGTGGTAAGGATAACGCTTTAGAGCCCGGAAACCATATTGCTACTTCGATGTCCAGTGCGCTTGACCTTTGACCTTTTGACCCCAAAATCGATAGGAAACATGTTCATCCCATGGGTAGTCCATATATTTGATATGGTGACGGTAGGTGAAAAGAATAATGCTTTAGAGCCCCTAAACCATTGCGTCTACAGACGGACGGACGGACGGATGGACGGCCAGACAGACGGACAACGCGATTCCAGTATCCCCCCCCACAACTTGTTGCGGGGGGGGGGGTGGGGGTATAATTATATTTTCATACTAATCTCTTGGTAGAAAGTTACATACACTTTCTTTTTATGAAAATATGAAATAAAATTAATCATTGACCACACACAGTTTTAGAAAATTAGATTTTTCTAATTTTTACAAAGGGCAGACAACTCTTCCAAAAAGTCTTAGGTGCAAAAAGGTCAGCATCTTATCATTTACCAGTCTTGTGAATTTCATCTGCTTCACTTTCACCATTATTTAACAATAAACTTTTAAGTTGATCTAAATCCTTCAAAATTGTTCATTATCCTTTCATTATACATGGAATACCTTAAAGAATACAAAATAAAGAGTTGGGTAAGCACGGACCCCTGGGTATACCAGACTTGGGATCTAAAGTCTATGGAGAGTGAGTGAGTGAAAACCAATTGCATTATCTCGTGCATTGCGGCAAGTGTCTTATCAAGTACAAATGTAGAAAATTATTTATTGTATTATGCTTGTCTCACACCCACCATTAAAACCCTACTCCTTTATAAAGATAAAATCTGCCATTAAGTATAAATTACAACAAATAAACTTAAATAAGATACAGTTGCCTGGTATACGAAAATTACATAATATGAAGGAATAAAAATAATCCAACCAGGCAAACACTAAATAATAAAAAGGGTTGACTAACTATATATATCATTACTAATTTGGTAACAAATTTTCAAAGTTACATCGTTTGTATTTTACCAAAAATCCAGGGACTAGTACATGCATAAGATCATTCAATAAAAACATGGCGTGGAGCGTTTATTTTTACTTTGAATATTTGCCAGAAATAATGAGATATCCCCAAACTATCAATATTGGGCAAACGGCGATATAAGATGAATAGTGTTTCGGAAAACGTTATTTTCCATCAAATTGCGATACGAAATCAATCTGGTAAGAACTACATTTCCTTCGTCAACACCCACAGGTACCTTGAGCTAAAAACATGTTCAACATACCCCATATTAAATGTGCTTTACAGTGGTAATTTATTTCATGCGTGTTGATTCATAACAGTAAGTTCAAAATTTATGGAAGTAATTATCATGTTTAGGAAAACATCGTTCAGTATTTATTAGAGACATCTCCGGAAATTAAATAACTTTCTAGATAAAGAGGCAATCGGTGTTGGGATGCTGAGAGAATAATAATAAACCTTTATATCAACCAAGGTCAAGTTAACTCTTTTCATTCAAAAATGACATGAGATCAAAATAAAACCATATATCTATAGCTGCCGTGAATAAATTCGGATTATGTGTTGGTACATGATATATTATACAATATACTGACACCTTTAATATGGTTAATATTGTACTTCAAGTGTGCCGAAATCGTTGTATTAAGGGAAAAAAATACCAGTAATTGTTTATTAAGTAAATACAGTAAAATAGGCTTCTAGAGCCAACACAGTGATAATTTTTTACACATATATATGACTAAATAAACTCAAAACATCAAAACTACCCACTGGAACAAGTAGATGCCTTATCATCTTTAGATCTGATTTAATAACACCATAATTCAACAACTGTGATAAATGTCACTCTTTCTTTTCAATCATTGTGCAAATTAGTTGAAAATGAATAGAAACAAAATAGAAACGCAAGTTTTTAATGGAAAACCGAACAAATGATAATCTATTGTATCTATTTTTAAATTCCCAATTCAAACTTGGCCCAGTGTTGAAGAAATTAAATACTGTATCATCTCAACCTAGAGCGCACGAGCAGTTACAGGACTTTCTACTGTATGCCTCGGTCAATCAATATCTGACGAGGTCCAAGTAGTCACGTGTTGACTTCATCAACAGTCAATAATTGCTTTATTAAATGATCAGGAACTTTACAACAGTTTTCATGATATATCGTTTTTGTATTTCATCAAAAAATCAAATCATGTGCATTATAACAAATTGTAGCAATGCTTCAACAATCAAATTCTAAAATATGTAACGGTGATAATTTGCCCCCATTTCAAAATGCATAATAATACATGCAACTAGATAGTTTGGATCTTATATAATTATTACGTCACTTTTAACTTTAGCTTTAATTTTGTAAATCATATTTATATGTGGTCATGTTTTATCATTTTAATTTCTCGGTATGAAATTATAATTGCCAACCATAATCATTACATAATCATTTGAAAATACACCATATCTTATATTACATTGAAAAATTAAATGATCAAACTTACAGTTCATTCATAAGCCACGCTGGTGGCAAAGTGCAACATACAGTGTGTGTGTGTGTGTGTGTTTTAATTGGTACTATAACATCATTTGCATTGTATACATCCATTAATCCCATGTGTTTTTCCTCAATAATTAAAATCGCTTGTTCCAGAGAGTAGTGTTAGGTAGTTTAGTGTAAAAATAGTTGTGTTAATTGTGCTGGGTTTCCCCCAACATGTGCACATATAAATAACTTCCTTAACATGACAAAATGGACTATTTTCATTGTTCATTTCATTAGTTATTTTCTCTTGTTGTACTTATTTCATAAATCGGATGCTTTAATGAGATAGCTGATAAAAATCTCCTTCAAAATAAAAAGACAAATAAATAAAAGAGAATGATGTAGTTATTGTGACTTATACATAACACCTACAGAAGTAAAGTGGGGGGTTCCGTTTTGCGCTGACGACAACCGTGACAAGGAATCTCAGTTTTAAGGTCATATCTGAAAGACTGGCGACCTTCACATTTAATGTCGGATGTTTGGCAAAGAAACAGTCATTCTATACACCTATGTTAAGAAGAAATAGTCTCTATACGAATCTATGTTAAGAAGAAACAGTCTCTATACGAACCTACGTTAAACGTCTGAACCTGAATCGAAAATAGAAACCGGGCTTACAGGTTGTGAAGCGAGCGCCGGAACTACTACATGTAGCGCTTCAACCTAGAAAATCTAACATATATATGATGTCCTATCGTAGGATTACCCATAACATTTATGCGATATAAAAAGATGTACAACACCCTAAATCAAAACGTGTCAAATCTGTTTCAAAAGGTAAAAGTTGTCATTAAGACCTAATGCGGCCTACACAATATACTGTACATAGGCCTTCAGCATACTCTCACCTTTTCCGTTCTCTCGTATCAGACTGCCCAAAACTTTCCTTCGAGAATAAAATAATGGCAAGAAAGCCCAAAAGTCTATGATATCATTACTTATGTCTCTTACAAGAATCTAAGGTATATATCTAATTTAAACAATATTCTATTATGTATAAAACATACATGAATTAGACAACAGGTATCACCTATATAAGCCCTCTCCATAAATATATGTAATCTAAACTGTATACATACCTGTCCTAGTATAGTAAATTATATCATTAATTATATCTCTTACCAGAATCCAAACTGTACACGTACTAGTATATGCGATTTTTTTCCTCTTCTTTTTTTAAAAGAATGTGTTCGTAGTATTATAGAAATAAAATTGCATTTTTATTCTCTATCAAAAATATGCTGTGTTACCTTTAAAAGTCATTTCCCAAATATCGACAAATAGTTACACTAGAAAAACTCGTAAAAATATCGCGAAACTTTAATAAATATTCAGTCATGGGTGCATGCTCTGACTTTTTGTCTCGAAATGGAATTTTTTTTTAAAGAAATGAATTTAACTCACCACACAAATCCCTTTTAGAAACATGTCCATGTTTCACAAAACCTTGCTGTACTTTTGAACTTCCTGCTTTTTAAAAAACTGGGCGGATAAGAGAATCCTTCGAACTCGTTAAACAAGTCTAAGATTTCGCTTTCATAATACGGCTAGCCTTAAAGAAATTGTACATACATATTGCCTCTTTTCCAATTAAGAAAACTCTTTCTATATTTCATAATATGTAGACCCCATTTCTTGTACGGGTGTTTCACATTACGCTATCGTGATATTCGGAATATTCTAAAGTGACACGCATTATAAAACTTCTTCTGTATGTTAATTTTTTCATGAAAGCAATCAGTATTACGCGAGCTTGAATATCATATCATCATACAAATTTAAGGACATATTCTTCGAAATTGTGAAAAGCATCGAGATAACACGAAAAGAAGAGATGTTCCACTTCACTTATCAGAAGGCGCGCAGCTGCGTCAGTCACCGGTTTTCTGTCATGTGAACTAAAGTGGTTAAATACGATAACAAAAGTACTTACTCCAGGGAAGATGTTTTAAACGCACAACCAGGGGTGACAATGGGATGAAAATATGGAAATATTTTAAAGTTTTCAAAATCAAAATTTCCTTAACGGTAATTTGTTTTATTTAATATACATCTTGATATATCTACTGCGAACCTAAAACAATACGGCGATGCGTGAGAAACAAAATTCATTTACAATGTATAACGACACGGTAAAATCGACATTATGCACTTAAGATAGATTGTTTATCTATTTTTTTATTGACAAAGATATAGTTTTCAAATGTCTCTAGCTAATAGTAGAATCACAGAAAATTAACCAAAGCAATATGTGGGTTATAATACACACACACACACACACACACACACACACACACACACACACATATATATATATATGTGTGTGTGTGGGAGAGAGGGGGGGGGGGTGAGAGAGAGAGAGAGAGTTTCTGAAATATATTTAATGTAAGTAGTTGTAAAGAATTTAGATTTGATTAATAACAGCCTGTATTATTGAAGAAATGTTTGTAAAATTTCAGGTACAATTCACTTGCATTCTTTCTTAATTCTAAAAAATGAAAATGGGCTCTACTGGGTATTACGAGGTTATTTCTAGAATCTAATTTAGCATATTTTGATAGAACCTGGCTGTGACAAGTAAACATGTAAAATAAGCTCTTACGTACATGTACTACAGAATATTGTGCATGTATGCATGGATATTTCTAGGTTGTTGCATATCAAAATAGTTGATAAATCTTCAGTTTAAAAACTTACAACTGTCCAAGTATTGATTTTTTCTAGCCCTTCAAAAATGTCAGTAGCGTTTAAACGTCGCCAGTGACTGTCGTTGTACTTCATGATTCACTGAACACAAATCAACGTTAAAAAGCTTATAAAGACCCCCCCCCCCCCCCCACACACTAACTGCAAAACTATCGGGGCAACGGCCTTGCCCCCACTGCTTTCTTGTATCAGGGTGACATCCCTCGACATCACATTATATTGCTTTAGACAATTTATACTATAAATACTTATCCATCTATCTGTAACGGAATATCAAGAGCAATCGAAACTTCGAAATCACCTGACTACAGTTTGTAAATTAAAAATAAAACGGTGTACCGATAATAACTTGAAACTTTTGTATTCTAGAAAGGTGTAGCGTGCAATTCTTGGGCCATTATATTGACCCCAACTTTCCAGGGGCCTCCGTGGCCGAGTGGCATCGCGCTCAAAATCACGCAGCCTCTCAACTTTGTCGGTGCGGGTTCCCTCTCGCGCCGGTAAGTGAGAAAGTTTCCCAGCTTACTTTCGGAAGGTCGATGGTCTCTTACCAGGTACGTTTTATCTGGGCTCTCTCTTTCACCAATAAAAACTGGGCGCCACCAGATAACTCAAAGCAAAGATCGTTGAGTGTGGCGGAAAACATCAATCGGTCAATCAACCAACCAACTTTCCAGTTTCCCCACCGAAACGTTCAAAGTACAAATTAACGTTATTGCACGCCAAGTTGTAAACAGAAATGGCGGACCTGCCGACCAGCTATATTATCGTTTGTTGAGCTCTGTTAGCCAGTTTTAATGTTATCAAATATCAATAAACTCTTCTAATATTTCGACCCTGATTTACCGCTAAATACCAGCAAATATTTGAAATAGTTCACAAGCAGTGATCGATGAATTTGGATGTACGTTGAAAACATGAAAAGTTGTAACATTGTACTCATTCATATCAGTACCAATATTGCTTCAATATCGAATTTGACAAGAATAAAAAATTATCAGCATAAAACATCAGAAATATAAATCAGCTATATAATAAAGGAGTTATTAAACTTACATGGTGAATAATATGTTGACGGTGCTACAGTTTGAGGGAGTGCAGCTACATATACACATATTTTGTAATGTTCATACCTTGACCATTCGACCAGGTTCAATTTAAACAATATCTATTTGCTAAATACGCAATACATTAATGACATCAGGGAGCAGAAACAGCGTATTTAGTTTTCTTTTGGAGTTTTAAATTAAATAATTATTTAAACATGGACATTTTTACAAACATGAATGTGACTGAAATATTTCATACTATATACATGTACATTATATTTCTGCTGCCTTAACTATGACTTGCTTAACCTTTGACGCGTAACTTGTTCTGAACTGTATATCCTCTCGACTGCCTCTCCTTTCCTTATTTCTACTCCCAATCTCAAGTCATTAATTGTGTGATAAAAATGCCTAAGTCTTGTTGTAAACCTTTCAATTTTGTAAAACTGTGTGAACAGCAGTGCTTTTGAACATAAAACGCATTTCAATGTAATGATGATTTGGGATGAATCGATAAATTCAACATCATTGCATAAACATGCGCGGAATTAGAAGTTTTCTCTAACCCCCCCCCCCTCCCATTTTATGCGCATCTAACTAAAAAAAAATCCCCTCGTAGCAATGACATGTTTCAGAAGAGAAAATTAGAACAATTTTATGATATTGTACATAATCCTAATCTTCACACATTAATATAGGGCTCACAGCGGGTGTGACCGGTCAACAGGGGATGCTTACTCCTCCTAGGCACCTGATCCCACCTCTGGTGTGTCCAGGGGTTCGTGTTTGGCCAACTATCTATTTTGTATTGCTTATAGGAGTTATGAATATTGATCACTGTTTGTTACCTTCACCTTGCATTAATGAAATATTTCAGCATTCGCATATAATTATTGAATAAATTGCAGCGTAGTTGAGCCCCTTTCCACTGTTGTTGTGAGGATACATTAAGATTTATTCACAAAACTAAAATGAATAAAAATAATTCAGTCGTTAATAGCAAGTGGCATGGTTGGTTATCGGGGGTGGGGACATCGTGGTTTACATTTCCGGACGTGCCAAGGAAATAGCTTTAGACGCGGAAAAAAACCCATTACATGTATTTTGAAAATGTTTTGGGCGAATTCCATTGATTTTTGTAATCTTTTGAATAACTTAAATCAATGGAGTTTGGATGCATTTGAAAGCTCGCGTTTCATATTGTAACGTACGACTGTGACGTATTAGTTAAATTTGTGTACACATAGCAACTGACTTTGATGGCGTCGATTTACATACGAGGCAAACTTCCGCCAGAGTTCGTTTGCTCACAAACCAAACTATTCCAGTTAGGCATTATGGGATAGCGATTTCTTAGGAACCACAATATCACGCGGCCGCGTATTCTGTGTGACGTTACCGTAGAATAACGGGAAAACATAACATCAAACGCAAACAGTTCAAAACAAGAAAGTAAACATTACTCTACATTATAGTTTGAACAGAGTCTCCCTAATTCTTGGTGACCTTTTGATCATTTTATGTTTAAAATAAAAGCCATACTTCTAAATTACTGCTCTTAATGTCAATGTTTTCAAAACTTATCTACGAACTACTTCTTTAGTGCCCGCGTGAGATTCGTTAATTCACAGTATACAAATCGGTATATCGTATTGCGTCAGTCAGGAGAGGTCTCATTCTCTCACCAGAGGGCGCGTTACGCAAGCTTCACATACACCTCTGTCAACGCTTGGAATCACGTGACAATATAATCACATGATATAAACAATCATTCTCGGTTTCCTTTCTCTTTAAAAGTTCAGTCAACAGGTGATACATCAGGCTCTTTTCATAGCCAACTGACACTTTAATAAGTGCATATATACCATTTAGCTGTTTGTCTCTTATTTTACAAGTTTTATCGTATTTTTACAACCTTTCTTACTTTTGATTCCATGTTTACATTTAAATCTCCACCACGTGTATATCCTACATTCATACGCATATTACGAAGTAGTTCCAAATTTATGATCAGAAAACAACGATTTTAATCAATTTACAGTAAGAATCAATTTGATTGCACCAAAAACATATCATAATATGACTAAATATTTAGTCCAAAACATAAATGTTGGATCAAAGAAACTTTTACAAGATTTCTGTAAAAAGCCGTTGACAGAGGTGTAGTGCGAGGAGCGCACGGAACTCTGGGTAGAGAATGGATAGGTCTATACGTAGATGAGGCCTCGACGGGGAGTTTGAAACACGAGGTTCATTTGCGGTTACGGAAGCTATCGAGAAGTTACAATTGGAGCCATCGCTGGCTTTGCACTAGCGATTACATGTATGCTATCTGATAAATTTGGAAAGGAATATCATTCAGATCACACTTGTCAATTTCCGCAACCGGAACGAACATTTGGACGTAGATCGAGCGCAAGGATTGCATCGAATTGATGCCATTGTTCGCCTGATGCGCGCATGCGGATGAGATTTAAAGTCTAGAATCGATCCCCTGTATAATGTGTTATTTCCAAGATTTAATTTTCACAAGAGTTTCAGTTTTGGTATCATTAAAATCTTTTCCACTCTAAACACATAAGTGGAAGTTGATAGTGGTATAATATCTTAGCTATATATGATATCTACGAAAGCCCAGAAGGCTCATTCGAGATTCGAAATTCAAAATACGAGATTCGAAATTCAATATACGAGATTCGAATTTCGAAATTCAAAATCCAAATTAACCAATCAAAATGTAGATCACAATAGATTAAAGTTTAGAGAGTACATATTGTATATGTATATAAATTTAAAATATGACAGATAGCTTATTATCCTAATATGTTTACCAAACATCGAACCATTTCTTTTAAAACTATAAAAGTTATGATGTATACTTAGCATGCAGACAGGCCCGTAGAAAGCGGGAAGGGAGGGGGCAGAAAACTTGTTCCAACTCCCACATATTAATTCTGCACTGTATCTGATAACCAGGTCAAATAATGACGAATACACCTCATAATGTACCTAAATTGAAATCGTATTTGAAGCCTATTAACTGATGATACCCCTCCAACAATTGATCCTAGTTAGATTTTTTTCAGTTAAGTATTTATCAATATATGGCAAGCCCTTTTACTATTTATTCGTAAAATAAGACATTTCTTTAAATAAGAGAGATATCTTTATTGGTTAAAGAGATATCTCTGTAAGTTACAGAGATATCTTTTTAAGCTAGGGAGATATCTCTTTAAGCAAAAAAGATATGTCTTTAAACAAAAGATATATCTCTTTTGTTTAAAGAGATATCTCTTTACACAAATGAGATATCTCTTTACGCTTGGGAGATATCTCTTTCTCTGAGAGATATCTCTCAAAGCTAGAGAGATATCTCTCAGTGAGAAAGAGACATCTCTCTAGCGTAAAGAGATATCTCTCTATCGATGTAAAAAGAGATATCTCTTTAAGTTAGAGAGATATCTCTTTAAATTTTCAAAAAGAGATATCTCTTTAATCTAAAGAGATATCTCTTTAGATCCCCCCGGTGATCATAATGACTTCTCCCTGTTGCATTGTCATTGAAATGATGTAACCTTATTTTTTAACCAAGCAAAATACTTCTAGTGTACAAATGGCGGGAAAGGTTGAAAAGGTGGTTAGGGTAATATTGTCAAGTTGCCGAGAGGCAAAATCTAGTCTAGCTCGCATATTTCATCAATTTATTGTCTTTGTTTTTTGTTACCTGTAAATGTATGCATTTCACATGCGGTAAAAGGCAAAATCTTCCCACGGGATTGCAGCCATCAGGGTGTTGCTAAAACGCGGAACGGAAAACGAAACGGAACAGAATTTAAGAATTAGAATGATTAATGTAGATGAGATAACGGTAAAAATCGGAAGGGGGGGGGGGGGTCATTTTGATTAAAATCAACAATTTGGGAATTGTTTACAAGCGATAAAACAACTTTATCTTAAAATTTTGCATCAGAAATTGATTAATCGAATTTAGTTAAACGTTAGCATTTTACAAGAATTCCGAAATTTCGGCAATGACAGAAGTGTTAGCGAGCAGTGACACCTATGGGTAGCGAATGAAAAGAACACACGTGGTTTATACCTCCCCCCCCCCCCCCCCCCCCCCCCCCGGTGGCAAAACGTCATTAACGCACATGTACACGTATTTACACATAATACCGTGTATGTGTGTACTTACAACAAGGAGTGTGATATGTATAAAACAATAATAATTCATGATCTTATCTAGTCAACAAGTTAAACATCTTTTGTTTGATTTATCATTTTTTAACGAACAGGAGAATTAGTAACCGCAACACTCCAATACTAAATAGGGAGGACTTCTGGCAGTTAATTTTTAAACTAAATACTACATTTGGATTAATAATGAGATTACTTTTAATTCCATTTAAGCATAAATTCTGTGTTAGCTATTTCATATATTATGAAATAAATCTGTTAATTCCTCTTACTACTGGTCGTAAACTTCACCCTAGTTAACATTGGTTTTGTTTCAATCTTTCTTTCCTGTTGCATCTCTTCAGTTTCAACACTACTCCGCAGGATATCGGTAAATGTACGAACTTTCACATAGATTCATCCCAAATGAGGAAAAACTTTTCTTCACCGGACTCGTTCGCTTTAAAATTTGATGTGATACATAAATGTATATTGTACCAGGTGTAGAACTAAATTCAAACTCAGTTATTTTATAAACGTATTAAAAGCACGTTCGATTAAAAAAGGCTATGTTCGGGGAAAATTGTTCAAAAAATTATTTTATCTTTTACAATGTTGTTTTGGGGTGGTGGTGGTGTGGGGGGGGGGGGGGGGGGGGGGGTGGTGGTGTACCTTTTATTCATTGGATTGGCTCATAAAATCTTTTCTTACCATACCAGCCAGAATAAAGTAATAGAATTTGAAAGAGGATGAATTATAATTCAAGTCTTTTTCAGTATGTTACCTTATTTATTTTTTCTTCATTTGTGAAACAACATGCTGTCAAAATCTGAGGAGGGGGGGGGGGGGGGGAATGGTGCCAACAGACGCTTGCTTAATATTTTTGTTAAAACTTACTATGCAAAATATTAAGCAAGCGTCTGTTGGTACATTCATCCACAAAACACACCGTGTAAAAATACATAATAATGCATTGATATGAGGTATCAATATGAAATGGTGGATTCTGAGGATGACTTCCTGGACCCATATTTACTAAAGTTCGAAGACGTAGACGTAAACGTAGGATTTACGTCTGACTTAAGATTAGAGTTACGTACTCATGAAATGGTATTCACAAAACCGTTCGTAGCCGCAAACGTAACTTACGATGTACGATTGCACTTACGCGTGCGCAGTGGCTATTTTCACTTCGAAGCGTAGAAAGTGTGAATTTGCACATTTACTTTGAATTCCCTGCGCTACCGCCGCATTATGACGAAAAAGAACACAGAACTTTGTGAGAAAGCAACGAATTTCAACGTATACGTATGCCTGCCAACGGCATGTCGATCAACTGTACCGTTATTCAGTGTTGTTTACAAATCCAAACGGAAGGTTCATCAAATTTAACGCATTTGACTTGTGCATGGATCTGCGATGCTGTAGGTGTTCAAAAAGAAGTCGGCATGGACTGACAAGTAAGTTAAGTTGTTTGTGTAGTAATAACCTTAAATGTTTTACCACTGACTACTCGTTACTAGGCCCCTAAATAATGTTAAATTGACTTCAAGGGGATTCAGTACATGACACACATCGCAAAATCACAGTCCCTTATTCATTTTGTTCTCAACCTATGTAACTGCTATAATGCCTGGATCTTAATTTCTAAATAGTGAGCACATATACATATGTGTTAGTTATTTACAATTTTATATGTGCCCACTATTAACACATTAAGACACAAGCTCATTTGTGTACATGGTAACTTCAAACTTTTGACAATACCACAATTGAAATTCAAAATTATTTATCCCATTTTTTTAATTTCATGACTGGGACAACATCAAAGCAGTATCATAGCTACCAGTACACAAGTACGCACATGCTTTCACATCATTTCGCAAAAAGAAAAACAAGAATATTGGTGAAAAATGAATCTAAAATATACATTATATATACAGGCACTAATTCTAAAATGTGTGATTTGTACATGCCCCTCTATTGCTGCATTTGCATGGTTATAAAATATGAAAATTATTATTGCTTTAACAATATATACTCTGGACGAACAGGTAGATAGGGTGAATGAAATCTGTACCAGATGAGAACAGTTACAGTCTCTTTTAGCATCATTTCAATTATTGCTTGTGCACATCCATGTGCAAAACTTTCAGAAAATATTGTGAAACAAAATCGCATTCAAATACAGTTGTACAAGTGTGAAGTCAGTGTTAATTTATTTAATGTAGAATAACATTGACTATATATTAATTGGAGATATTAGGTGTGATATACATGTAACATGCACTAGATATCCAAGTTAGCTGACCTCTGTTATTTTTCAAAGGGTCATAAAGGTGGTCAAGAAATAAATTGCCAACAGACAGCAGCATTCCTTGATTTAGATGCATTTCTCTTCATGCCCTCTCCTGAAAGATTTTCCATGATGCCTCAGGGTTAGGATTGGGATGCAAGATGTACAGTACATATATATGATGTAAGTATATCCACTGTTTGTACACATTTAATCATTTCTGTACTTACAAAGTTTTAAAAAATCCAAAACAAATTATGGTACATGATGTAATGATTTTTGTAATGCATTGATGATTAAATCCTTAGGCAAAGATTTAAGAACATAAATTTATGAGTTTTTATGATCAAAGTTTGTCCATTTTGCATGTTTTGTACCTGTCTGTCTAAGCATCTCTTCACCTCTTTGGCAAATAGAAATTTAACCAATCTAAGGACATACACTATGTTTCTTTGAAATTATTTTTTATCTCCTCGATATTAAAAATTCTTGCATGATTTCCAAAATAATAGCAGTAATTTTGTCACCAAAATTTGAAATCAACACTCAATAAAAATTGCTCTATATTATATATTTCTGATCAGTAATAACACATGTATTCAGTTATTTGAAACACCTTTTAATCTCAAAGCAAGCAAATGAATATATGTAATTTTGGTGATTAAAATAATTATTATCTTGCAAGCCAATAATTCTTCTTTATATATTTCTTTACACTAAAAGCGGTTATCAAATGTACTTTTATTAGGTCACCTGAGTTTACTCAGTAACCTATTGCAATTAGTTTTCATCCGTCGTGCGTTAACAATTGAACATTTTTAACTTCTTAATAACTACCAGTCCAATTCTTTTCAAATTTGGTATGAAGCATCATTGGGACAAGGGGGACCAATTTTCAAAAATCTTCTTATCAAGAAACACACATATAAGAAAAACTAAATGCATAGTGATGTAAATTTAATTTCCCCCAGAGTAAGGGTTTTGACCCCAGGGTGGGGCCAAACTTAGTATATAGTATTTATGTGTAAGTTTGATGATACTGTATAAAATATAAATGCAGAAAAGGATGTACAAAAAATGGTGAATTTCACAACCCATGGTTATGACTTTAAGATGAGTCCAAATTAGTCTTATCCTTAGATGTTTTCATGTGAATACACCTATTTAAATCCTTTCATCAGTGTATGCACTTTGAGGGATGTGAAGTTTTAAGAACACATCTTGTTTTATACTGTTGCTGAACATTAGAATATAATTAGCTTAGATATTTAGAACAGGAAATTTTTTCTAGATTTCATAGTCCGTGGAAGTAATGATACTTTTCCACTAGTATTCAGGTGGCCAATAAGGCCTGTGGGCCTCTTGTTAGGTTTCTGTTGTTTGTTTTTTTTTTATTTTACTAAAGAAATATTTTTATTTGTCAGTAATACATATTCCTTTGCCATTGGGAGATTTTGAGAGATAAAAATGGTTGCCATCACTTTCACAGCAAATATGCCCCTTTAAATTTATAATGTTGTACTACCATGTATTATATATCAGCCTGAGTAGCTCAGTGCAAAGGTACCAGGTTCAATACTCAAGTCAATTGTGCTAAAGATTTTTCTCACCTTCTTTGCTACATTAAAATCCCATTCATATACCTTACTGCAGTACATATCAGCTGATTTTACATTTCTACTTGCCACAACCAGGAACTATCAAAATATGTTAACTCTAGACTAATTAAACCTGAGAATTTTGTAGAAAGAAAATAGAATGCAAGTGAATTGTACCTGAAATGTCACAAAAAATTATCTTTTATTTATAAAGTGAGTGACCTTAACTGAAACTTACCATTCTTGGTTAAAAAGTATTTTTTCTGGTTTGGAAAGAAGCCAATTTCATTACAAGGGGAATGGTTAATGAAAAAATACTAAAGTTGACCTTGGGGTCATTTGAAATCTTTTTCTTAATATGGGCTCTTGGGTTATAAATCATTAAAATTAGAAACTGTAGATGATACTTAATGATATCTTCCCAGAAATGGTGTACGGTAGATAAATATAATGTAAATAAAATCAGTATTATCACAATTTTACAGTTTATTTAACTAACAATTATGTTGCATGTATTTTTCAAGCCTTATGAATTTTGATTGCAGTGTAATGACAGTTGTTTATTTAAATCAATGTAATACTATTATTTTTCTAGGTCTATGGGTACATTGCTGTAATGGCCTGCAAAATCTTTTGCGAAAGCGAGAAATGTTCATCTTCCATTCCATGATTGTGTAAAAGGACGAGCAGAGGAATGATTCAAAAATATATGGCAGGATTGAGAATCTAACCCATGACCCGTAGTCTGGTACTCTACCCACTGATCAATCCATGCTGATGGTCCATCTGCTACATTGATGTCATCTTATATATTTATTTATTCATTTATATCATATGGACATTTAAAAAATGACAGTAAAATAAAAAAAAGTTTGATATTCAGCAAAATAGAATTTGTTACAATACATGTTTAAGAAATTAAGTACATGTATTGTTATGCATACAATTATGTACATGTAATTATATTTGTTAATAGATAAATTTTTAGATGAATTTTCATGTTGTTATTGATATTGACATGTACATGTATTACTTCCATTTCTAGAATGATTTTAACATCTTGATATTAAAAAAGATGACATAATAAATAAATCTTAAATATTTGTCAACAAAGTTGTCTGGTGGGTTAAAATTTGTAAAGAGGAGCATTAGTACATATGTTAGTTTAATGTGAGAAGCCTTCAGAATGAACTTTTATCAGTGAGATTTTTGTAAATTGGAAGGGGGGGGGGGGCTTCAACAAAATAATATGTATGTTGAAGGCATCATCCTTGGAGTTTGGTAATATACACTGCAAAGACTTTTACCTAGCTGATCATATATAAAGGTCAATTACATACAAATCATGAATGGTAGAAAGATTCATATATATGCATTATCAATGAAGGTTTGACTCCTGTAGGATTATAGTTGAAGGAAATGGCACTCTGAAAGATTGATAGTCTACACATGACTACACTAGTAGGCATCACAATTGCTCTCTGAAACAAATTACACAGAATTGTATTCTTGGAATGAAATGCATATCTTTTTTTTTTAAATAAATATTTATTTAGAGGCTCATTTCCCTGTTGTGTAAGTTACAATGTAACAAATAGTTATTTGGACTACCAATATTTGCTTATAACCACAAAGTAAAGATCACATATCTATAAGTATAGAAATAGTTTTTCTATAGCTGTCAATCACCATGTATTCTTGTACACACAGTGACTCTCTTCTTTTCAAATCTAAAACATTGCATGTTTGATTGCATAGATATACATTAATTCTACCATGTTTGGAAAATTAAAAAAAAAAATGTATTTCCCTGAAAGATGCTAGACCTACCCTATATAATAAAATAAATGGCAAATATTTTTTTTTTTTTAAATAACCTGCATGACTAAAATAAAAAGCTTCCCAATTATTTCTAAAGGCAAGGTTAGATCCACCCAGTCTGATTAAAATCAAATTTCGCACTTTGCTCGATATACGGACAGCGACTGTCCGTATATCGAGCGAAGTGAGAGGTTTGATTTTAAATCAGACTGAGATCCGCCACAAGGTAAATTAGATCGGGCTCAAAAAATTTAGAATTGTCACACAATTGCAGATGATCTCAAAGAAAACGATAATCTGAATAAATACAATTAATTTGTGTATTACTAACCAGCTTATATGCATCTAGAGGGTTTGTAAGGTCTTTACGCAAGAAATTATCGATAAAAATGACTAGTCGCCATTTCCTTTGTTTATTCTTAAAATTACGATCAGCTTACGTGTACTAGTATAGCACACGTAGAGTTGCGCTTATTTATGACGTAAATCTACGTCTACGACTGATAGTGAATACCGTCCCACACGTAAACGTACGCTACGTCTAGATTTACGCTATGTTTACGTCTACGAACTTTAGTAAATATGGGCCCTGTTCTCTCTGTAATTTCTGCATTCCTTATTCAAAATGAATGCTGGACAACTCGCCCTCAAGACAAGTCGCCCCCTCTTAGGACAACTCGCCCTCTCATAGGACAAGTCGCCCCCTTCTCTTGAGACAACTCACCCCCAATACTATATATAAATATATTATCACATTTTATTTTTATTTTGTGTGTGTCTGTTATTTACACCTTTAACCCTATAAAGATACGTCTTTTTATTTCATACTTTAACACGAATGGTAAATTCTAATAGAATTATACACAGATTTGATTATTGTGTTGCAGGGGTGGTGGTTTGTAAATGTAGAAATAACGAACTCCTGGCTCAGGGCTCACAATGCAGTCATTTATTGCATGGTAAAACGAATAAGGATGATGACGATGATTACATAATGTTGATTACAAAATGTCCATTACAAAACATGGCCCTAAAAGACAAAATAGTAACAATGAATATCACAGCGATTTACAATCAATAGAGAGTACATTTCAACCTTAAGAGTTATTTCCCTTAATTCAAATATAGTAAAATATACTTTATTCAAATATTTACAGTTACATTAAAAATAATGTAACACTATGAAATTACATGTTTTAAATATAATAAAAGGTAATATCTTTTAATTATCTATCTATGGGACAAGGCCCAATTCATGCAAACATCAAAATGCTGCCTGGATGCTTCTAATCTATTTATAACAAATATATCATTACAGTATTATATACACTATAACAACTATAGATATAATATAAGCATATACTGAGAGGAAATAACTTTAAATTGATATTTACTGTTCTTCATAATATTTAAACTTTCACTCTTCTCTCAAACAGTGATATTAGTTATATATACATATTATGAAGATAAATGTTAATAAAATTAGTACTTACTGTCAGATCTGGATTTGAAGGTCTAATAATGTCTTTGTCAAAACCAAAATGCCAAATCAGCACAAAGATACCAAAACTGCTCAAATGCAAACCACAACCAACCTGACCAAAAACTCTCTAGATTCTAACTGAATAAAACTCAGTTCTACAGCCAATGAAATAGCAAGACCTGTGAACCTTTTCACTCACCTATTACAATAAGTAAATAAAGGGGTGGATCTGGGAATTTGACTTAAATCATAAAATGTGCTTTTAATTCCATATGCACTATTCATGTTTATTAAAATACGGTATCATATAATATATACAAGTTAAAACACACTGCTACAATTGCATTTCAGAAAAAGTTATATTTTTCATAAATCAATTGGCAAGGGAAATTATTGATCTTCAGGTAATTGATTAAATGTCTCCATTACTGAGAAAATTTTGGGGTTTGGGGGTGTGGGTTTTTTCTTCTTCTTTTTTTGTTGTTGTTGTTGTTGGTTTTTTTTTTTATCGATATAGTATACAATGTACATAAGAGTAAAGGTGAAGCATGAATATTCTGATACATGTAATCATCTTTTAATGCGTTTCTCAACTAATTCCCGTTGAAAAATAATAAAATTCCCATTTTAGAAATTGTATAACGGCTTTGCTTTATTGATTCTTTTTACGCGGGGTGATTCTTTTTACGCGGCGATTTCAAAGTGTAAAGAACTCTGATGATGAGTACCTCATAACGTTTGAAGTAAATTTATAACAGCTTGGGGGAAATCAAACAATTAGATTTAACAACAGACGCAGATTATTGATAATTATACTACGTCAGCTGTAGACCAAGCTAATACTCTCCCTATACCAAACGCTAACTTGTTTCCGCTGAAATTATATATTTTACATGTACATGTAATAGTGTGGATTGTATAGGTATATAAACAACTCAACACCAATGGTAGGGTTCTATCAGAGTTTGTATTCTTTTCTAATTAACTCTGAAATATATAACAAGAATATCACATATAATATATATCATGAATTAAAACATATAGTATAAAAATATCAACAAAGAAAACTCATTTGCTCAGCACAGTTTACAACCAAGAGTTATTCCCCTTAATAGTGCTTATAAGGATATATTTGACTATTGATTACTATATGCTATAAATAATAAATAGATTTATCTTACTCGACTATTGCACTTAATTAATCATAGACTATTAATAAACTTGATAAGAATATTCAGAACTTATCATAATGCAAAGAATATACAAAAAAATGCAATGTCATACCTATGTGTGACACAGAGCCAAACTTCTGGTCAGGTCCAAAATATTCTATATGCTGGTAACAAATCTATATAGAAATAATGAAATATCAAATACTTGTGTGAAACTAATGTTACATTACTTATTCACACAAGGAAATCATAAAAAGTAAAAATAGCTGAATACTACTCGAACACTCTGACATTCACACATAACATATTTAAACTACTACATTTGATTCAATCATGATTTATAGTTTTAATATACATTCATACTGATATACATTTTACTCTTTAGTTGTAATTGATAACTTAAAGATAATGTAGAAATGCATATGATCACTCTTACTCAATTACCATCATAGAAAATGCATAAAATCTAACTATTCAGCAAATGTATTAATTCAAAGTAAGCACATGTACTTTGAATTATATATGATCATAAAAACTCAAAAGAAAGTCATATTTACTTACAGTCAAATTGTACTAGGAAAATCTTCTGGAAAACACTTCTATATTCTTAGAAGACAATTCAAAATGTGAACAATAGTAAAGAGAGGGAACTTAGACAACCAATGAAATTGGAGAGTTCTATATTCTATAAATATTTACATGGTGCTATTACTGACCATTATGATCTCATAATCTATAAATAACTTTAGAGATATTTGCATATACTATTAAGTTGTACATAAAATAAATTAAAAGTAAAGACAACTTTTGTCATGTACTAATCTTCATAATCTAAATAATGAAATAATATATTTACTTTAGAAAAATATCACCCTGTCACATACATAAAAGTGATGATGAATTTACTGAACCCAAACACTGGATTTTCACTAAAATCTTTCGTCTTGCATAAAAAGACACGAAGTTCGGTGTTTATGTGAACACGTCTTATTGTCTGTGATGTATATACTATCTATAAGAAATTCATTAATTTTTGCTAAAACACCTCTTTGATTTAGACCAAAAATAACAAGTGTAAACATGTATTATATGTATGATATGAAGGAGCGAGATATCCCAAGAGAGGGGGCGAGTTGTCTTGAGGGCGAGTTGTCTTAGGGGCGAGTTGTCCTGATACCTTCAAAATAAGCTCTTTGATTTTGCAAAATGTTGACCTCCTCATTACATTATTGCATAATATATTTTCCGTTTTCCGTTCCGTCTTCCGTTCCATTTTCCGTTCTTTTTTTTTTTTTTAGCAACACCCCAGCCATCATTGTAAGATTTGTTTTGGCGGGCTTCCGCTTTAGGGAGAATTACCTAAGTATTCAAACTAATAAAAATATTGGAAAGAGATATCTCTTTCTTTTCCAGAGATATTTCTTTTTCAACGATTAAAGAGATATCTCTTATACTTTGAGAGATATATCTGTAGGAATTCTTAGAGAGATATCTCTTTAAGTGAAGGAGATATCTCTCGAAGTAAAAGAGATATCTCTCAGAGTAAAAGAGATATCTTTTTAAGTGAAAGAGATATCTCTCTAAGTGAGAGAGATATCTCTTAAAGTATAAGAGATAGCTCTCAAAGTGAAAGAGATATCTCTTAAAGTGAAAGAGATATCTCTTTAAGTGTAAGAGATATCTCTAAAGTAAAAGAGATATCTCTCTGAGTAAAAGAGATATCTCTCTGAGTGAAAGAGATATATCTCTAAGTGAAAGAGATATCTCTTATTTAGAGAGATATCTCTTAAGATTAAGAGATATCTCTCATTTTAAAGCGATATCTCTTTAAAATAAGAGATATCTCTTTAATCTAAAGAGATATCTTATTTTTCGAATAAATAGTAAAGGGCTTGCCATATCAATAGGTTAAATGCTAGTATAATCCATCTGCTAGAGTTTCAGAGGCGACACTTTTATTATGTTTTCATGTAAGCCTATTTTTTTCTTTTAATTTCATTACGTTTTATTTTCATGCTAATCGATTTTATTTTATTGATCTATTTTCATTAGGAAATCTACAAGGAACGTAGCCCTGGGCGTTGACGGAGGCTGTGGGTGTATGGGTCAAGAAAAATCTATATACAAACAATTGAGGAAATTCGAACTATGAATAAATATTTCTCTTCTTTCTACATTTTTTTTTAGGTTCCAGGAAGTGTGTCATTACAACAGAATACTAATCTATACACGTCTTAAAAATTATCTCATCCCACTGATTCACGAATATTATACTACAGGAACCGGTAATTTTGTGTGTAACATAATAATAGTAGGGGTCTATACTATACCACCCCCTAATTTTTATTAGGGGGTGATATAGTGTAGAACCCTACTGTTATTATTACAGACAAAATTACCGGTTCCTGCGATGATACATACATGAACATAGAACATGTACATTATCAATCAATGGGATACCGGTAAGCTATTGTATTTTAAAACGTGGATGAATTAGTGTTCTGTGGTAACGGCGCACGTAGATAAGCTTCCTGAAACATAAAGAAAATATAAAAAGAGACAACATAGATCGAAGAAAAATATTTATTCATGGTTCGAATTTCCTCCAGGCGCCTATAAAAGATGAACGGGTGGGGAAGAAATTTGCACCGGTACCTGAAGTATCGATACTCAACACCCACCCATTCCCTTTTCTGATTTTTCCCCCGACGATAATTCCCCCAAAATGTGTGGATCCCTGGTCAATTCCCATCCCTATTTCGATTTATATAATCGTTTCACGCTTTTTGTAAGCTTTAGAGATTGGCCTTCTACCGGTATAATAGTATATACATTTTATCATACCAGTAGAAGGTCAATCTCTAAAGCTTACAAAAAGCGTGAAACGATTATATAAATCGAAATTGGGATGGGATAGAGAAGGAATCCACACATCTCGGAGATATTATCGCAACAACAACAAAAATCAGAATGGAGGGGGGTGGGTGGGGGGTTGTGTTGGTAGTAGTGTCGATACTTCAGGTTCCTGTGGACATTTGGTCAAACACTAAAATGGGTGGTTTGTTCCCAGTTACTTTTCACACACCTCCTTTTTTGAAATTGCTGGCTGGTTACTGGTCTTGTTAAACACACGATAATCAATATACCGGCAATGCTTGAGTTCAGCACCCCCCCCCCCCCCCCCCCCCCCCCCCGGAGAATAAGCTACATGAGTTGAGTTATAAGTATGTTTGTTGAACATCTCTTTAATGCATATCAACAATGTGTTGCATACCCCATAAGTCCAAAATAAGCCCTTTTTATAAATACCGGATATTAAGGGTATACATTAAAAAGACTTGTTTTGAGTTATTTTGGACTTTAGGGGTATGCAAGACATTGTGACATGCATTAGAGAGATTTCCAACAAAAATAAACTCGTGTAGGCTATTCGGGTGGGTGGGGTGGGGTTTCCTGAACCAATGCACTTGTGTCATTGCTAACTCAAACATGTACAGTTATTTTCATTGAAAATATATTCTATGAATATGATCATTCAGGTAGAAAAAATGGTAATTCTAGTAAACCGATAGATTAATCTAAAATCAGAATGCATTGCCACAGGGTGTCAGTTAATCAGTTAATATTCTTCATATAACCTTCAATTCTATTTTTAGATAATTCAATGTGTACTATTTGAGGTGCATTCGTCATGCATTCGTCATTATTCGACCTGATTCCACCCCCACCCCCTTTCCGCTTTCTATGAACCTGACTTTCTACAGGCCTGTTTGCATACAATGACATGATTTATAATGTCAAAATATTTCTATCAATCCAGAGTAACATTGTCATTGTACTTAATTGTTACTCTGATGAGTCAGCTGCCTCAAAGAAATAAAAGAATCTGAATCTGAGCTGTTTGTTTCCATTAAATTGTAACAGAAAGCATGACTGTTAATATGTAAAAACTTGTTGTCTATCTAAATTGACGGGAAAAAAGAAGTTCTATAGATAAATACAGAAAAAATGGCTAGGAAATATAAGATTATTGTAAAAGATATATATATATAATAATTCCATCAAATTATTATTATTTTTTTTTATTGAAAATCGGAATGATTTAAGAAAATTCAGAATTTTTTAAAAGAGGGGGGGGGGTAATCCAAAGCTTATTACCTCCCTTGTATACTTAGAATTTATACACATTGTAAAGAACATCCAGATGGTGCTTCAAGAAAAAAGGAAAACAAATATTTATTGACTTGTTATTTTTGGCCACATCGTCCCACAAAGGTGGTGCATAAAAATTATTATGACAAATAAGTGTGGTTTTTTTTTTTTTGTTCGTTTTCTTTTTGTTTTGTTTTGTTTTTTGTTCTGTAAAAATATTAGAATAAATCCAGCGATTACTATACCGATAATTATTTGATTTGTTGGAAATTCAAAACATAGTAGTTCTCTTATACCGGTAGAAGGCCAATCTCTAAAGCTCACAAAAAGCGTGAAACGGTGAAATATAAATCGAAATAGGGATGGGATAGACAAGAAATCCACACATTTCGGAGAAATTATCGCCGCAAAAAAAAAAAAAAAAAAAAAAAAAAAAAAAAAAAATCAGAGAAGGGGGAGGGTGTTGGTAGTAGTGTCGATGCTTCAGGTGCCTATGCAAATATTTTCCCCACCCGTTCCATCCTTTATAGGCGTCTGTGTGTAAACAATGGAGGAAATTCGAGCCATAAATAAATATTTCTCTCCGATCTATGTTGTTTCCATTTATATATATTCTTTATGTTTTAGTTAAGTTTATTTATAGGAAGCTTGATTTAAAGTCTTAAAAGAAATGTTTCTTTGTTTGGTAAACATATTAGAAGAATAAACTTTGTGACCTACATTTTCATTGTTGATTTGGATTTTGAATTTCGTATATTGAATTTCGAATCTCGAATGAGCCTTCTGGGCCTTCGTAGATATCTTATCTACAAATTTGTTTTAACCCTCCCAACTGGTGTTTCATATCGTAACGTATGTCTGTGACGCCATACTTACATTTGTGTACACATAGCGACATACTGATGGCATTGTTACAGAAATTACCGAGTAGTTATAGTTGAAAGAATATGTAATGAGCATTTATATTTATAAGTGGTTATTCATTTTCAATGACAAGGTTTGTAATTAGAATGTTATAAATATTTAAGCACACACTTCCAGATTATGGAAAATATATCATGTGTTTTTGTTGTTGTTTTTAAATTTGCAATATTCAAAATAGTTCTTTATTTAGGCCTTGGTCAATCTAATGACGTTTTCCCAGGAAGTGGTTAGAGCATTGTGCTCAAAATCACACGGCCTCTCACCTCTGTTGGTGTGGGTTCGAATCCCGCTCGCGCCAGTAATTGAGAGAGTTTCCCAGTTTACTTTCGGAAGGTCGGTGGTCTCTTCCCAGGTATATTGTATCTGGGTTCTCTCTTCCACCAATAAAAACTGGGCACCACCAGATAACTGAAAAATTGTTGAGTGTAGCGGAAAACATCAATCAATCAATCTCTGTAATAGATACGAGAACTAATTGAAAAAAATATCCATATGATTTTGGCAAAATTGCTTTAATTTTTCAAAAAAATTAAGTTTTAACATTTGTATATCACTTATTCTCCATTAAAGCGTATTATTGCTGTCGCTAACGTTTTTCAAAAATATATGTAAAAATATTTTGAAATTGAATGAATTTTTGTTACATGTAATAGGGACTATCGTACCAGCTTAAACACACAAAATGATGATTGAAAAATGAAATATTGTGAAACTACATTGATGAATACACCTAATATTTATCGAAATCATCGTGTCACTCATTGGCTTGTTAAAATTCAACGTTTAGTATTTAAGAATATCTAACTAATAATATCAGTCTTTTAGTTTAAAACCATTACATATGACATTCATTTTTAACCCTGAAATTTTCTAAGAAATCTGTTCATTGTTGTATTAGATGTTTGCTATTGATATATATACCGCCAATATTTAAGCAAGCTACGTTACACGTCTTATATGACACACGTAAAGGCCGAAAGTTTTACTATATTCTTATAGTTTGATGTTTAAAATTACATTGAGTCATCATTTTATTCATCCCACAATTATTTAAAACGGAAGCGACTATCAATAGAAACTTATTCCCTTTGTATCAGCCAGCGTAATAGTATTGTTAAGGATGCAATCTACGTTCCCTTCAGTGTTACGTCTTATGGTTTTCTAAAGTTTATTGATCATCATAATCACAAAGATATTAGGTTCGTGGACCAGTAAGAGGTAAGAGAGAGAGTTGATTTCATCGTGTACAGCTGTATATACAGTTATTACATCGTTGTTTGTAATCTACGTTGCTGCTTTTTTCAATTTCAACTAAATGCACTAATACTTCATGTACAGTGCACAGTACACCGTCCGTTACAGTAAAACAGATTCTCTTTGAATGACCTTCAACATGACATTTTCTTTGCGAACAAGGATGATTTAACCGATATATACTGACTGACTACAAATCCTGTTGGTCGCAGTGACAGGAGATATCGGATAATGAAAAAGGAACATTGCAATACTCTTCAACATTCAGTAATTCACAAGAATTCTTTAAATATTTGCAAAATTGATTTGCTAGTCGACTTTTACAGATGTTTCCTAAAGTTCTTACAGTTTGTAATTTTTATGCAAAATATTTTTGTCACGTAATTTATGTTACTATGTAAGATATCAATTGAATTTTTTGTTATTGAATTTCTTTTGTTACAAACTGCCTGATTTTAGATTTATGATATACTCATCTTTGAGTGCCCCCCCCCCCCCCCTCCATTTCTAAACATGTATGAGGGTTAAATAAGCTTTGAAATAAGTTTCTATATGGAGTAATACATTCAGATTACTATAAATATGCTTTGATATACATACATTATTTTCCTCTTTCAGTCTGCAGGCGCGGATCTAGAAATTTTTCAAAGGAGGGTTGAAGAGGAAATGCAGGGGCGGATCCAGGAATTGCTGTTATGGGGGCGTCACTTTATGAGGCAGGGGGTTTGGGGGCCGCATTGAGGCCCCCAGTGGGTTCAGGGCGAAGCTCTGGTGGGGGCCCAGGAGGCGAAGCTCCTGGATTCTACAGATTTTATAGGGCTTAAAATATGTCTCCTATTTAAGTCATTTTTACTATTTTCTATCATTCTTAATAAGGTGAAATTAGTAAAATGACGCAAATTTTAAGGGTTTTTGGAAAAAATTAAGTTCTCCCAATGAAGTAATTCAAGAAATCAAAAAGATTTTGTCATTCATTTCTCCGGGAAGGGAAGAAATTATTGCTTCTTTTATCGTTTAGTACATTTGTCTAAACAAGATACCACGATTTACCTTAAATTTGAAAATTTTAGGGGGGGGGGGGGGGCACCCCGTTTAAATCCACCACTAAAATGAGAGTTGTTATAACGTACGTTAACATAGTTAAACGACAACTTAACAGGAATGATATCAATTTGTATTTCTAAATTCAAATTTGGATTAATGTTATTGTATAATTATCAGACGTAGATCTGTCACGCTTGATTTTAAAACGAATCCTGTTTTAAAATGCATTCCCCGAGGGTCTCTACAGCCCAGTAGCTAAGTACTTCGTTACTAGCTTGAAAATACGGATGTATATTTAATTGCTGTTATAAAATTCAGAAATTCCATTTCAAAATTAAGGATTATCTCCCTCATGCATAGCTTTTATCCTTAGACGAATTTGATTCCACTTTTTTGGCACGCTGTTTTTGGCTATAATAGCTCTAAAACTTCATTGTTATTTCGGATTACAAACATTTCGGTTGAGCATCACTGAAGAGACATTATTTGTCGAAATGCGCATCTGGTGCATCAAAATTGGTACCGTAAAAGTTTTACATTCCGAGTTAATCCCAGTAATTCATATTTTAAAAATTAAAATGAAGTATGACAGATACAAACTACATAAAAGATAATTTGAATTATCATCACCTGATAGAAATGGTGATGCACAATTGTATAAACAATTTCCATCGCCTAGGATGTTAATAACTCTATAGTCTCTCTCTCTCTCTCTCTCTCTCTCTCTCTCTCTCTCTCTTTTAGCGAATCCAAGGGTGTGTGTGTTGCAACCCCCGTAACCCCCTTCTAGATCCGCCATTGGTCTTAAATAGAGTAGATTTTCATTCATAGCATCTCTTATTCGAAATTTTTATTGCATCTATTGTTCAATGCATACATTAAATTCTTTCTCATTAGTGCTGTTCTTTACGTACTGATGATGAAATCTACGTTCCCGTGAATTAAACATGTCTTAAGAAATCAAGTATGAAAATTACAAATATTTTGATTTTCGCATTTTCAATTTTAGTTGCTCTGTATGATAACGACCTTAAATTCTTTAACCGGGCAGATAATCTACAATTTTAGCTATATTTTCATTACGACTGTCATTTAAAGGGTTTTCAACCTGTTTGTTGTTATACACACTTTCACTAAAACAAAAATCTATTTTGTTCAGTTAATGATATATTTCAATGTGCATACGTGTTTTTGAATAAAGGAATTGAAGAATATATCATTATTAACATACATAATGCATTTTAGAATAGTAATGTACATGTATGCCCATGATTTTGTAAGTTACATTACCGTAAAGGGCTTGGACACGATGTGAGCTGGAAAATTGCAGATCTTATTTTTTCATTTTTATTATTTACAACGCTTAACTAAAGTATTTCCAATCGTTAGCCAAAATTTCAATATCAATTGTTGAGTTACAAGTGAGAAACAACACTCATAATTCCTGGTTATGTAAACAAGGCTCGTGTCATCTTTTTGTTTATATTTAGATTGCTCAATAGAAAATATCATGTTTAAAACAAAATAAGATGTGTCAAACATTGGAAACTGTTTAATTGTGTTCAGAATGAACTTGTAAATTGTAAAATCTGTTTTAAACGAAACTTTTACTAGTTATTTATCCTATGTAAACAAACACATGGCACGAGCATTGTTTACATAACAAAGAATTGTGAGATCTGTATCTCCCATGTACCTCGACAACTGACATTTTACTATGTTAATATCTACGTTCAATAAAATATCTAAATATAAAGTAGAAGTGGACGACTCTGCTGTGTTTTTTATTTTGAGTTCACTGGGATATATCGAATCGACATATGAATGAAAGGTTTTGCACCATCCTGCTGAAACCAGATATCATTGATATTAATGCTATTTTTGTCGAAGTTGGAGCGAATTTTCTCCTGAGCAAATGCAGATAACGCTCACTATTAACAGTTTGAACATCTCCATCTGAGTCCTCAAAACATCATGAACCAATCACACCAGAAGAACTCAGGGTAGCCCACACTGTGACTTTGACCCATGTGTTCGCTTCTGTTTTCTGTTCCTCAGAAACAACAATTCGTTTTATTCATAGAGCTCTGCTTTCAAATAAAAGTGCGTTTCATCAGAGAACCAATTTTTTCATGTTCCTGTATCCATGTTTCAAATTGCAAGCAATGTCCGCTTCTGTAAGATGCTGTATGATAGGTACAGTGCATGGAAAAAGAACAGAGGCTGTCAAATGTATAAAATATAGTTTATTGAGATAGATGGGCAGGGTGGAAGAGAGAGAGAGAGGGAATAATTAATGTTAATGATGGACGTCACATTATATATGTAATGAAATTGCAAAGTTAGGACATATTCATATATATGTAAGACTCCAAAGTGCGATGGGACTCCAAAGTGCGACGGTCACGCCAAACCTCGATGGTCTGCGCCAAACTCCGATATTGTGACACGCCAAACTGCGATGGTCCACACTCATGCGCCAAAGCGCGATGGTCTGGCACTAAAATATCAGTGTAAAATCCATGCATAAAATATAAGAAGTTCAACTTATTTCATCACCATCTAGTTGTCGTGTTATTAAACACAAAATTTTCCAACGCGAAATAGTATAGAATGTTTTGTATTATAGCATATTTCCAGGATTTTGTTACGTGTACGTCACAAGTAATAAATGATCATGAATTAAAGAATGTTTGGGCGAAGTACCGGTAGATAGTTCGACAACAAATGTACTTTGACTCTCTCACTATCCTCAACCATGTATACCTTGCCGTTGCTGTCGTCCGTGTTTCATTTTGAAAGACGTTAAGAATGACGTCACAATGACGTGACGTCACAAACGCTACAGAACTTCACACCATCGGACTTTGGCGTCCGTAACTTTAATAAACCATCGGACTTTGGCGTCCGTAACGTTAATAAACCATCGCACTTTGGCGTGACCATCGCACTTTGGAGCGACCATCGCACTTAAGAGTCTTACATATATGAAATAAAAATCAACAAATTGCATAGGAACTACTCAATTTTATAGTCGCATCCATGAAAAAAAAAAGAAAGATGCAAGATATAACATCTTCAAACTTTCAGAAGATACTATATATATTATATTGTATTTTATATATATATATATATATATATATATATATATATATATATATATAAAGCACTAAATAATCACAACTAGGTACTGAAAATTTTCGCCCCAGCCCGGGGTCGAACCAGCGACATCAGTGTGTATAAGTAGCGCTTTAGGAGCATAACAAAACTTCCTTTTTAGGGAAGTCGTTGTGGCCGAGTGGACTTACGCACTGGTTTGACAATCTTGCTAGGCGGTGGGTGCCGTACGTCGCTGGTTCGACCCCGGGCTGGGGCGAAAATTTTCAGTACCTAGTTGTGATTATTTAGTGCTTTATATATTAATTAATTGATTTTCACATGTATCGTTTAGATCCTAGGGGTAAACGTAAGGTTGGGTGTTATAATTGTTTGTTTGTGATTTATATATATATATATATATATATATATATAAACTATTATTATTATTATTATTATGCGTCTCCAACGTTTATTTCTTAACGCTTTATGTTAACCGAGGTAAAGATCTATATTTGTTGCTTATTTTATAGTAACTGCACAACTTATTTATTTCTCCGATTGCGTTGCCTTTTGAATACTCTTTAAAAATCACACACAAAAAAGAGCATGGATAATATTTCGTAAATTCTGACAAATAATTAAACATTGTAGAATAAACATCGTATTTCGAAGTTGCTGTGGTTGTGCATGGAGTGGATTTATTAATTCTTCATATTCATTGAGAATTGGAATTCAATATTCATAATTTTACTGTATTTCAATCAAGATGAGTGCAGAATCGAGGCGCTGTCTAGGATTTTTCAAAATCACCCTTCAAACGTATATGAATTATATGATTGAAAATATTACAAATTATGACTGTAAACAACAAGGATACTGAACAAAGCTATATATTTGGTATTGAAGACAACTAATCATTTATATCACTCGGGGTTTTCCACTACAAAGTCAGTAACAATACAAAATGAAATATAAAACCTACTTCTATGTCTATTTGAAAATTATCTACACATCAATTTACAGAATTAGTTGATGATATATACTTTGCTAGTATCTATCGTGCGAAATAATTAAAGGAAAATCCCAAGAATGAAATTTTGTTATATGCATTAAAAACTATTCACACACGTTTGGATATTCATAAGTATGAGCTAAAGGGTTTACCTAAATATTCATTCTAAATATATTGTTCGGATTTCTCAAAATATATTAAATTATTCTTCTTATTTGTGGAAGATATCCACCGTTACATACGGAGAGGGCAGACTAAAATATCGTAAAGAAGATGGGGGTGGGGGGGGGGGTGGGGTGGGTGGGGGGGGGGGACAAATGTGTGAATAAAATCCACCAAAACAACAAAAACACAACACTTTCAGGAAATTTACCAATCCAGAGTACCTGTTACTCTTTCTTTGCTAATTTAGTCAAAATAATTTTTTTTCTGTCTTTAAATAGGGAATACCACACACACACACACATGAATGTTGGATTAAGAACAAATACATATTCAGAAAAGTAAAACAGGATAGCTATAAAAACATGTACATCCTAAAATCACATGATTAAGTCTTTTGTCCAGATAATACAATGACATGCTTTCACTACATTTTGTACCTATATTTCGAAATATATCATTTATGATAATACATTAATAGTCATGCATTACATTATTGAATATTTCCGAACATGTTCCAAGACATATCATTCAATTGTTTATAAAATGACATAATTAAAAACACAAACGAAATTCAAGAAAATAAAACTATAAAAATATCTGTGTTAGATGTATAGAGGTAAAAGTGATTGTTCATAATTGATGAAAAGTAAAGATGAAGAATGGACGTCTTGAATCCAACTCGTACTTTTCTGTCGAACCCGGTTATTTAAAGGTAATGGTTGACCTACATATTTTCATATATTGCTGAAATAAAAAATGTATTCTTAATTATTTCAGAGAAAACGAATGTTTTAAATAACACAAAACAATATTATCAGCAAATCTTTACAATATTTGATGAATAAATGATCTAACTGTACTGTAATAAACAAAGATTACTCATCGAATTTTACATTGAAATCATTGGAAAGCAACATGATTTTTCGAACAAAGGCAGCGAAGGTAAAAACAAACTATATTAAACCTAAATATGACTGTAATTTAAAACTAGTTATAAAAAAATTAGTAAATAAAACAGCCATCAGTTATTCATTTAACAGTGACTTATTAAATTACTACAAAAAGCTTCATTATTCACAATTTTATTTGAAAGTATTGTTCGGCTTCATTAAATATGAGGTGCATAATGTAAAACTTATACGGTACCAATTTTGATGCACCAGATGCGCATTTCGACAAATTATGTCTCTTCAGTGATGCTCAACCGAAATGTTTGAAATGTGCATGTGTTGAAAACAATGTGACGGACATGTTTTAATCTTTATATCTTGAGTAATTGGTCCATGATTTAACTGTCAATTAATGAAATTTTAAAAGTTTTGGCACGGAAAACTGTTTTAATAATAAATACATGTACTAGATTTGTAAGGTACTTTTCAAATAGATGAATCAGACAGGGATAATACATGTTTTAACAGATAGCTTCTGACTTTTTCAACATGGAAATTACTGAATTAAAGAATCGCTTACTTTCAGATAGGATATGGCTAGTATCCAACATAGTCCTTGAAAGAAATTATAGCATCTCAATTCGTAATGATGTAAGTTATAAGAATTTAATCTACCTTCGTGAGACAGGTGATTCTTTGTGCCTCACATTATTACAAGTGTCTTAGAAGTTTATTGTTATTTCGGATTTCCCATATTTCGGCTTGAGCATCACCGAAGAGACTAGCTTGAAAATACGGATGTATGCAAGGTGAAGATAACGAACAGTGATCAATCTCATTTGATAAAATTCAGAAATTCATTTAAAAATTAATGATTATATCCCTTTGCATAGCTCTGATCCTTAGACGAATTTGACTCTTTGGCACTTTTCGTTATCTTCACCTTTCATTACACGCAATGGTGTTGATACATGACATTGATTTCTGTATTTTAGGTTAGATTGTAAAGTAAAATGTTCTTGCATTATCCTCTTTGAGATTCTATTTCAAGAAGTCTTTCTAAGAAATTATGAAGACTAATAGGGACTGAAAATTGTAATTTCTAAAACAAATCAAAGAATAAAATTACGGGAAATAAAGCCATTCTGATATAATGCATAGTATATTCCGAGGTGACTGATCACATTATTATTACCTATATTTATATATCGTCCAAATAGTCTTTTTCGTAGTTTAAGGCGGTATTATTTAGTCAGCATCGGGGTCAAACTGGAATATTTATGAACCTATTTATCTCAATGATTCCCTCCATAAATTTATCAAAATTTTGAAATTTTGTTCTAGAAAACAAGTCTTCATTTGTATGGGAATGGAAAGGAAAAGTTTAACAAATGTAAAACCATTATTTAATATAAAAGTATTCATAGAATTCCAAGCAAAATCCCACAATTGATCTGATTTATAAAAATTTTCCTCTTTTTCATTAACTTTTTAAAGACGTGTACATGTATTTGAAATTAAAATTTAATTGATTTCTATGATCTAACAATGAACGTTGTGTCAAAGTATATAATTTGTCACTGTTGATGTTTTGAGTTTTTCTTTTTTGTGCCATTCTTTAAACTATATACATTAACTTTATGAAATAGATTTGGTAGAACGAGTTGATGTTTGGATTAAATCATTTCATATAGCGTGTAATACCTAGAATTATGAACAACTTTTGCACGCAAATCTTCACAAGAATGATTGATAACAAGATTACTGTTGTACCTGGATGTATACCATCTTATATTCAATCATATTTTATAAATGTCAATGTTGCAACGCGTATGTTTTATTTCCATAAAACAACACGCATCTCAGGACATTTCTCAGCTATTCATTTACAAAATACAAAGAGTGATTTGTAACATCTTGAATAACTGTATAAATCTATGCAACACCAATAAATCAAAAGTAATTTAACTTGATTTAGCCAATATAATTCGCTTGATACTATTAACCTTGAAAACTTACGATTGACTTCTCCCTCCGCGCTCTCTCCTTCCTCGCTGTCATCGTCATCACCGCGATTAACGAAGTCTTTAATACAGTCATGGATGAAAATATATTGGTCCTAAAATAAGGTAAAATATCGGATTACACAAGGTGTTTTTTTTTTTTTTTTTTAAAAAGAATGAAAATTACAAAACAAAGTGGTACCAGAAATTTCAATTGAATAAAACAATATTGTTTGATATTTTGTTTTTATTTTTTGATACCTTCTTGCATTGGGGGTATATTTACAAAAAAGTCAACTTTCAATTTGGACATGCCGCCTCTCTACAGGTTAAAGACCAATCATGACATTTCGCAAATTTTAATGAACCCATATAGCGTTTTGTCATTTAATCAAATGCATACATATAAAGTGTCGACCTACCTCAGTTTGAACCATATTTGGCCGGTTGTTGCGCATTTTCATTACTAAATTATATATGTCGATGACATCACTTGTCCTGACGTGTTGCATGAGATAATCGACTGCAATGTAGGTTCCAGTGCGACCCACACCAGCACTTCATAAAAACAATAATGACAATTTAAAAAATCTATATGAGCACCTTCAAAGCAGATATCCAATAATAAAATTTGATCAAGAATGATGTTTAAATTAGAGAAAGATGAAATTACATGATTATGAACAATTCACATACATGTTCGATCTATGCAACAGATAGAGGACAGTAGGAATAAGTTTACCTGCAGTGAACAACAAAAGGTCCTCTATTAGTTGCGGGAGGGGGTTGATGGCTCCTGACCTCTTTCGCAAACTTAAGCATGGCTTCTGAGGTTTCAGGAATACCCATGTCAGGCCATGCCAAATACGAAAAGTGTTTAACAGTTTTTCTGGTGTCGCCCTTTAGATATTTAGATACAATTTAACATGCAATAAGATTTTCAACATATCAGTACTGACAAAACTCCAATATAAACATAACATTGCATACTATATATGGTAATATACTTGTTACAGCTACATTTTACATGCAGGGTTACAAATGTAATCTAAAATTGTTATTGCTGGAAGAAAATAATATAATACACAGATGTGCAAGTATAATTGTTTCATTTATTATTGGACAGAGGGCATGATAACAACGATATTATATTTTCTAGTACGGAAAATCATGAACACTAAAAAGCAGAAAACTTGATACGTGCAAAGGCACATTCATCATGCTTAATATGACCATATCGATCCAAGTAATGGGTATATACACCGCTCTGGCACACTGTTACCTGCAATGGACCACTACTGGACCAGGGTCAGTGTGGGGCAAGTAAAGACGTGTTGCCCCCACAAAATTTAAGAGCAACATCGTTGTATCGGGACAACCCATATCTGGCCATTTCAAGTAGTGTAGCTGTTTTACCTTTCTTGCACGGTCTCCCTTTACAATGAAAGCTTCATATCAAATCAAAATTTCCACGTTACAGATAGACAAGTGGTTAAGAAGTGTGCCAAATTACTTACCAATTTTACTGACATGACACGTAGAACATAATCAGGAAGCGTTGATTCAGACTCAATTTCAACCACAAGGTCCCCATAGTAAACTGGTTCTCGAGTAGTATCAGGCCAATATATATCACATTTCCTCTGAAGTAAAAGAACAATATATTAAATGAAAAATTCGGTCACCTAAGTTATTAAGAAATGTAGCTACAGGTGATTCTCGATAACCCGAAGTTGATAAAACGAGTTCGACAGATCGAAATTCGGAAATTGAAGGTCCACCGATATGCTTAAGATTTTACAGTAACCGAAAATGCTTACCAACAAGATCATATCGTTTTGTCATGGTTTCCTTCAAATTTGTCAGGTAGTTAACTTGATATCAAAATAAAGAACTTTATTTTGTATTAATAAAATGATTTCAAAGTTTATGTTTTTATTCGTTCTTTAATCATGCTAAGATAGGCATACAAAACAAAATCCCGATAATGCTTTACTATCGTTAGCTAAACAGAGCACAATGTTATGTCGCTTTACACAAAGCATTAATTCTAACGAATGAATAAAACGATGTTTTAGATTAACTTTACACAAAGAACAAGTTTAAAAAATTAGCATTCTCTACATCTCTAAATTAATGTATAAAACCTACTCTCGCGTCGTCAAGTCAAAACAAATTATAGATTTTATTCATAGCCGGATTATATATAATTCTAATCATCACAAGACCACAGTGTAAGGAGCAAACTGACCAATTAGCCAATAATATATTGCTGTTATAAAATTTAGAAATTCATTTCAAAATTAAGGATTATCTCCCTCACGCATAGCTCTTATCCTTGAATGAATTTGACTCCACTTTTTTGGCACACTGGTTTTGCCTATAATAGCTCTAAAACGTCATTGTTATTTCGGATTTCAAACATTTCGGTTGAGCATCACTGAAGAGACATAATTTGTCGAAATGCGCATCTGGTGCATCAAAATTGGTACCGTATAAGTTTTACATATACTCAAGTGTGTTACCTCGGGGGCGATGTTTCATCTATGTAAACACCTCATTACCACTGTCACACTATCTTCCGCCACTCAAGAAAATGCAGGTAAGGCTCAAGCGGAAATTATTACACCCTTGCGTAACGGTGAGTATACGCTACCACCACTTCGAAAGGTCGAGAGTGAAAACAATGAAATGTGTTTTACGGAATCCAACTTTCTAACGTTCGAAATATCGATAGCAAATTTGCTTTGTTATATAAAGAAAAAAATCAGGACCATGATTTTACTTCGAGAGACCGAGAATTTCGAGAGATCGAAATTCAAGCCTTCGAAAGTCACCCTAACCCTAACATGTATAAACAATATACCTATGATTCTTAACAGTCATATTAGTTTCACGCAACAAAGAAGAACAGTATGTCACGTAGTTCGTTCATCACGTAATCATTCTTTTATTTGTGCTTAGTATATTAAGTTTTCATATACAGTACATCCAATTAGAAGATGTGGACCATACATATACTGTATGCTGTTTTGTAATTTCTTTAACCGATGATCTTAATTTTGGTGAAACGACCTTGTTTTGGGCAATGCCACAATCGTTTGCCTGAAGAAATCTTTGTGTGAAGAAAAAGCATATTTTGTCTCTGTATCAAAAATTACGTTGTGAAACACCAGTTTGATTCCATGCAGAAGTTCTCTGAAGTAGAAATTAAATATATCCTGGGGTTCCTCATTGACAATATCTTCGTCGTCTTTGATGATCAGGTCTTTCAACAGAGGGGCGTCCGTGGCATCGCGCTCAAAATCACACGGCCTCTCACCTCTGTCGGCACGGGTTCAAATTCCGTTCGCACCGGTAAGCGAGAACGTTTCCCAGTTTACTTTCGGATGGTCGGTGGTCTCTTCCCAGGTACATTGTATCTGGGTTCTCTCGTCCACCAATAAAAACTGGGCGCCACCAGATAACTGAAAAACTGTTGAGTGTAGTGAAAACATCATTCAATCAATCCAACAGTCTGTTGAATTCCCAAGGGCACGAATTGTGCTCCTTTATCAGCTCTTCTGTTTTCATATTCTTATGAAACAGAATTCTTTTAAAAACTTTTACATGAGAAGAAAAAATCTCTTGCTGTGACCTTCAATTCGACATTTAAATACATCGACAACGTGTTATTAATTGATAATAATAATATTCATTCATATCTCGATTAGAGGCAAGGTGAAGATAACGAACAGTGATCAATCTCATAACTCCTATAAACAATACAAAATAGATAGTTGGGCAAACACGGACCCCTGGACACACCAGAAGTGGGATCAGGTGCCTAGAAGGAGTAAGCATCTCTTGTTGACCGGTCATACCCGCCGTGAGCCCTATATCCTGATCAGGTAAACGGAGTTATCCGCAGTCAAAATCAGTGTGCCAAGAACGGCTTAACAATCGGTATGAAACACGTCAGACAGTATTTCACCCAATGATAGGTTGTATTGTTGAATTAGGTCGTTATAACGACCATAGAATTGCGAAATGCTGACTTCAATCGAGACTGTTGATATGTATCCCTGTGAACTCGAATGAAAGACATCACAGATTTGTCTATTTCTGCTTCATACTTAGACAGTTTATTGAAAGTAGATATTAACAACAAACTAACAACTCAACTTTGTGATATACGGTATGATTTCAGCTTCTCCTTAGCCAACCTCTCATAATTATGTAGCAATATTCCATTATTACCTATATATGGTGTTTATATCTCTCAACTGATTGGATTCAGAAGAGCTTGTTCTGCATATGGTAAGTTCTTTTTAAAATCGAGACAGGCTACTGACAAACAAGTTGATTGTGCAGGAGTTTCAACAGTCCCGCTTAAAATCAGCATTTCGCAAATGTTATGGTCGTTTTAACAATATAGTTTGCCGATACAACCTACTATTGGGTCAAATGTCCTCTGACGTGTTTCATACCGATTGTTAAGCCGTTTTTGGCAGACGGATTTTAATTAGAGATAATTCCCTTTACCTGATCAAGATATAGTGTTGAGTTCACAGCAGGTGTGACCATGATGGTAACTCCTCCTAGGTACATGATCCCACCTCTTGTATATCCAGGGGTCAGTGTTTGCCAAACTCTCTATTTGGTATTACTTATAGGAGTTATGAGATTGATCACTGTTCGTTATCTTCGCCTTTTATCAAAAGGCTGTGTTCCGAAAGATTATCTAACTTTTAAAAGGTTTATATCACCATTATGCAATGTCATTGTTATGCAATCACTTTGACTATTTGATGTCAAGTAGTTACAATGTAAGACAATTTGAAAGGGTCGATATATGAGTAATTAAGAATATCCTATTCACAATTCCCAGACACACGAACCTTCAATTTTACAATTCTATTAGAAGATTCTCAACGTATGAAGACTACTAGTATTTGGTTTAGTGATGGCCAGGAGTAAAGTGGAGGATTTTTATAGAAATAATGCAATTTTCAACAATATGGGCCAAAGACTTTATTCATATCTCAACCAGAACATTTGACCCAGGAAAATAAATTCATTTTTCTTGGATGTCTAGACTAATGACTATATACAGACCCAGATGTGCAACACACATACTACACCATTTGCAAAGAACGATACTATACGATTCTTTTATAAAAGCAATACAAAACTCTGAGCGGTTTGAATAAAACGCTGAACGGTTTGCACGAAACATTTAGTGCGACACACTGAACGGTATGCACGGGTGGCAAGATATGATAGGCGTGTCTTGCTTCGGTTTTGAATAGTTAGGAGAAGATAGCAAACAGTGATGAATCTCGTAATTCCTATAAGGAATACAAAGTAAAAAGTTGGGCAAACACGGACCCCTGGACATACCCGAGGTGGGATTAGGTGACTAGGAGGAGTGATCATCCTCTGCCGATCGGACACATCCACCGTGAGTCCCGATAATACGTTGATTTAGATTTACCATTATGTGTTTAGGAATACACAACTTACGTGGAAAAATTCAGAAGATTACGATAATGGATAGGATTTGAAAATCCAAGACCTAAACGAAGCTAGATGTTCGATGAGTTGTGCTTGAATTACTGTTTTAAAAGAGGTGAAAATATTCAATAAGGGTACGATTTAGAAACACAAGGTCGATACCCAAGGCCAAAATGAAGTAACCTGTAGGGTTCCTGTTTAAAATAGGTCATCAATACCCCTTGCTTGTCGTTAGAAGCGATTAAATGGGGCGGACCTTTGGATGATACCACAAAAACCGAGGCTCCTTGTCACAGCAGGTGTGGTATGATAAAGATCCCCTTTCTTGCATGGTCAAAGGCAGTAAGGGCCGATTATAGGCCTACAATTTGCATCGGTATCTTCATCGGCAATGGCTACGTCTTTAAATGAGAGGGTTGTTAAACAATATACAACCAACCAACAGAACCAATGTAAACTGAGTTACACGTTGGAACACATTGAAACAATGTTTTGGAAGACAAATTACGTGAAAAAATCTGGAATAATACAATTACTGTACAATTTGAAAACTCAAGGTCGATACCCAAAGCCGAAACGAAAGAAGATAAGTGGTATGTTCAATTATATTGTATTAGGCATTAAGTAATTCTAATTAAGGCGAATCAACCAACGATTATTTTGCTGTTGTTTGCCACACTCAACAATTTTCAGTTATATCTGGTGGCGCCCAGTTTCAATTGTTGGAGGAGAGAATCCAGATGTACCTGGGGAGAGACCACCGACCTTCCCAAATTAAACTGGGAAACTTTCTCACTTACCGACACGAGCGATCCGACCAGACGAATACGAGTCAAACGACAACGAAACATGGATGTAAACAACGGCAAATGAAATGTAACGGGTTGTTTGAGACAAACTAGAACAAACAGTAAAATATGTATACGGGCGGATCAAAGTAATGCATGGATAAATAACGATACAAAACAACTCTAAAATAAAAACACAACACCCGCAACATAGAAGTGTCAGATCTACATAGTGAATTAATTAGTCATTGATAAAAATTATGCAAAGGACTGATATGACCAACGACACGAACAATTCAATAAGTCATAGGGACGACCCTTCCTTTTCTCATGACAAATGAAAAAGTTTTATTAGTCGAGTTAAGCTAGTGACAAACAAGTTGATGATACAGGGGTTTCAACAGTCTCGATTGAGGTCAGCATTTCGCAAATTCTATGGTCGTTATAACGATCTAGTTCGTCAATACAACCTCGCATTGGGTCAAATGCTATCCGACGTGTTTCATACCGATTGTTAAGGCGTTCTTGGCACTCTGATTTTGACTGCGGATAACACCGTTTACCTGATCAGGATATTGGACTTACGGCGGGTGTGACCGGTGAACAAGGGATGCTTACTCCTCCTAGGCACCGATCCCACCTCTGGTGTGTCCAGGGGTACGTGTATGCCCAACTATCTATTTTGTATTGATTATAGGAGTTTGATCACTGTTCGTTATCTTCACCTTGTATAAGTAAAATGTAAATGAAAAACCGGACGAATCCGGACCCCTGGACGTACCAGAGGTGGGATCAGATGGCTAGGAGGAGTAAGGATCCCCTATGGACCGGTCACTCCCGCCATGAGCCTTATTTTTTGATCAGGTAAACGGAGTAATCCATAGTCAAAATCAATGTGCCAGGAACGGCCTAACAATCAGCATGAAACATGTCAGACAGCATTTGACCCAGTGACAGGTTTCATTGGCAAACTAGATCGTTACAACGACCATTATAATTTGCAAAATGCTGACTCTAAACGAAACTGTTGAACCCCTGTAACATCAACTTGTTTATCAGTAGCCTGTCTCGATTTGAAAACTGATGATACGATTACCTCTAAGGAAATAAAGTCAGAATGTGAATAATAACGTATACTATGTTGGACTTTCTATGCATACATTTCCTTTCCATAACTATGATATGCAGTGTAGCACATGTACTATCCACTTTTAATTCAAAGGATTCACAGTAAGTCGTTTTAATGAAAAGCCGCAAGTTAAGCAGTAAAAAACACCCCAAAGCTGCAAAAATACCAATGTATATTTACATACTGTTTGCCCCAAGCCCCAAAAAGGTAAGGAATTTTCTTTAAATTGCTTACTTTTTAAAACAATGTCATAATTTATTTGAAAGTATACAATGTTAAATTACTTACTTCAGGCATCACCTTGAAACTAAAAAAATATCTTATACACGCACTAATATAGCCACACTACATGTGTAGATGTATTAGAACGTTTGATAGTCACACCGCCCTCAGTCAAATGATACAATGACAAACAGAACCGTAATGACAAAGTTGGGATTTTGCACTGAAGTACATGTATACGATTTCATTCAATCGATATTATGTATAATTCGAAAATCTTCCTCAAATCTTAATTGTCAACCTATCTATACAAAAAATGCTTGGAACTTTTCGGTAAGATATGACAGTAATAAAAAGATCAAATTATGTGTTAAAATGGACAAAGTAGGAATGTTCGTAGGACTCATTCAGAAAAGGATCTCTTGAAATTTCAGCTCAAGTGAGCTGAAAAGTAAATTTCCCTTGACTATTTATTAGGAAGATTGTCAGAATTATGAAAATATGTTTCAGTTTATTCCAATTTAAGGCTAGAAATGCATATTTGTTTCTTGTAACCAAACCAAACCGCAGACCTAGAATTTTTCTACTAAAATTCCGACAAAAAACCCTTTTCCGGATCGGAATTTATTTAATTTAGACTCGGGTAAACTTGTAAATAAAATGAAATGGTTAATTCCAGTGACAAGAGAGCTACCCGGAATCTAGGAATTTCGTTTCTTAAATTATGGTCAACACCACAAAGCTGGCTTAAAGATTATCTACACGCAGAGTTCAATTATTGGAACTAGTCTGTTGTCTTTAAGTAAAGAACAATGGTGAAATGTTCTTACCCTTCCTCTTTCCACCAACTGAGTTAGCATGACAATAATACTGACGTTCTGTTCCCAGATCATTCTCCAAAATTCATCGCGTGTAAAAGGAAGTGGGCCTTGGGTGGCGATGTACTCTCGTTCTGAATTATATCCCTGAAAAAAAGTTTTAAATAATATAAACGCATAATCATACGATTTACACATTCCTACGGAGATCTATTACGGTCACTTAATCAATAGAAATACTTTTAAGGAAGTTAGCTCCTGAGTTTTTGAGCACAACTGCTCAGAATGCTACAACTAAGTATTCACTGGTTAAATGCTGATCCCATTGGTGCAAACATATTACACATCTATTACTGAACCCTATCCAGTTAAAAAAGTGTGAATTCAAATTTTGAAAGGGTTTTGAATGGGCTATATTTTATGACGGGAGGATTAATTAATCAAAACGTTCTGAATCTGCGTGATATTACAGTTTCTGGTTCATCTAATATATCTTCTATTTTTATACTCTTATACGTTTACATGCATTTCAATTTTATAATTCATGATACGAGTCGTTGAGACTTGAAACTAGATTAAATGTTGTAATGCATTACTTTGATTGATGTATTTTTCCAAATAGAACACTGATTCTTAAAAATGTTGAAATTAATTTTCTCGAAATTTTTATAAAAATTCAATACTTTCGCCAAAAATTTTGAAATTTAGTTCCATTTTAAATTTTAAGACAAGACCTGAAAATTTAGAAATTGACATTACTCTTAATATATTCTTTTAAGCTGTCAATTTTGATATCATGAAATTTTTCGAATATCAAGTGCAAAAGGGCCAATATTTATTTCTATTATTTAAAGTAAACTTTTTTATCTGTATTGTTTGAAGACATGATTATGTATCTATTCTATGTAATGATTGATTGCTGTTGCTTATATTGTGTTGACACCAACGGACAAATCAAGTTTAATTGAATAAAGTGCAAAAAGTGCAAAAAAGTCCTTTTTAGAACACTAGCTCAATAACAAGTTTTGCAACCCGAGTTTTTCTTTCCAGTTTCTTAATTCTCCTTCAACTTAGAAATTAAAACTACACTTCCCCAAAAAACTTGACATTACTCCAAATGTCAGGTGCGAACATTTTTGAATGCAAACTAATGCTAATCAAAGGCGATATAGCGCAACAGAAAGACATTATAACACACAGGAAAGGAATAAAAACGTGAATGGAAGGCGTAATAATCCGAATGAACTGCGTAATAATACAAATGAAAAGCATAATAACGCAAAACAGGCATAATAATCCAGATTTAAAAAGCGCAATAAAACGTAATATTGCGGATTTAGAAGGCGTAATAATGAATAATTGAGATTTTGTATCACTCTTTCACGATAATGAAAACATACTCCATGATTATAACAGATGCTCACTACGAGTGTGACCGGTCAACAGGAGATGCTTACTCCTCTTAGACACCATATTCCACCTCTGGTAAATCAATGGGTCCATGTTTGCCTTTCTCTTAATTATGCATTCTTTATAGGATCATTTCATTATCTTCACTTGTTTATGATTTAACGAGCCAGTAAATACATTTTTGGTGTGTATCTTAATTAATGCAGGTCTTCTTAAAAATGTATATTCTCTTTGGAGAAATATATCTACTAAATGTTAACGAATTTACAAAATCTGAATTTATTTTTCAGGTCTCTACTATCTGTATTAAAAAATGAAATACATGTACATGTTTAGATTCATGAATATTGAGAAAGTATTAAACAACATAGAAATGGTAAAATCATACAGCGTTTTGATTTAAAAACTGTTCCGCAACAAAATATAGAATTTCCCTAAGTTTGTTTATATTGACATAAACTTTCAAATCCAAAGGTTTAAGTAACGAATAATATATTGGGACCAGTGAAATAGATATTGGGTTCTCGTTGAATATTATGTTAATTCAGAAATGAATTTCAATTTGAAAATATAAGACGGTATGAACTGCGACTCTTCACGTCGGCATAGTGATTCATGAAAAGTATGCCGACGTGAAGCCTTGCAGTTCATACCTTTATATATTTCCCTTTCCCAGCCGTTAGAATAGATATGCAATCCTCCGTGGTTCCGTCCTAGCTCACTTATCATTTCTATACATAGAACTTTATTTTAAGACCCATTTTCATAATTACAAATGTATCTTTTATAACACCATGGATAGTGTGCATATGGAATGGACAATATGCATCAATCGTCTAAATAACAAAGTTTAACGATATTACAAAAACATTTACACGAAATGAGAAGATAACGAACAGTAAGCAATACAAAGTAGAGAGTTGGCAAACACGGGCTACTTGGTATACCAGAGGTGGGATCAGGTGCCTTGGAGGAGTAAACATCCCCTGTCGACCGATCACACCCACCATTAGCCCTATATCTAGCTGCAGAACTGTAGCTCTCTGAAAAAATATTTTGACATAACAGAGAGCTACAGAGCCACCCCTTATAAAAACCTTCGATTTACGGCGCACAAAAAGCTGCGCACGGTTGAGACCTTATATTGTTGTATTCTTGAGTTACTGTCTCATAAATTTAATATCAAAAAATTCTTAACATATTTTCCTACTATACTTGTGTCTAAACATACCTTCAAATATTCATTAAAGCCCCTAACGACCTGAAAACTCCCAGCTTCAAATGATTTCGTTTGTTGACGTAGCCATGCTGGGTAGCCGGGTCAATTCGTACCCTGTTGTTGTTGGTATATATTCATAAAATTCGTTATATGTTATGTATTCGCTCTTCATTTATTATCAATACGAATAAATTATAGAAATTAAAAAAATAAAGTTTTTCTTAAGGTAAAATAAGCTCTTGATTCATGAAAATGCTACTAAAGTCCTTAACACTCGTGTGGCAGGGATGGAGACCGTACCAGAATAATAAAAGCCGCATTGCCGTGAGTTTAGCTATTTGAATAATTATTATTTAAAGGCACTGGGATGATATATTATTTAAAATATTTAGCTAAAATATTTGTGGGGATATTAGTTCACATCTAGACGTTATTGTGCAAGTATGGAAATTAACCAGGATTCGAATTGACTGGCTACCTAACATGGCTACGTCAACAAACGAAATCATTTGAAGCTGGGAGATTTCAGGTCGTGTGGGACTTTAATGAATATTTGAAGGTATGTTTAGACACAAGTATAGTAGGAAAATATGTTAAGAATTTTTTGATATTATATTTATGAGACAGCAACTCAAGAATACAACGATATAAGGTCTCAACCGTGCGCAGCTTTTTGTGCGCCGTAAATCGAAGGTTTTTATAAGGGGTGGCTCTGTAGCTCTCTGTCATGTCAAAATATTTTTTCAGAGAGCTACAGTTCTGCAGCTACCCTATATCTTGATTATGATGCAACTGCTATCGTAATAATCCACTCTCAAGTATTACAAATATAATGGCGAGTATCTCATATATATTAGTTGCTCCATGCACATTTCATAATGGGCTGACATAATAGTAAGAATGGTCACTGTTATAATGATAGTCACAATTGTAATAAAAGTCACTATGGTAATAATGGTGACTATTGTTATAATGGGGACTATTGTTATATGACTATTGTTATAATGGTGACTATTGTTATAATGGTGATTATTGTTATAATGGTGACTATTGTTATAATGGTGACTATTGTGGTGACTATTGTTATAATGGTGACTATTGTTATAATGGTGACTATTGTGGTGACTATTGTTATAATGGTGACTATGGTTATAATGGTGACTATTGTTATAATGGTGACTATTGTTATAATGGTGACTATTGTTATAATGGTGACTATTGTTATAATGGTGACTATTGATGTAATGGTGACTATTGTTATAATGGTGACTATAGTGGTGACTATTGTTATAATGGTGACTATGGTAATAATGGTGACTATTGTTATATGACTATTGTTATAATGGTGACTATTGTTATAATGGTGACTATTGTTATAATGGTGACTATGGTAATAATGGTGACTATTTTTATAATGGTGACTATTGCTATAATGGTGACTATTGTGGTTACTATTGTTATAATGGTGACTATTGCTATAATGGTGACTATTGTTATAATGGTGACTATGGTAATAATGGTGACTATGGTTATAATGGTGACTATGGTTATAATGGTGACTATTGTTATAATGGTGACTATTGTGGTGACTATTGTTATAATGGTGACTATGGTAATAATGGTGACTATTGTTATAATGGTGACTATTGTTATAATGGTGACTATTGTTATATGACTATTGTTATAATGATGACTATTGTTATAATGGTGACTATGGTTATAATGGTGAATATTGTTATAATGGTGACTATTGTTATAATGGTGACTATGGTAATAATGGTGACTATTGTTATAATGGTGACTATTGTTATAATGGTGACTATGGTAATAATGGTGACTATTTTTATAATGGTGACTATTGTTATAATGGTGACTATTGTGGTTACTATTGTTATAATGGTGACTATTGCTATGATGGTAACTATTGTTATAATGGTGACTATGGTAATAATGGTGACTATTGTTATAATGGTGACTATTGTTGTAATGGTGACTATTGTTATAATGGTGACTATTGTGGTGACTATTGTTATAATGGTGACTATGGTAATAATGGTGACTATTGTCATAATGGTGACTATTGTTATATGACTATTGTTATAATGATGACTATTGTTATAATGGTGACTATGGTTATAATGGTGAATATTGTTATAATGGTGACTATTGTTATAATGGTGACTATGGTAATAATGGTGACTATTGTTATAATGGTGACTATTGTTATAATGGTGACTATGGTAATAATGGTGACTATTGTTATAATGGTGACTATTGTTATAATGGTGACTATTGTTATAATGGTGACTATAGTAATTACTACATTATTGGTTGTTATTACTACAGCAGTTCCAGCAATGAGTTACAGTGGGGACCCAGGCTGAAATATGTACTCAGTACCGCTTTCTTGTCGTCAGAGGCGACTATCGTACGTTCGTAATGCAAATAATTTTGCTACGTCATTTTCATTTAACTAAACACGCTTCTATATCACACACACTTGGAAATGAGTGCATCAACAGGGATGCTTACTCCTCCTAGGCACCTGATCCCACCTCTGGTGTGTCCAGGGGTCTGTGTTTGTCCAACTATCTATTTTGTATTGCTTATAGCAGTTATGAGATTGATCACTGTTCGTTATCTTCACCTTGCATATATAAAACTGCTCAGATCATTGGATCTTTCTCTGACGTTTTATTACGCGTATTGATATCCAGTCATATGATGGAGTAGAATGAATATAACACCAAAAATAATTCTAAGGATTGATTCTTTGTTTCAAAAAGAAAATTGAAAATTACCGGAATATAGTTGGCGTTAATATAGTCTGATCCCTCATCATCTTCTGTGGGAAGCAACTTTACACGACTGTGATCATCTTGATAAAATATAAGAGAATTTGTATTAGTTAGGCATTCGACCCCTAATAAATAGCATATACTGACAAAAGTAATGTATGTAAAGTAGTTATTATTCGCTTAATTTTTTAGAATATTTTTTTCGGTATATTTTTGGTCTGGAATAAATAGCCCGATTACTCAATGTTATATCTAACACTATTGTTCACTGGTTAGATATTCTATAGAAATTGACTCATAAAATCGATCTCTGTAATCTTACGCCTGTTGTAAGTTACTAATGCACGTGATTCAAGCGCTAGCACCAACAGTCTATCCAATGCTCAGGTTCTCGATATTTGATTAGTTGTCTTTAAATGCAACCGGTTTTTTGAGATATGCCGCGTCTCTTAACTTTAACCAGCATTAAACCATATCAAACATACATGAGACGAACTGGATAGGCACGTTCGCCAAAGAGAGCCACAACCTCATATTCTGCAACAATTGATAGAGTGGAAGAACATCCTTAGACAGTTTTAAAGACTTTATTGTGTCTATGTGAAGGCGTTGTCAGGCAGTCATTAGTGCTCCGGGGACACACTAGATATTGAACTCAAGTGACCCTGAACTGTTAATGACTGTAATCATCATGAGTGGTTATGATGCTTTGATTATTAACCCATCGTTTACAACATTTTTGTGTTGTCAATAAATCAATTATTAAGTATTTGTCATATCTAGAAATGAATATGAAATTGTACTATGCGTTTATTTCTTGATCAATGTATATCTCACGAAGAAGCGGGCATTTTTTATAGCACTGCTGTTCATAGAAAATATTCATTGAATTATTGTATTTTAATCAACATGGAAGAAGCTCATTATTTCCAGATAACAGAATATATAAGGAAATTATCTCTGAAATAGATATATTAGATTATCAACAGAAATCAAGTTATCAAGAAATATCATTTCATGCGAGTTTTCTTAATCCCTTAGATATCTTAAGAAAGCATGGTAAATAAGTTCCTGATATATTAAAAGATCGAATGTCTTAAATGTTGATATCATTTGTAATTGAAATGAAAATTATTCCAGCATCAGTTGAATCATGCAATGTCAATAATGGCTAACTTGATCCTAGGATACTTACATGATAGGATGTTGGTATATCTGTTTTTTATTCTGTTGACCTGCGTTTCAGCAGCTTTTGTAGTATGTGTTGGACAGGTGTCTTTCACTAGCTTCAAATTTTAAAACAAGTAGGTGTGGTAACTAATAGTTTTAAATATCAAGTTTATGGTCGAAATGTCAATAAGTAAATTTCAAGCATTTTGAATATAACGGTTCACATGAAATCGTGCAATATTCGCAATTTGCCTTAAATGGCCTACCAATGGACATCTTTAATAATGTTTTGTAGTACTATAACCATACTTGACTAAAATCACGATACTATTTGCTGAAAAGAAAAATAACAAACACGTTTAATGATTTCTACACATAATGTATGTATTTTATTTGAAAACACAGTGTTAGCTGACCTTTATGTAATGCCAGTTATTTCATATACACAAGGGCTAAATTAGTTGAGCATTTTTTAACAAAACAGAGAACACTTTCATCGATAGATAATTCATCATATGTACGCTTTCTACATGGACTGGTACTTCAGAAAGAAATGAAATTTATTTTTTATATTCATATTCTACTTTCAGTTCTTTTAGGTGTTCCCAGCCGTTGAAATAGATTTACTATATTCATTAAAATTCATACGCACATTGTTAACATTTGTATATTCATGAGAAAATGGCTATTGTTACAGTTGGTAGAGATAATGAAGACAAAAATATTGGAAATGTAAATATTTTAAAATGACACAAAGAGTTGGAATAATTGCATCTCCGTGTAAAATATTTCAAATACATCGTTTACGTCGTCAATTGATCAAATTGACAAGACAGGCTCTTATATGGTAGCATTATGACTGGAATATAGTAGTTTGGCATCGAAAACAATGTATCTATATCATTTCAACATTATGACGAACAACATATTACTTTGGCTCTGCTTGATGTCTGCATTCACGCTTTTTTCCTGAAATTAGCGATTTTCTTGCCCTTTTCAACAAGTCGGCGGAGTCCGGCTGTACTACAGTGTCACACATGCATTATTGGAGTATGCTACTTTATCACACACACACAGCAGTACTTGTACCTTCATATCACAGGGAAACACTCTTCAGAACAGGTCAACCTGATTTATTTCCCGGATTTTGAGAGACTAATAATGACAAAATCCTACTTGTTCTTAACAATTATTTGATTACCACATGTTCAATTTAGTCGTCCACTGCTAAAACCATTGGCGAATTTATGTTTACTCTCCACCTGTCCGTCCGTCTATCCGTAAGTCAGTTGCACCACATTGATGGTCACATTGCTGGCGATATCAACTCGTGTGAGTTTCTAATGTCAAGTCCGATTATAATCACAGCTGACCTACTATTTTAAGCGTGATATTCTTACCTTATATTCTTTGGAAAACAGCAGATTACTGTCTGCGTGCATTTTATGTACATGTTGAGCAAGATCTGCGATCTTTACCGGTCTACAATGAAAAACATACATCTTAAACACTTTATTATTTGTGTGGCTGAATATATCAATTAATTTTTGGTGAGCAACTGAAATCGGAAAGAATTCGATCTTAATGATTTAATATCCTTTATCGATTTGCTATGTTGACAACAATATTCTTTCAAGAGCGAATATGTTTTTGTATTCTAGAGCGTTTACATCTGCAAGCAAGATTCTGAACTATGCAAAAAGAATAGTTGATATGCTTTTGAAGATCGAATGCAATTATTAATAAAGCATATATATATATATATATATATATATATATATATATATATGTGTGTGTGTGTGTGTGTGTGTGTGTGTGTGTGTGTGTGTGTGTGTGTGCGCGTGCGTGCGTGCGTGCGTGCGTGCGTGCGTGTGTGTGTGAGTGTGTTGAGCAAGAGAGAGTTTCAGCAGCAGCAAAATCACTGAAAAGATTACACAACACCGAGTTTATACAGAAATTTTATTGCACTAAATTTGATATATATCTGTAATTCAGAATGAAATACAATGTAAGCAAATGTGTTAAATGTCAGTGGAAGAATCCACAGTGCGTCTCGGTGCTGGTCTGAAAGGATAAACAAAAGCAGAAGAATGCTTTGGAAAGTATATAAGATTGGTGCATTTGCGCAGATATGACTTCAAGTGATTTTTACCTAGGTTTGGCTACATTTTCAAGTTCGGTTGTGAAATTTACATTATCATTCCCTCTTTCTACCTCTCGAGATTTTTTCTGGAATGGTCTGTATTGCGAGAAACGACATATATCAAAAAATATTACAAACAATTAGATATTGTGAATTCTGCCTTTTACACAGTCACAGAGTTTACAGAAGTATTTATTATCCTAATGTTGCATACTTTGAAATAAGTATATGCTAAACAATTAAATAAGAACACAAACAATAAAATATCTACTGATATCACTTAGCTTAAATGTTAAGCGTGTGGAATAGATTTTAATTATGAACATGAAGTAATTGATATATTAGCAATCAGATATCTGTTCTTGCATGAAAAATGACGTACCCTTTTCTGTTGCGTTTCAATAGCACAATAACAACAATGATCGATACTAGAACTGCGGCAACAGCAGACACGGAACCAGCTATCAGAGGGACCAGGTTAGGCTCTTTAAAAAGATAGTAATAAGGCTAATAATAAGGCTAGAAATGCTTAAAACGTTAACACATATGATTAATCGTATATGTTTTGCCAAGACCGCGGAACCTTTACTGGCAACATCGGTAGAATCACAGCATTGTCATCTACTACAGTTAAAATATTTGAAGCCACAATGAAAAGGACATGTGCTGTTCAGCGAGGACGATCGTAGTTAGGTTATGAACATGACCATAAGAGTGTATGTAAAGGGCCCTGGGATCAAGTCCATCAATTTGTTTTGCAACACCTGATTTTGAACTAGTCATAGCGGCAACCACATCATAACACTAGCCAAATACTTTGGTGATAGGCATATATAACCGAAAGAGGATTTCTTTCATTGCTAGGGTCATTGAATCGTCCCAATGTCAGTAAGATAATACATTCCATAAATCTTCATGAACGGTCAAATTTTAATCTACCTATTGAATGCCACAAACAAAATTTGTTGTTGTTGGAGATGTCTCCTGTTTCGTCTACAATTAATGGAAAATTCAGATAATTGTGTATGGAAGCAAGAATTGTTCTGCGTGTGATCAGTTTTTAAATCGAGGCATGCTATTGATAAACAAGTTGATGGTGCAGAGGTTTCATCCATCTTGTTTAAAGTAGACATTTCGCAAATTCTATGGTCGTTATAATAATCTAGTTTGCCAATACAACCTATTATTGGGTCAAATGCTGTCTGACGTGTTTCATACCGATTGTTAGGCCGTTCTTGGCACAGCGATTTTGACTACGGATAACTCCGTTTACCTGATCAGGATATAGGGCTCACGGCGGGTGTGACCGATCGACAGGGGATGCTTACTTCTCCTAGACACTAGACCCTACCTTTAGTACATGTATATCAAGGGGTCTGTGTATGCCGAAGTATCTATTTTGTATTGGTTATAGGAATTATGAGATTGATCACTGTTCGTTATCTTCACCTCTCAAAACAGCAAACACATCTCCTGAAGAATTTCACTTTGTTTATCCGGAGCAACAGATCTTGCTTTGTAGACGTTTTTTAAAGTTGTGAATTGCGTTTAGCCTTAAGCAAGAGAAATAGATTAAAATGTGAATATCTCTCGTTTTTGTCACCCGGAGATCGAAAAATAGTAGTAATTTAATGGTTTTAAGGAAGTTTTCTGTTAGACTTTTTCAAGACAAAGACTTCGTTTGTCTTTGAAAGATATTCTCCAATATCTTTAACCTCCCTAATCATAAAACTCCTTTCCATTGCCTTCCTATAGTAATTCCGTTTCTTATGTGCATAATATTTTGTGTTTTTCGCCAGATTTTCAAACCACTAGACATTAGAATTGATTTTCTTTCTTGTGAAAACTGAGTGTTTTGTTCTGAATTGATTTTAAGAAATGAAAAGAAAGTAACATCTTTGATATGTACATAAAATAACTAAGACCACCGATCAAACCAAAAGGAACTAAAAGATCATCTTTTTACCATACCCAGCCCTTTGCTTGAAAAATAATATTCTGCGGAAGATTTGGGTTACTACCAATTTTTCGCATATGCAACCTGTTCCTGCAAATACACTGATGATCATCAAATATTTGTCGTTAATTGCAAGATATTCATATTAATATCATAATCGTCTAAATAAGGATTGTATGTCATTTCGCCGAACAAAACAAAACAAAATCAACCCAAGGTTTTACAAGGGATCTTCATGAGTATTTTTTCATTATCGTTTCGTAGATAATGTGCAATGAACAGAAATGAGACAGTTATATATTCCTATATACAAAGTGTAGCAAAATATAATAAATGTTCATCAAACTTGGAACATTTGTATGACGAATGCATTGAAGACTCTTTTCCATCTGTGATGTTAATTTTTGGGACAGCCACAGATGAAAATTACAAACGCTGTATATTTCCAGTTTTGCCTGTTAATGTTCCACTATCTTAATTCGTCATTCGACATTTCTCATACATCATGATCTCTCATAGATATTTATAAAACAATATTCCTTCATCACCTGCAGCTTGTGTTTATTTTTCTCAAATGATTCGATATATAAGTCCATGTGCTGCGTATGATCAGTTCCTAAATCGAGACAGGCTACTGAAAGGTAAGTTGATGCTCCAGGGGTTTCAATAGTCTCGTTTTGAGTCGGTATTTCGCAAATTCTATGGTCGTTATAATGAACTAATTTGCAAATACAATCTGTCATTATATTGAATTCTGTCTGACTGTTGCATAACAATTGTTCGATCGCACTTCACATACCAATTTTGACTACGGATTACTCCGTTTACCCGACCAAGATATAGGGTTCTAGACGGGTGTGAACTGTTAACAGGGAATGCTTACTCCTCGTAGGCACCTGATCCAACCTCTAGTGTGTCCAGATGTCCGTGTTTACCCTACTCTTAATTTTATATTCTTTATAGGAATTACAACATTGACCACTGTTTGCTTTTCCCCACTGTTTCATACTATATATTAAAATGTTATATAATTTATATATATATTGAATGACTGATCACAATATATGAATATTTTTCTTTTCCAATTTTATTGAGGAAGCAACTTTCTATGATGTCAAAAAGTCTAGTCTTTATTATATCGTGAGGAAGTGTTGAAAAGTCATACGTTTTGAAGTTGATGATTTGAGAAAAGTTTTGTGATTTCAAATTTACAATAAGCACTTTAAAACCCACATTTAATTTACATCACTTCTTGAATATGTCGTGGCACAGTCTTTCCTTCACAACAGTTCATATTTACAGAAGGAACAAAGATTGGGGCTTGGTAGAACATTCACTGGATCCAACAATGTATCTATGTTTGTAAGGTGTTTTTTTCTCTAAGTTTAGGAATCCAGTATAGGTACGGTAATCCATGTGTCCGATTTGACTGGGATATTACATGTGTTTAAAATGGAAGCATGGTTTTGAAGAATTTCAACTTTTGAAAGGGAAATTAAAGTAAAAGTAGGATTGCCAATGTGGAATGAATGCGAAGTTCGCTTAAAATACAGTTATAATACTGAGCATGTTTTGTGTTTTAGAGCCAATAGAAAATTCAAATGAAGTATCATTCATGTCTTCCATGGAACTTATCTTCTTTGAAATATATATTCATCTTCAATTGAAAGAAAGTAATCTAGATTGTAATTGTACAAAGTAAATCATTTGTTCAATATGGATTAAGAAAATATTGCTTTACTTGTTGTCAGTGGTGTTGAGAATTCAGATTCCAGACATCCTTTACTGGTACAAACGGCAAAACGTACCCTACAAAAATATGTCTATTTATTATGCTCATTAAACTTTCGATATGCAAGTATTTCATACGATTATTAGATATCTAAATTCCACCTATATTCGTTATTATATACCTAAATTCTACCTATATTCGTTATTAGATATCTAAATTCTACCTATATTCGTTATCGGGTTTCAGATATCCGTTGCAGTAGTGCTTAGAAATTCCATCACAATCTTCCTCTTCTCCAATCAAAACATCATAAGTCTTCAAGATGTCTTCCGTAGCTCTTTTGTGTCTTCTGTCTGTATCATACCAATGTATACATGTATATACAGGAATATGAGCGAAAATCGAAATACACGGGGAAAACCAGGTGATTGGTTAGTAAGTCATCAAAAAATAGCGTCTTAATTCCATCATTTGATGCAAAAAACAAAGACATGCCTCATATCACGTTGTTTTGACAGGTTTATTATTGTTAAAAGATCTCATTATCTAGCTATGTACTGCCAAGGATTCTGAAATGTCAGTCAGGTACAAAGTACACAAATATGAATTCTTCCTATTGACAAATCTTGTTTTCAAGATAATTTCTGTCGTTTATTATTTGGCATTTGCTGTGTGCCTTTGAAAAACATATCTACTAGAACAAATACTATTTTTTGCTCCTAATAGTGTGTATGGTCAAATAAAAGCCATACTATATATGGTTGAATGAAAGTCGAAGATAATGAACAGTGATCAATCTCATCATCTAAATTATTCAGCATTGCAAACATTTTATCAGCATTTAGCCTTGACAAAATGGAAATAACACCAAAGAGCAGTAGTGATTTATTATCTTTTAATGTTTTCACGAAATTTCTATTTAAGCTAATGTTGTAAACTTACGTTTATTACATCCAGGTTTCAGATCAGTAGTCGCTATGTAAGGCTGAAAATGGTCTTGTGAGTGAACATTAGACCACGTTTTGTACTCTTCCTTGATGAAACTTTCGTACTTTGTCCTTGAGTCATGAAATGGTGTCGCTAAGAACAAATATAAAAATACATTGGCCACATCTGATATTAAACACATCCAAATTTGCAATACACCCCCCCCCTTTTCGGATTTTTTCAAAAGAGACTAATTCTGTATAAAATAATATATTATAAAAATTTAAGGATTTTGTTGCCTATAAATATTTATAATCAAACTAGGCCTATTGATGTTTAGAAAAAATAGCAGTATTTTATATCATTACATATACCAAGGTATTTAATATCAAATGAAATATTCATGACTTAAGCTTCCCCATCATCAACTTCCTGTATTTCTGTAGTAATATCTTACTATTACCTGAATGTGAAGTTTATGTCTATCAACTGATTCATATACGAGGGAGTATGTTATGCATATTATCAATTATTAAATCAACATCAAATTAATTGATGTTACAGAGGTTTTATCAGTCTCGTTTAAAGTAAGTATTTCACAAATTTGATGATCGTTAAAATGATCGTATTTGTAAATGCAATCTTTCACCAGGTTAAATGTTGTCTAATGTGTTGAACACGAATTATTGAGACATTCTTCATATATAGATGTAACTACGGATTAACCCGTTTACCCCACCAAGATATAGGATTCACAAATCAATTAACATTAAATGCTTTCTTCTTCTTGGCAAATGATCCCACCTCTGGTGTTTCCAGAGGCCCTTAAATGTATGACGTTTAACATTGTTAGTGAAAAGCACCAGTCATTCAGATATAATCATTAAATCGGGTATCGTGCTACGGTCTTGATACATATAACCTATGGACAATTTAGTTTAACATTGTTTTCCCGTAACATCACTTAATTTCCACGTTGGTTGATATCTATAACAATGTTTGGGGTTGGCTATTTTCATTAACTGTAACGCGCCCGGCAAGATGATTGAATAAAAAAATAAGGCCCGATTAAGAAAGGTAAATGCTCTCTCCCCCAACTATCTGGACCCGTATAACGCTCATAACTGTTGTCATGGGGAATCAAGATTAATCATTAAGCTGTAAATTCCCCGATTCATGCATCCTAATGTGTATATAATGTCTACACCATGTATATCTAGCAGTACAGTGACATGACTTCAAAAGAGGTCGGACTGTATAATGTATACGATGAATATCGTGTTGTTGGGTTATCAGTCTTAATTCTGGAATGATCCAATTTGATTATTAAAATTGACTTCGCAAATGGATAAACCGAATCTGATTGTATCGTCGATATGTATTTCGAGGGCGTCTGGGATGTTCATGATCTTGGACGTTTGGAAACTGCTGATATAGGTTGTAAAGTGAATTCACAGTGTTTCATTGTATACCAAACTGCTTTAAAACGTCCACCTATGAAGCAGTTCTCATTTTCAAACAAATTTCAGAGAAATGAAGTTTTGTTTTCCTAAATTCAAAATCTTAAACAAGCAATATTTGTACGTTTCAGGCCTAGATTTCTTTCCAATTCAAAGTTAGAGTCGAAAGTTGATAAACAAAAACCCCAGAGTACTCCCTAACCGTAGAAGAACACGTGCAACTTAAGCGGAAACTTGCATTCATCTGAAATACATGTATGAGATAAAAAAAACTTCAATCTAAATATCTGTAACAGTTTATTTCTTTTAACTTATTTATTTGAAAAAAAGAAACGATTTGAATTTTCAATTGTTTAGTTATTATACTTTGATTTTCTTGATGTAAGTGATGAAAATTGTTTGAAATGATATAAGGGCTTCTTTGTATCTGTATAATTGATGGATAGAATTGTTTATATTGTAAGGAAAAATTACCTGGACAACAAATATAACAATATAAAATATTCTGCCCCAAGGACATGCCTACACAAATTTAGAAATCAACTTTATATTGGGTTAGTAGGTAATCAGTAAATAGAATCTGGAAACAAAATGAAGAGGTTTGGAAATGAAGATTAAAAATACAGATTTCCTAAACTAAATGTAAGCTATTATTCCGTGTGTTTTTGCCAGTAGCTTAATCCTAGTAGTAAAAATAATATCACACTTTGTTTAACACATGTACCAGAAGCAGTTATATATTTGCATCGTTGTTTCAGACTCTCCGACATTCAGAGTAAAACCACGTCAAGAATTATCCTATAACGACAGTTAAATCAGATTTAGTAATGTGTTTGAAATTTTAGCTTGGAAAGACATTTGTGCATGGGTATGACCTTCTTGTCTATATATTACGTATTTATACTCGTATCTATACAACTTTGCTCTTTATGATACGATTCAAGATCCACATTCACAGTTCCGATTTCCCTGACCATCGTGTACAAAGTATAACATAAACATCATAAATTATCTACAGTGTTTCCTACTCATAACCAAATTTTCCTAAGCATGTATTGATATATTACAATAATCTCCAGGAATCATGTTTTCTTCCAATACTTTTCTTCAAATATTAAGAAGACATTCAGTTGGTTAATCATGCATACCTCATATGTATCTTGTTTAGTATAATTCAAAGATGTACAGTTCCTAAGGAAAGGAACACATTTGATTACTTACATAATTTTTCCGGTATGCTTGACTGTTCAGCGACGATAATGTACCACGAGTCTGGATTTCCATTTGAGTTATCACACAGAGATCGATAATAAAGGGAAACAGACAATTGCCTTTCGTCGTTTGAAAGTTTGGCAGATGGTCCCAACGATATGGCTTTCACATCTTTGGGTAATTTGATAGGAATCGGTGCTGGAAAAAAGAACAAGAAAATTATCAAAGTATGCTGTGATACATCTTTTAATTCTACTTTGAGACTGCAAACTTTACTCAATATTTTCAAGGTAAACGTAAAACGATGCTTATTGTGGGTTACTTTGGGTTCAAATACATTAATCGTAAAATATTCATCATTAATAATCAATGGACAGTAATTCACAACTTTTCATCAACTTTGATCGATAACGATACATTTTCAAAACTTTGTAAATAATAACATATCTCAATATTTGTTTACACAAAGAGTGAAACACTATCTATAATGAGCTTCCGTTTTGATGTATATCCGTAATTTTTGTGAATCCTTTAAACACATTAGACAGTAGATATTGATAATTAAAGTGAAAAACTAAGAGCTAGGTACATTAGGAAGCAAAATCGGCCCTGTCTACAAATTTGATCAAATTAAACACATAAGATGTCCACAATATGCCATTGACAGAACACATTAATTTTTCCCTATGTCTCTTGTCGTTTTCTTGTAAGCGTTAATTAAATATAGCGTTGTTTCTAACAAAAAACCGCACCTAACGTCATGACGTCGACGTTTATGAACAAAGTTTTGGAAGCCAAAAAAGAACTACTTCAAACTATCCGACCCTAAACGGAATAGAAAGAAATCTACAAAATAAAAGATAAGTGTGTTTAGTTTTATCCGTGGAATTAAGAACTAGGCTAGACCATGTTTTTGTAACCTATCATTACCAATTATTGCCGAAAAGGTGCGAATTTTGGCACAAAGAGAATCAATGTGAGCTATTACCTATGCATATAGTAAACATTTTTTTTTTCATGAATTATTTTTAAAATATATTTTGCGTTTGGTGTACCTTGCATGGGTCTTCCATATGTAATCAATATTAAAAAAAAATTGGCATACCCTTTTACCCATGTGAAAAATACACTATAAGGAAAGTGACTGGAATTAAAATAATGTCTGTTTCCCTTAAATGTCGTTTGTATATTTAACAAGTTGAATTCTTTTAATAGAAAATTTAAAGAATGTGTAATTCCCCTTTGTCATACCGCGGATATTAAGGAATCACACTGGTACATGTAATTGTCCAATCAAAATCAAGATGAACTTGGCGTATTTTAGTTTCACATATTTAAAAGAATTTTTCTTACATGCGCGGTTTTCTCATTTGCTTTTCAATCTAATTATAATTAGATCTTCCATCCGATACGTCGCGTCCATCGAAAACCGGGGAGCGGATGGAAGATCTAATTAGATTGATTTCCTTTTATATTTTTCTCTCAATTGTTGCATCCCGATTAGGAAATTCTGGGTAATTGCAGTTTACTAAGGAACTATTTGATGTTGGTAACTGATGCTACTTGTTGGAGTGCACTCGGGCTGTTTACACATATGTGAAAAACACGTAGATTTGGTTACGTTTACGGATAGCAAAAAAAAAAAAAAAAAAAAAAAAAAAAAGAAAGAAGAAAATTCCATGCAGGGTGTTGAGACAGGTAGCATAGAACATTATGACTGCCGTATTTGGCATTAATTTAGCAAACTGATTTTTTATGATTATTTTTCCTATATAGGAGGCCGAATAAATATACAGTGATTTTTTCTTAATTGTTTTTTAATTTACCAATAACGGGTCAATTTTTAATCAACATTAGGGTTCAACTTTTAAAATATGAAATGACAAACAGTGTAATTATAAGATTTATAACGTATTTAACTCGGGATGTTTTTTTTTTCCTCTACTGCTCTCGTTTTTTTCATTTTCTCTTTAGATTTGTCTATTTCTTTAGCTTAGTATGCCCGACAAGACCCAGAATTAGATGAATGAATAAGAATATGAAAATGATTATTGTTTCACTGAAGATAATCATCAAATCACAAAGCAAGCTAAAAGTGTTCATGCCATAGCTTTGAAGTAAACTGTTCATTCATCTAACTTCATTTTACGATGATAGAAAGATGCTCAAATTTTCATTGGATTATAATGAAAGCATTTACACAGACCTGTCCTTCTTATAGATCTACGTCTATGATTTATGGTAGTCATATTTCCATATTATTTAGAAAATATCATGAATAATTCACTAGCATCACGACAATAATTTTGATTAGGAAAAAAAATCACACACTATTTATGAAATGTTGGACGTTTCATAAATATCGGTAATGATGAAATATTTGGGTACTCAACAATAATGGGTATCGGCACATCAACAATTGAAAAAAAAAACCCATTAAGAAACAAGATCAAACGTTTAATGTTTGATAAAAAAAACAACAACATTTAATTCACGTAGTTTTCATCAAGACCCCCTCCCCCTTAAAGGGACTGGTTCACGATTTTTGAAAAAAATATTTTTCATTTTTGATGTTAAACTTGAAAAATATAAATCATTTAATGTTGACAGCCAAACTTTTGACCTTCTGAATGCAAAAATAAAAGTAATATTTAGCCTTAAATCTGTGTTAATATATACAAACAAACTAGTAAAATATTAATTTTGTAATATAAAGCACCTTAATTTTTGATAGTCACAAATTTTAACATTTAGATGACACATTTTATCCAAAGAATGCTTGAAATGTGAAAGATAATAAACTTAGATCAATATCCATTGCTTTTGAAAGTTTTATAAACAATAACATACTGCAATCTTTGTTTACAAAACAAATAATAAACTCTGTGAAATAAGTTTCTGTTACATGTATAATGTATAACCTAAATTTTGATGTGAAACCGTTTAAACACATTAGACAGTAGATTTTAATTATTAAAAGTGAAAAACAAAATTTTGGGGGAAATCGTGAATCAGTCCCTTTAAAACTTAATGTGATGAATGTTCACCCAAATCGATTATCATGCAATAAAACAATAGAGCTCAATAACAATATATACATTTTCTAATGTTTATTAATAAATGTAGTTTTTAAATGTCACTTTAAATGTTCAGTAAATGTAATAAATGTTATTTCTAAACATTTTTAAGTTCGATGACTGAAACTTTGCGGGAGTTTTTTAACCCCCCCCCCTTCCCCTAAAATATTTGAATTAAGATTTTTATTAGACATTGAGCTTTTATGATCTTGTCCCAAATATCTAAGACCAAAACCTGGCATCCTGAAATGAAATTATCACTTTCGATTTCGATAAAGTTTCTTTCTGTTTATGTGTCTCTGAATCTGTCTGTCTTTCTTTCCCATCCTCATGATGAATACTTGAAAATCTTTCTCTCTGTCATATTTTGAAAATGAAATACTTGGATTATTGATTCTCAGCTCACCGCTTATTTATGATATTAACACATTTTACCAACCATATTGGAGTATGGTCAATGAAAGTATATATTTATAATATTTCAAGTAGATTTATAACTCTTGATTCCAACGGTAATTTCCAGTAATCATGCATAATTATACAGATGCTATTTTTTTTTACATAGTTGTAAGGCCTAAACGTTGCTAAAACAGTAATTCATGAACCCAAGAGAAGACTTGAACATTTTATCAAATATGACAGTTACTTGTGATTGGTAATCACGACGTCTTTCTTTAAAAGTATGCAAAAAATGACGTCATATTGTTCACTATGACGTTTTAAAACTGTTTTGCTTGGAACAGCTCATTTGAAATCTATTTATACAAAGATTTTTGGTCCATACTGTACATTGTCAATATAAACAAGGTTTAAACTAGTTTTAGATGATGTGTATTAAACTGTTGGATTAACCAATTTACCTTTATATTGGCATTATTATTGCATATTTATGATTTTATAAGCGACAGGGACATTTCATTTGTACACATTTATAGAAAATTAAGACAAGATTCGGTTTACAACTGTGTATCATAGCCGGCCTAGTACTGCATTTTATTCGGTCCGGTTGCTGTTTACATTTCAATGACCCGAACTGGATTTGTTCATAAACTGATATTTTTTAGATTGTAATTATTAATACATTATATCATTGTGGTCGCTAAAACAATAACAAGTGCATTATAAGTTGAGATTAATTTTCTTATATCACTGTATGTACAATTCGTTGCTGTGCGTTACATGACGATCCGCCTGTGCACAAACGTCAAAATCAGACGCCTGATTAGATATAAAAAAAAAAAAAAAAAGAAATTGGTCACAGCCAACAGCAACAACCACAGCCAACGGCCAGAACGAAACATGCACAATTACTTCTTTTGAAGATAATCTATCTCTAGTTTACTGCTTTTTGTGGCCGATGAATGTGGTCACATGGAATTTTCTCCTAAAAGGTAGAAAAAGTGAAGAAAATCGTCCATTTTCCGGATTCCGGATAGGTTTGAATAGTACTCAACATTACAAGAGACCTAGATCCGCCGATATGTTTGTATATATAAGTACTAGGGATCATCAACTTCATATATATCAATGATTTGTATTGATAATTGTTCTTCATTTTTGAAGTATTTTACAGGGCCTAGTTATGATAACAAACGTACCTAGCTCTTTTGGAAGAAATCGTGAAGCAGTCCTTTTAAGATACCGAGTTCGAATTGCGGTATGGACCCACTGTAATTATGGGAGTATTTCGCATTTGCGTTTGATTTTGGAAATGATGTGATATTATGTTTGAGTCGGAAAAAATGAAATTATCTGGTTTTTACAGTAAATTGAAATTATAAATGTTGAAGAACAAAAACTATAAACAAACATGTCATATCACTAATCTTATATTATATGACAATATACTTCGAGACTAATTACTTTAAATGCACTTCAACGTCAGTGAACAAACACCCCTCTTAATTAAATGTTCTTAGAAAGTTGGTTAATTTTTTTGTGTAACAAACTTACCCCCTGCAGAAATTTTGATTGTTTCATTGACATAATCCTTTTCAGTAGCATTAAATATCGTAGATGGGAATATCTAGAAATAAAAATATTTGATATAATATGCACATTACAAAGTCTGAAATATATTCTTGATTTATTCGGTGAATCTGAGAAAATCGATGTATACTTGGAAAAAGTATGCATTTTCCGGCAATATCTGTTTTATGCTAGTCGAAAAAATGTCCGGTTCGTATGAAAGCGTCTCAACCTGAAAGAAGTCAAGATGTAGTGAATATACATTACAATCTTCATCTCATTATGCATTGATTTAAACATTTATTTGATGTAGACACACTAACCTGACCAGTTGGTTTCCCTGTAGAATCTACAACCCAGTACTGTATGAAATAGTTTCGTATTATTCCGTTCCTATTCGTCTCTGATGGTGGCACCCACGATAACGTAACTTCACGCGGAGCAGTGTCATTTTGAACTTGAGAGACTTTGAAAATTCTCACTTTTCCTGGAGCTGTTATTCAAATACATTGTGAACTCTTTGTAAAAATTTACAAAGATATCACAGATTCATAAACCCATTGAGCAATGTGTTGGATTGTCTGAGAAACAAAATCACCATTTAAGCCAATTTCAACAAGGAATTTGTAACATTTTATTGAAACGTTTATCACTAATTGTTACGTCATGGTGTTTACCTCAGATATATGTAGTTAAGTCTGATGGTGAACCTACTCACCACTTTCCTTGGTACGAATGATTACTGTAGTAGAATTTGGCCCAAATGGATCAGTGATAGCAGAGATTGTTACACTGTAATTCCAATACGGATGCAGGTTGTGTATCGTACATGATGTGTTCGTATACCCTAAAAGTCAGTTTGATTTATACCATTGAAATATATAAATCTTTTCATTTTCGTACATAAGATTTGACTACATGAAGTATCATTGATTGCTATTATGATAAAACCTTTTGTTAAACAGCTTGATGTATTTCTGTTGTTTCTTGAATCGAGTGCATCGGCTCTGTAATACGTCGGACCAGTTTGCAAAGTCGGTAGTTCCCATCTCAGGAAAACAGAAAACGGTGTGGTGTTAAATGTCACGTTTCCGGGCTTCTTGGCAGCTGTATCAAAACAAGAAATTTGCATTGAAGATACAGAAGTACTGAAGTCGATAATAGCATTGAATAACAATTACATATCAAATACGCATTTTTGCCCCCATACATATAGCCTCAACTGAATTCTAAAAGCTGTATTCACGATTTTAAAGATCTGATAAGAAGGGAAAAGTTCGCTTATACAAGTACTACCCCATACCTTCAGTGGATGTATTCACTGCTTGTGATTTAACGGATTCACCAGCAATGTCCACACCGACAACTTTAGCTGAAATGTTAAAGGAATATCGCCGATAAGGAAGAAGATCAGTTACAGTGTAAGATGTGTCGTTGGATGGGGTTTGTAATGGATCGGCTTCCAACACGCTCCCGCCAATCACTTTGATTAGGTAATGTTTAATTATTCCATTAGGTTGACATGGTTTTCTCCAAGTTAGTGGAACGCTTCTAGATGTTAAATGTCCCGTGTTAATGTCTCTGACAATTCCTGGAACTAAAAGACAAAAAAAATGATAAATTAAATTATGAGTAAATGTCAGAAACGTTTTAATCAAAATGCAGTAAAATAGTTACCGTCAGGTTTTGTGCGTATAGTTTTGGATTTGCTATAATTCCCACTTCCAGCAGAGGTAGCCATTCTTACTCGTATTGTGTAATCCCAGTAGCTGTACAGATTTTCAAGAGAGAAACCGTATATTTCCCCTAAGGGATTGTTTATTTGTACAACTTTAGTTCCTGTTTCATATTTCAAATTCTCGGAAAGACATGTATTCTGCGTTTTGTATTCATATTCGATATCTAAACGAATAATATGTCCATTTGGAAATCCTGGGGTTTGAAATTCTAGTGAAATTTCCGATTGTGAGGCACTCCTTTCCCGAAGATCCGTGGGTTGTGATGGCCCTAAAATAAACAAAAGGTGAAAATTGAACGGTACTTAGAATTACAAATAGTTGAAATTTAATACTTACATGTAGTTATAACACTTTTCACTTTTTAATTCAAAACTTACTGTCCTCTGATGTTCTAACTACTGCGCTCGAAACCGGTCCAGACCCAATTAATGTGAATGCAAATACAGAGACGTTATATTCCGTAAAGATCGTTAAATTGTGAACAACAATTGAATAATTTCTGTTGTTGTTTTCCGTGAAGCTGATTGATTTTTGCTGGGCACATTTCTCAGATTCCAGGCGAATAGTTGATATCTAGAAAATAATGCCAAACTTCCATTTCAAAGATTTACTTGTATGTTAAGTTTATTATCAGTGGAAGTACATACTATTTCTAAATATTCAATTTGCGTGTTTTATATAGTAATATATGTTTACTAAGAAGGATCCAAATCATAATTCACTTTTAAAGAAGTTAAAGAAATATTTTGGAACTATATGGAACGGACACAAGTGGATAATGTTAAACTGTAGGAATGATAAAACATACCTGATCTGGATCTCCTTTCAACTTAGCAGAATCATCTTCATGTTTTTTTATACAATGGCTACAGTTCATTTGTATTTTTTGCACACAGTCTGAACGTAATTGTACAAGAACTTCGTATTTGTTAATGATACCATTTGGGGAAATGGGTTTTCCCCAAGAAACAAATACAGAGGTTGATGAAATATTCGTCGCCTGAAGATTGGTCACCATGCTGGGAGCTGAACACAGGATAAATAGAAAAAATAAACAGTCTAATTATCAAAAGAAAGAGTTTCAAATAACAGCCAAAGGGAACTGGGAATCAATGTTTTTAATGAAAATTAAAAACATAGAAGACAAATTCTTAGCAGAGTTAATTATAAACTATTAAACAACTTACTGAGTAATAACTTCCTTCTTTAACAATTGAATAACACTTTTGAGCAGTTCATGGTCAATATGAACGGATTTGGATTTTCTGGATTCACAGAATTGCCAGAAATCCAAATCTGTTTATATTGACCATGAACAACTCAGAAATGCTGTTCAATTTTTACATTTATATTTATTGTCTGAATCGCCGTTTGTTTACATTGCTTATATAAGTCATGGAATATTCCTGGGGCAGTTTGCTTATTGAAACAGTGTCCTGGAATGTGAACTTACACCTAAAAATATAGTGCATATAAATTGAACAAAATGGATTGATAATTCAATGCGTAAGAGTTTAAGGAAAATACTTTTTAAAAGGAAACTTTTACAATAAAAGTAACTTTAATATTTTATCCTGAATTTAAGTGACTCCTGGGTAGTGCGGAGGCCGTTTGTTCGGTCTGAATAGCGGGACGTGCCAAGGATTTGAAACAGGTGAATAGATTTGTGCACTTCTTATTTTCTGACCCGGAAAAAACAAAGATATTTTTCTTTTTGTTGCACAAAACGAACTCCTTAAATCCGCCCCTGTCACAGTTAGTCAAAACATATACATGGCGTCACACATCATCTTACCCTGCCCTTTATCAACATTGTACAGTGAAATGTATTTTGGAGCTAGAGACCACAAAATTGGGATGATAATCCATGTAAATTATTCACATTCTTAATCCAAGGTGTGACTCTGCGAGATCTTCGTAACACATATTGAATTTTCATTAGATTATTACGCTCTCCAATTTTCAGTTGCGTGCTTTTAAATAGTTCATGATCCATTCATGGCCAATATGAATTGGTTGCTTCATAGAGGAAAATGCGATTTGTAATATAAATATTAGTAAATGGAATAATAATGTAACTAATTAATGCAAACTGTGTAACAGTGAGATAGAAAACACACATCACCTCATTTTGAATGCATTAATGTACAACACGATTTCAGGCTTATTTTTGAATTTCAATATTATTTAGAAACATATTGTTGTTGGTTTCTACGCAGATGATACTAAATTGACATAGATGTACAACTATTATCTATCTTTTATTGCTCTCAGAATTTATAAATGTATTGTAGAATTGTACACGTAGATGAAACAAGGGATTTTGTAATTTTTTTCTATCAAGGAATACACTAGATCCCACTGTTACGTTCTGTCGCTTTTACATAAAACCAAGGAAAAGAAATTCCTTCAAAATTTTGTCTCTAAACTGTTATCATACTATTATGAATCTATATAAGTTTGTATCAATATCCTCTGATGGGGGGACAGTCCCTCAGTTGTAGAACAAGGGGTACTTCCTTGGACTTTTTATCATCGTGTGTACCCCCTTGTATAAAAAGAATACATTCAGTAATCCGTGTACTTTATTTGTAAATGTAAAAAAAAAAAAATACGATCAACGATTTATTTTTCTTTTGTATTCTTTTTTCCTTCGTATATAAATAATTGTATTGCTCTCTATTTTTACGGTTGGATACACATGTATGAAAGGTGAAGATAACGAACAGTGATCAATCTCATAACTCCTATAATCAATACAAAATAGATAGTTGGGCAAACACGGACCCCTCGATATACCAGAGGTGGGATCAGGGGTGCGTTTTACAAAAGAACTTACGACCAACTTTACTGGGATTTTCCAGTTTATTGTAAGATCATTCACTCCAAATGCAAAATATTTTTAAAAATATTGAAAATTAAGCCTCAGAAAAGTTTTACTTCATTCATTTAAAGTAATAACTGTGTAATACAATTTAAGACTTGTGACTTTGTCATAAGTTGGTTTGTAAAACGGGTCCCATGTGACTAGGAGGAGTAAGTACTCCCTGTCGACCATTCACAACCCGCCATCAGCCCTATGTATGTATATACAACTATTTTGTATTCCTAATTTTCCTTAATAATTTATGAAGTATGTAGTACACTATAAAATGTTTTCTAGATAATACATTTGCCTAATCCAGGGTCCCCTGGCACCCCTGGTGAGGACTATGTAAGGGGTCTCAGAGTAAACTTTACCCCTGATTATTGTATAATATATGCAATTTGGAAAATAAAATATTTCTACTATCAAAGCAAAATCTATCAAAAGAGCTAAAATTGTGCGATGTACAATTGACAAACTCTCAACTATTGATATCTGGGTTTCAGATATGAACCTAAGGCGTGTTTCAGCTCTAAAACTAAATTATGGAGATTTTTCAAAAATTCTCAATTTTGGTTAATGTCACGAGTGTGACTATAAGGATGGATTTATATGGCAGTGAGCTCAACAGTAGAATAGGAATTGTTTTCATAAATTATAGAGGGCGAAGCCCTCTCACGTCCCGATAATCATAACTGTGTTGTAATACACTGTGATTGTTGTAAATAACATTTCAAAGTCTTTATTTATAGATACCGCCATCATGGTGTATACTTTTCGGAATATCACGCCCGATTTTTATTGTAACTTCTCTGCACAGTGTTCCATCATTGATATCTGATGTTTATATTGAAAGTTGTTATACTGTATAAAACTCTCGGAATGTTATTTATTACAATTTATGTATATTATTTATTGTTATTGTTAAACATATACTGTTCAAGTTTATCGCCGGTGATAACGGAGATCTGCCGATGATACCGGAGATATGTCGGTCATCCCTAGGGAAGCGCGCGGGTTTCCGGGGGAACGCTCAGGGAATATATAGAGGAGAACGAGGCATTGCCGGGGACCCGGGGTTTAGCTTCTAAGGTTAGAGGATGTTTATTTTTATTCTCTGATTTTTTCCAGTAGGACTTTAGTTATTTCTTTTATAATAATTTCATTTTTTTATCGTAATTTATACGGGTTAATCTCGTATTACGAGTTATTAGAATATTATTTAGCGTAAAACGTTTATAACGGGTCATTCTCGTTATCAAACGATTAAATAATATTGTTACGGTTTAACTAAAAGTTATTCTTGAAGTCTTTCCGTGTAAATAATTTATTATCGTTGATAGTTCTTTGAAATTTAATCATTCTAAATCGATAATTGTTTACAGTAGCAATATTCAGATATCTTAACATAGAGAGCTAAATCTATTACTTAAACGATTTTATAGATACTAGATTGTATAAATTTTAAGTTAGAAATACTTTGGTCATTCTAAGGTATTTCTAGATTTTATTTAATATTCACTAATCGGGTCATTCTCGTTTAGTGAACCCCCACCCCACCTTATCGTAATTAAGGTAACACAAAGGTTGAGCTGTATGCACGAGTCTGGGTGATTCCCGTCTCATGTAGTTATTTATATTAATTGATTACGAGCTATCTGTTTGTAGTTGTGTTAATATATAGGAAACTTCTTGGTTTCCAAGTTAATAAAAGAGGTTAACTATAACAAGTCTTATCATTTCAACCGAGAGAATACAACACAGATAATTCTTGTGTTAAATAGGTAGGTGATATTTGCGAGTTATTCTCGCAAATTAACAAAGTAATTACACGGGTAATTCCCGTTTCGCTAATTACCAACGTACTAGGGTGGTAACCATAGTTGCGGGTTATTCTCGCAAATTAACAGAGTAATTACACGGGTAATTCCCGTTTCGCTAATTACTAACGTACTCGTGCAGAAACCACCAACTCGGGTCCGTTACAGTTATTATGTACGAATGCCCGAACTATTGTTAAAAATCCTCTTTTATTGTTACATGCCCTTAATGTACCCATTATTTACATGTACCTGTTTCACGAGTGTAAACCTGTAAATATGATATCGGTCCATCGCCTGCAGTATTTACAGCTGCTATGGTGATATTGTGGAAAGTTCCTGAAATTTAAAGATAACTTTTAAGCCACATGACATTTTATGATAACCGTATCTCTTAACCATTATGCTAAAATTAATCATTTTAAGGAACCTATTTGAACATTAATTTCTTACCTGTTTGTAAATTTTGAAACGGGTAGGTATTTTGAAAGGCATTTACTAAATATGAGTGAACCGATCCTTGATCTTGTGAGATTGTTAACTTGTAATGGAGTATATCTCCATTAGTACACATCGGTTCCACCCATTTAACATCAATGCTACCTTTGGTAACTTCTGTGACTGCAAAATACCTTACTTTTCCAGGCTCTGCAATTAAAAAATCATCTTATATATAGCTTAGACATGCTCCAAGAACAAGATAAACTCAACTACAGCACATGTAAATAGGTTATATTTTTTCAACAACGAAATCAAATCACCATGAACATGATCCCCTCAAAACAATAAAAATATGGTCGCATGAAAATTAATGACTGCTGCGAACTTAAATAAAACAATGAGAAGTCGCCTTAACTAATTACATACAGAGTGGAAAAATAGCATTTATGTCACCACTCATCTTGAAGAGTAAATCAATATTTGATATCAACATTAATAAGGACCATTCAAGGAAGACAATTATTGTGTTTACTGACTGAGTGGAGCATGTTTAATAAAATTCAAATCTAAAAGTGAAAGTAGCCGTTTTGGAGGATAAAAAAGTAAGAAGACTACAACATATTCTGAATTTTACGGTGGCTGGTTTAGGACAGGTGAAAGAATTTATTTTCAAAATTCATTCCCACGAAATAAAATTCGTTCCCATGAAGTAAAATTCGTTCCCACGAAATCAATTTTGTTCCCGCGAAATAAAATTCATTCCCACGAAATAAAATTCGTTCCCACAAAATAAATTCCGACTATATAATTTGCGAAATGCTGATTTTAAACGAGACTGTTGGAACCCCTGCACCATCAATTCGTTTGTCACTAGCCTGCTTCGATTTAAAAACTGACCATACGCAGAACAAGCTCTTGGGTATCGAATCAGTTGAGATGTAAAGACCATATACAGGTGATAATGGAATGTTGCTACATGAAAGACTATATTTTCAGTGTGTCGAACTCCGTAGTAAAATTTAATTTTATTCCCTCATTTCAAAAATTTGAAAGTACTGACCGTAGAAAGCAAGAAAAGATGTTCAAACTATGGAATCAAGTCAAAATTGACAAAAGTAACGAAGTACTGTGTATTTCCATGATATTTTGATCTTGCTAACCCTGTAAAGGTCATTTAAGATGCCCTAACTCTAATAAGTTCTTAGGGAGAGAATTGAGAAAATGATTTTTTTTTTCATTTCTAATATTTTCATTTCATGTCATTATGCATCGTATTACTCTAATGTTATCCCAAGAAAATATCACAATAATCCGAGTGATAGAAAGATCAATCAATGTACAAAAATCTAAAATAATCAGAGGAAATTCTGTCAATCTTATATCTTATTGAATTTTCCATTGCGTTCTACTTTTCAAAAAGACAGCAGATGTGCACACGCACACACACACACACACACACACACACACACACACACACACACACACACACACACACACACAGAGTAATATTATATAGAATCTATACTTCCTCTAATGAAATTTCGAGGTACTTTGGAATGAAAAGATTGTGACTTTGAGCTGGGCATGACCAAAACAACCCAGTACCCATGACACCCATTTTTGTGTGTCAAAATAATGATTACATTATATAGTTGTTTGATACAAAATATTATATCACAACTTGTTCAATAAGTATGAGAAAATTCCATTAATAAACATATGGCTTACTTTACTTTCCACAGAATGTGATTTTCTCTTACACATTCTGGCTTTGAAATTAAATTCGAAACGGAAATGCAGATTCGCTTTTCCTTAACATAGCATATGCGTAGAATTGGTTGCTTTGATTCAATGATCAAACTGTTCAAATTCAATAATATGCAGATACCTGTTTCTAATGATTTCACGGTCACCTGGAGTGGGTCACTAGGCAGTTTCCCAGATACGGCAACTATGGAGACGTTGCAGTATGTCCCTGGGTTAAGGCCGGTTATATTTACAGCATTTATTAAGTCTGTGGGTTTGGAAACTGCGACACTAGGAGTACAAGGCGTGCAGGAACTGTTTTCACATGAACAACGTTTCTCTACGGTATACTTCTCGACATTCCCATCTAAGTGAGTCCATTCTATAGCTACGTAGGAGGTGTCATTGTAAATTCTAACATTATCTGCAGGTATGGTGGGTCCTAAAAAATATATACCTTGATAAAGAAACTACTTTGTATAATCTTACTTTGAAATTATCATATATTGCCAAACACCTTATCCATTTATCCCCTGGTGACATATAAGCATTAGAATGACAATTTATATAATTACTTTAAAGTGGATGATTTCGTTTTACGTTTCAAGAATTTGTTCAAAGCATGACATATATACTTTAATTGCTATCTAAAGTATAACCTTACTGGTGTACGCCGTTTTTGTACAGCCTTTTAAACTATGAAGATCTGCGATTCCGATCGAATATATCGTGACAGTGTGCGATGATCCTGGTGTCAGATTGGACAATTGTTTAACAAATGAATCTGTAATTATGGCATTCTTCTGTGTGTCAGTGGCTGTGTATTCCACTGCATACCCCTTAGCATCCACAGTTTTCATAGCAGTAAGATTTAGCGTAAAGTTGTGGGTTCCAATCCCTGAGATAACAGCTGATGTGCAGTCAGGGTTATTTGGTCCTTCACAAATATAGAAGGCATCATGCATTACAACCATATCGTTTACAAAAAAGTTATTCGTGTTGGTTTGAATCTATAAATATATACAAAATGATAAGAATGAAAAAGTATCTCATTTGATTTGATTTTCTTGAAAGTAAATTAAAAATTCGTCGCCTTATCTCAACATAGATATTCATTTATTAAGTCTTATTATGATGTTTGATGAATTACACGGGAAAATATATAGCAAGAAAATTCAATATCAAACTTAAACAAAACAAAAAAAAAACCCAAAAAACCGCACAAAACTAACATGTGAAAAAACAATCGACTTAAATATCATTATTATTCCTCTACTGATTTTTCAAAATTACCGTAATATGACTGATTCCCTGCAGAAAGGTGTAACAGTTCAATAAACTGATACACAGTTATTCGAAAACTTTGCAGAATCTTTTTATATATGAAAGTTCTAATATCTTCCGAATGGAATAAGGAATATTCAACATTAAAAGGAATAACATCACGAGTTAATTGGTGTCCGTGTAAGAACCTGTTTAAAGTAGCAAACGACAACAAACATGGCGAGTAGGTCCAATGGATCCAGGTTTTCAACATTGTGTAAAGTTTTATTTTGGTTTTAGTTTTTGTATCGATATAACAATACGGTGTAAGTATATCATTGAGGGAGTCAGCAAAATCCCAATTCCCCTTGAGTAAGCATATTAGTATCAGGAATATGATTATGAGGAATATAAGGAAGTCAGCAAGATTACAATTGCTTCCTCCCTCAATGATATACTTTAATGGTAACTGTATACAGTTCAAATACTTTTCAGTATGATCGGGAACTGTTTGTCCTAAATAGTTTCTACTCTAGCAATATACTGAAATGGTTTTTTTTAAGTCCCCTCCGACATTTTTCACTCATGTAGAGTCGTCACCAGGTTCAGGTGAAGTGTTACAAATTCTAACCGTATCAGGGAAGGTTCGTTATTGTGCCGACGTCTACCATGACATGGGACTTCCGCTTTAATATTATATCCGAAAGACCAATGACTACCATTTATTATGTCGGGCACATGTCGAAGGAACAATCACTGCTTTTGTTAAACATGTTGGGTTTAGCGTAGCGTCGGGATCGAGAATCGAACCCAGGCCTCCCGGTTGTGAAGTGAACACCAGTGTCAATGACAAAACCTTGGTCATCGATCTAAAGCAGTAACAAGTATCATAAGGAGAATGCAAAATACGTGTAACTGTTCTTTCATCAAGGTAGCAAAAATTCAATTATTCTGTTCAATATGATTTAACGAATCGTCAAACTATGTTGAACAGGGACATGAAATGTGTTAATCGTCTTTAAAACATTAATTATACAATTCAATTCTTAAACTAGAATTGCAAAGAATGTATAAAGCATGTGAGGTGGGCTAATTTGTTTTTGGCCATAAAACACGCTTAAAAAGCAAACAGCATCTCTCTCTATTTATTTATTGACACCAAATTGTTTGTATCTTTAAAAGTTTTCTAATTTAACGAATAGCTGTACATATGCAATTGATTTTATAAAAGGATAGTAATTATGGTAAGTCCCTATATTCAAAGACATGGTAAAATTATTCATAAATAATTGTTATTTTTTTATTTGAATTTTAAAAACTGAATCAGGGAATGAATTTCAATTATCTCTTCACCGGTACCTAAAGCAACAAACGGACAATATGCACATGATCATAAAACGCCTCTTTAGCATATTGATGTAAACAGTCGAAAGTTATCAACTGCTGAAAAAATCTGGATATGGTATTTATGAATTGCATTTGTATTATCCTTATTCCATTTTACTTTTTATGTGTATGTTTGAAAAAATTAATTCTGGTGTAAAATCTCATCATATAGTTAGAAACATGCGTATGACCCAAATCGTCGAACTTTCGAACAATCTCAAATCTTTCTTTTCAAATGGTTTTTCAGAATAAGGTTAGTGGTTCACCCTTCTAGCGAAATATCAGGTGAATAAAAAATCCATTGTTTAAGGCTGAAATTTGAGGTGAGATTTTCCATAGTTGTCAGCTTCAAAATATGGATCCTTGAAGAACAATAACCGGAAACTGGTCTTAAGAAAATCCGATTTTACCTTAAAACATGAAATACAATAATAAAAACGTACTAGTTGCTATTGAAATGTTGCATCCTCTAATGCTGAGTATCTTGTAAGAACTTTTAGATTGTACAAAAAACTTGTAAACGGTACTCGTCGTTAAGTTGTAGAAGGTTGCATTTTGGTTGGGTGTAATAAAAAATGGTTCCTCTGGGTTCTTTGATTTCCATACTTTATATGATGCAGCACCTTCCGCTGAAAAACTACCTCCCAATATCGTTATAGAATTATTTGTTGATTGGTACTTCGCTTTAGAGCAAGATGGATCCTCTGGTTCTAAAACAAAGAAGTATATCTACTTGAATATTTCAAAGACATAATATTCACAACACCAAAGCTTTGCTAAAATCAAAGAAATACAATGAAACTATTTTTTCAGGTCTTGATCAAACAAGACTGTATATAAACATTGTGCATTGAAATGTGCTTCTATGAATGACCTCAATCTAACCTTCTAAATTTCCAAGCATGAATTCTCTATCCCGAATGATTAAGTTTCGAAGCGATAAGGAATTAAAATCACGGAAATAGATAGAAAGCAAACAGGTGAACACACATTCCTCTGACCCCCCATCAAGAACTCAAACAATTTTCACCTTTCAGTTTCACTTCTCTCTCGAGGGCAATCAATCTATAAGATACATGTATAATAAAAAGACCCGGGAATTTAATCTTGAAGTCATTTTAGGAAACATCGTGTCAATCCTCTTCTCTTAGTAAATGATAAACCTGTTAAAAGTGTAAATTGTATTTTATACGTTCATCTTCCCTTAGTATTCAAGTCAGGACCTTTATTTACACAGTATTTACATGGATATTGAAGATGAACATATGGCAAGGAGATTGATTTTCTTCAATATCTAAACAAAGAACAGGTTGTTGAATTTAACTTAGTCAGTTTTGAGGGAATACTACATACACTGTAGAGAGTATATCAATTGTCCCCTAGTTGTAAAGTGACAACCATATTTTACGGAATGTTTATATTTCCAATATTTCGGCTTGAGCATCACTGAAGAGACATTATTTGTCGAAATTCGTATCTGATGCATCAAACTTGGTACTGTATAAGGTATAGATTAGGACCCCTGGGTCGAGACTTCTGCTGGTGATCTGTTAGTCCCCGAGGGTCTCTACAGCCCAGTAGCTAAGTACTTCGGTACTAGCTTGAAAATACGGATGTATATTTATATGCTGTGATAAATTTAGAAATTAATTTCAAAATTAAGGAGTATCTCCCTCATGCATAGTTCTGATCCTTAGACGAATTTGACTCCAGTCTTTGACACTGTGTTTTTTAGTTCTTACAAGTTTATTGTTACTATTCACTGGCATTTTGGAATCAGTTGTTCCTGTCAAAAGTATCTACATTATGTTCTCTTGCCTTTCTATTCTTTTTTCCTTCTTTCCCTTTCTTATGATAAATGTTGCAAATTTTTACATTACTGATTATGGATAACACACTAAAAAATTATCATGAATATTTATACAATTTAACTGTGAAAAGTAAGGGTCTTGGTGACTATAAGAAACGCAGAGATGTTTTGAATTATTTCCACAAAAAATAAAAATTCAATATTTATTTCCTGCAAGACACCCATTTTACAAAAGATGAAGAGAGAATTATACTTTCACAGTGGGGATATAAAGGAATATTCAATTCATATCAATCAAACTCTCGGGGTGTTGCAATCCTATTCAAAAATAATTTTGAATTTCAAATAAAGAAAACGCAGTGATAGACAATGAAGGAACCTTCATAATTGCAGAAATCATAATTGAAGAAAAACAATTTACACTAATAAATGTCTATGGCTCAAATACGGATCAACTCCAATTCTACTGTAACCTATTTAAAAAACTAGAACCACTATCGAATGATCAGAACATCATTATGGTAGGAGAATTCAACTTAGTGATGGATAAAAAAATAGATACAATGAACTACAAAAACTTAAACAACCCCAAATCCCGTGTGGAACTTATCCATCTTATGGAGAATCAAAATTTATGTGACATTTTTCGTGTCTTAAATCCTGACAAATTGAAATACACTTGGAGAAAAGGAAATACCATTAAGCAAGCCAGACTTGACTTATTCCTCAAATCGGAATCTTTAACTCCTTTTATACATGCAGTTGACCATGAAAACAGTTACAGATCTGATCACACTCCAGTAGTCTTGACCTTAAAATTAATAGACTTTAAACACGGAATGGGATTCTGGAAATTTAAGAACTCCCTTTTAAAAGACAGAATATGTAAATTCAGTAAAATCTAAAATCAAGGAAACAAAAATGCAATATGCGGCCCTTGTCTACTAATTGGAAAATGTAAATGAGGTGCATGATGCTGAAATAGAATTTCGGGTCCCTGACCACTTATTTTTAGGCACACTACTAATGAATATTAGAGGAAAAACAATCTCTTATAGTACATATAAGAAAAAGAAAAACAAAAGGAAACACATAATAATTTAGAAAATGAAATAAAACTTTTGGAAGAAAATTTTGATGAAGAATCATTGAAAGTTTTAGAGGAAGAACAAAAGAAACATCTGGAAGAAATTAGAGCTCAAACACTTAAAGGTAATTATATAAGATCAAGAGCCAGATGGATAGAGGAAGGTAAAAACCAAGCAAATATTTCTGTAAATTAGAATCTAGAAACTATGTAAGTAAACAAATTCCAAAATTAATACTAAATGATGGTACAGTCATAACAAACCAGTCGAAAATCTTGAACCACAGAAAAACTTTCTATGAGACATTATACATGAAAAGAGATATCATAGACAAATGTGATATTAACAAACTCCTAGAACCATATGAAATAACTAAACTGACAGGTGATGAGTCCTATAGTCTAGAGGGTAAAATAAAATACTCTGAAGTTTTGAAATTCCTTAAGCATAAGAAAAATGTCAGAACTCCTGGACCAGATGACTTCAAAACTGAATTTTTCAAAAAAGTTTGGTCTGATTTAGGTCACTTTATTGCAGGAGCAATTAATAACTCATATGAAGTGGGCGAGTTTTCAAATATCAATAAGTTGGGAATAATTACATGTATCCCAAAACCAGAAAAAGATAGACAGTACTTAAAAAACTGGCTTCCAATCACTCTATTATCAGTACTATACAAAATTGCATCTGGCTGTATTGCTGAAAGAATAAAAATAATTCTCAATAAAATTATAGACAAAGATCAAACAGGATTTTTGAAAGGTAGACTTATTGGAGAGAATATACGCCTTGTCTATGATATGATGAAGTATACAGAGTGCAAACATATTCCAGGACTTCTAATGCTAATTGATTTCGAAAAAGCCTTTGACTTAATATTCATGGGATTTCATGTTCCAGGCATTAAGTTTCTTTAACTTTGGCAATTCAATTAAGAACTGGATAAAAAAAAATTACAATAATATATCATCATGTGTAATCCAAAATGGCATCACTTCAAAATATTTCCATCCTCAAAGAGGCTGTAGGCAAGGAGACCCAATCTCGCCATATCTATTTTTACTTTGCGCAGAAATCCTAGGCATTCTAATTCGAAATGATAAAGAGATCAAAGGTATAGTAATCGATGGGGAATAATATAAAATCTCACAATACGCAGATGATACGTCTTTAATGTGTGATGGCTCACTTACATCTCTAGATGCTATACTAAAAGTTCTAGATAGATATGCACAAATTTCAGGGTTAAGAATCAATATAAGTAAAACCAAGTTGATTTGGATAGGTAGTAAAAAGTTTTCAAGAGATGTTTATCATCACTCAAAATGGAAATTTGAATGGAACCAAAGCTCATTTGAACTCTTAGGAATAAAATTCTCTATAAACCCTGACGAAATGATAAATATGAATTACAACAAAAAGCTAGAAAACCTACACAAAATACTTGTTCAATGGAAAGCAAGAAAATTAACCCCGATTGGCAAAATTGCTGTCATCAAAACACTAATTGTGCCAAAAATGAACCATCTGATATTAACTCTACCTAACCCTTCTGATGAATTTATTAAGAAATGTGAAAAAAAAAACCTATTTGAATTTCTCTGGGATGGTAAAAAATAAAAAATAAAAATTATACAAGATTACAAAGATGGTGGCTTAAAATGATAGATTACACCAACTTTATTATTGCACTTAAATCTAGTTGGATCAGAAGATTAATCACAGCTCATAATTCTAAGTGAAAAATGTTGTTTGAAACTGAGTTTGGAATTTCAATTTCAGGCGTTCTGAACTTTGGCTCAAATTTTGGATCGATATTCTGCAAAGCTGGATTGATATAAGTAATGCAGACAAATATAATCGTCAAAATATTGCATGTGATCATCTGTGGTATAACTTAGATCTAAAAATTGATAAATTATAAATACACTGTAAAGAGTTCTCGAAGGATAATATAATAAACATTGGTTACCTATGTAATATGGACAATTCATTTATGTCATTTACAGAATTTAAAGAGATGTCTACAGGAAAAGTAAACTTCCTCCAGTTTTCAGGTCTTGTTACAGCAATAAAGAAATATATACAACAGAACAATAAGATTGTAAGATTACAATATCAGATATCCCTCTACCATTGAACTAATATTCACATCCAAGAAAGGTTGCCAAGCTATGTATAATGCTCTTATCTCAAAGAGAAAAAAATATCAAACTTCTGAAAATAAATGGATTGAAAATGGTATCAACTTTAGCAGAAAAGAATGGGATGCTATTTATATGTTTCCTTTTAAAACAACTGCAGAAACAAAATTGCAGTGGTTTCAATTCCAAAATGCGTCAAATATTATCTGCTACAAACTACTACCTGAATATATGTGGTATCAAAGACTCTACACTATGCTCTTACTGCAATCAATTGCCAGAGACATTAGATCATTTGTTTTCGAAAAATTATTTAATAATCTTTGGTTTGAGGTAGAACATTGGTTAAAGTCTACATTAGATATTGATATAAACACAAGAAGAAATTCAATTTTGTTTGGTAAATTGTATAATGTTAAATTACACCGTCTGGAAAATCTTATAATTCTAATAATTAAATACTATATTTATACAAACAAGTTCACCTCTTCAAAGAGGTTGAGCTTTGAGACCCTAAAAAAGAATGTAATAAGTCGATTATATGTTGAAAAATTTATTTTACTGAAAAATTGTAAGTACAACGAATTTAACAAATGTTTGAAAAATTCCTTACAAAAAATTGAACATTCATCATAAGCTATGAAAAGCCCCGTTTCTCCTCTTTAAATGACTTTCTTCCTTCCTTTCAAACTCTTATCTCTAATCTGTCTTTTGTCTAAAAAAAACCGCCCAAAACTTTCATATATATATATATATATATATATATATATATATATATATATATATATATATCCAAATTGTGTTTTTAAAAAAATCACAGTGTCCGGTATAAAATATTAAAAGAAATAGAATAAACAGTACACAAAGTTAAAAATTTAACGCAAGCGCTTTCATTTTATAATCCTCAGGCGTTACATTTTAAAATAGTTTTGAAAATAAAATACAAAATAATTTAGAAAATGAAATAAAACTTTTGGAAGAAAATTTTGATGAAGAATCATTGAAAGTTTTAGAGGAAGAACAAAAAAACATCTGGAAGAAATTAGAGCTCAAACACTTAAAGGTAATTATATAAGATCAAGAGCCAGATGGATAGAGGAAGGTGAAAAACCAAGCAAATATTTCTGTAAATTAGAATCTTTTTAGAATAGAAAAACTTTTATGTATAAGTTAAAACTATTTTAAAATGTAACGCCTGAGGATTATAAAATGAAAGCGCTTGCGTTAAATTTTTAACTTTGTGTACTGTTTATTCTATTTCTTTTAATATATATATATATATATATATATATATATATATATATATATATATATATATATACTTTAATAGCATTTATTTAACTAAAAATAATCTACTATGTGTATATGTGTACATGTATATATACTTATGTCTGTATGTACATGTGTGTGTGTGTATGTATGCGTATATATGTACATGTATGTATATGTTATTGTTTGCTTTTGTAAAAATATTGTGAATATGAAGGTTAATAAAAAAAATTTAAAAAAAAATAAATAATTTATTGTTATTTCGGATTTCTAATATTTCGGTTTGCGCATCACTGAAAAGACATTTGTCGAAATGCGCATCTGGTGCATCAAAATTGGTACCGTATAAGTTTTACATATGGGTATAGAAGATGTGCATTTCGCAAGAATTTGATTTTATTCAATTTTTGAGAACATTACAGGCTGTTGAACTTATTCACATTTGAAAATATATCCTCATGCGAGTGCATGGAGAAATCTACATTATGTGTTGTACATGCATGTGTAGTACGTGGAGGAAAACAAGAAAGAGTTATCACAAAAAACCCACCCAGTTGCAAATGTAGATATATGCATTTCTACGTGTACATCGATGGTGTAAATTATATTATTTACATGCATACATACGCAGTTATTTACATTTGATAGAATGTAATTTACAATATCATTTAGTCTCATTCAAATTGAAAGAAAGAATTCTATAATTTTACCATGAAATAGTATTGGCTGGTTATTTTATAAACACGTTTAATCTATATAAAGATTATACCAATGCTATTATGAAAACAGCAATTTGAAATACATATTTCTCTGTAATCCCATGTAAGTGTATATTAACCCGTATGCATACGATTATATCCAATATTACTTGTCTACCAAAGAAAATGGATGCCACAATATAAAAGTGTCCTAAAACCAAATGGACTGAAGACGACACTGAAAGACTTCCAATTATTAACAACGGAAAATCGCGATAGTTTTTCCGCAAAAAAGAAATGACAAAGAAAGGAGAGTTTGTCTGGGCAGATATAAGAATATAGAAATTTGTAATACCATATTTATTGGAAGTGGATATGAAAACTACATTCATAATTCATGCAACTTGAATAACTATATCTTGTTCATCTACGGGAAAGGGTTCAGTTATATATTATTAACAATGCACATTTACATGCATTCAAACTCATACAAAATCAGGTATGTACAACGCATGCAAGGTGGGGTGACTTTTTTTGAAATGACATTTGTCTTATAATTACCTTTATATTTTTGTTTAATGGTCGCTTGCCCCTAGCGTCCCCCCCCCCCTCTTTATGATAGTAGTGAAATGAGATTAAAAAATAAGATTGAACTCATGAAGAGAGAGAGAGAGAGAGAGAGAGAGAGAGAGAGAGAGAGAGAGATTATATAACATCCCCCATAATATACATCTAGATCCGCGCCCTTTGTCTTGATTTGCATGTACCTACTTGTAAAATATCGTTGGTTACATATCATGGTACATGTAAAGGTATATATATTAGTTCATTGTGTTATTTTTTCTTCATTGTTACATAATGAACTCTGCATCATCCTACTAAGAAGCAGGTGACTTTATAGCTAAGATGTAGTCTAGACTAAATATCGACTTTTTAAAACTTGCTTGCCTACCAGGTTTTGGGTAGGCTATGCCCTAAGACGTAAATAGAAAACTGACACGGTCAGCAAGGGACCTGTTTGACACACACTCGTTCACTCAAACACAACATAATTGAACTAAATCCCATTGTTGGGGGATTCAAAATGGATAACTGGTACAAAATGTGGTACATATCATTTGAAAATAATTCTAAATCTCACGTATTGCTGTCTTGGAACAGTGTATTGTGGTCACTGTAAAATGTCCATGAAGTATGTAGGTCTAAGCGTTTTCAAACACATTTGATTTAAGTGTTCAATATTTTTAAAAATAGAAATCTATAGAATATGTCTTCACTTGCATGGGTGAGGCAGTTTCTTTATTCCATGCAATAACATACCATGTATGAAAGTATGAAAGGTGAAGATAACGGATAGTGATTAATCTCATAACTCACATAAGCAATATAAAAGAGATAGTTGGGCAAACATAAACCCCTGGACACACTAGAGGTGGGATCAGGTGCCTAGGAGGAGTAACCATCCCCTGTCGACCAGTCACACCCATCGTGAGCTCTATATCCTGATCAGGTAAACGGAGTTATCCGTAGTCTAAATCAGTGTGCCAAGAACGGTCTAACATTCGGTATGAAACACGTCAGAAAGCATTTGACCCAATGATAGGTTGTATTGGTAAACTAGATCGTTATAACCACCATTGAATTTGCGAAATGCTAACTTTAAACGAGACTGTTGAAACCCCTGTACCATCAACTTGTTTGTCAGTAGCATACATTGATTTAAAAATTGGGTACACGCAAACAAGCTCTTGCGTATCGAATCAGTTGAGAGATATAAACACCATATGCAGGTGATAATGGAATATTGCTACATAAATATGGGAAGTTGACGATGGAAAGGTGAAATCATCCCGTTTGTCACATGTTCTCGTATGTAAAACTTATACGGTACCAATTCTGATGCACCAGATGCGCATTTCGACAAATAATGTCTCTTGAGTGATGCTCAATCCGTAATTTTGAAAATCCGAAATAACAACTTGTAAGAACTAAAAGGAAAAATAGAGTGCAAAAGACTGGAGTCAAATTCGTCTAAGGATCAGAACTATGTATGAGGGAGATAATCCTTAATTTTGAAATGATTTTTAAACAGCAATTATATATACATCTTTATTTTCAAGCTAGTAACGAAGTACTTTGCTACTGGGCTGTAGAGACCCTCGGGGACTAACAGTCCATCAACAGAGGCATAGACCTAGGGGTCATGATGTAAAACCTATATGGTACCATTTTATATGTAAATGTTGACCTTAACGTGAACAAGGAATAAGACACGCCATTTTGAGATATTCACCGACGAAGTTCGGTAACATTAATAAATAAGGTACAATGATTTTCTTTTTTATTTTGTTACTTTGTTTATTAAAAAGAACAATTCTCTAAGATGTAATGTGCAATTAGGATATAATTCAACGGAACATTTACGTTTGAGCCTAGTCCCATGTTGCAACCGGAAGTCAGAAATTTAATTTCGTATTCCGATACCATTTAATTCAATATATACATTTATGTATGTAACACAAAGAAGTTTTTTGTTGTAAATTGTCTATATTATTACATCATGATTTAAATTGAATTATCTCCCTTAAAGAGTGGTAAAAATAGATACAGGCATAATAACAAAGATGATAAAATACCTACAGATAAAGTAAAATGACCTCAAATTTCTGTCTTTCTCGTATTGCAAATTCTTTCTATACAAAATTTGAAAACTGTACAAAGAAACTGTTTGAGTTATCGTGTCACAAAGAAAGTGTTGACGGACGGACGGACGGACAATGTGATTAATATAGGGCTCCCGCAATTTATGCGGGGCCTTATTAATGAGATTTGAAATAGCGAATGCAATGAAGCATAATAGGATTAACGAGGAAGACGAAATCGAGACTAAAAAATGAACCTCGATATAATCAAGAATGTTAGGTTGTAAAATCTAAGTTAGGATTAGGATCATAATCAAAATAATGGCAAAATGAGATCAAGTAAAGTGTTTGATATATTCACTACCATTCACAATCTAATTAAAATTAGATAATAGATACGCTCACAATCGCTTTGATGTGTTTTCTATCAAACCAAACTGTCGCAGCCATTTTCCTTGAATTATGAACACCGATGATTTCATAGGCGACGCGCTCATTGGCTAACATAAAGTTCACATGAACAGAGTATGTTTGGGCTGCGTTCAATATCGTAGAGGCTAGCCTAGCTGCTAGGCTAGATATCTACGTATGTTGAACGCACTGTATGAAATAACGCTTATTATCCCTATGTAGGGCTAGTTTAGCACATCGTTCAAGATCGTAGCACTACCGAGCCCTACATAGCCGTTACGATCTTGAATGCAGCCCAGATCTTCTTACGCATAGTATACGGCGCGGATCCAAGAAGACTTATTTTAATTAGATTGCTAACAATAAGCAAGTGAAATATTTAATCGTTTTTAATCCAAATATTGGAAATAGAATACTTTGGAGAAACAAACCTTTTCCCTTTGATCACTTTTAAAATACTTACTTGTATACATTTCAACAACATTCGGTTTTGATTCCATTCCATTCTTTCCAACAGCAAACACTGAAACCCTGAAGATGTTTCCAGGTGGCAGGTTGTTAAAAGTCAACGTAGTATTTGGTAAAGCTCCTGGGTAATCTGCATTCCACGATCTGATATGAAAGCTTTCAGATCCCTCAGAGGAACATGCAGCTGGATGAACATTAACTCTAGTTGTGAAGACGTCGTAGAAGGAGGACTCATTGCACGTTGGTTTTGGGGGTGCTTGAAAAAGAATGGGTTAAACAAAAAAACTTCAATCTGTTTACATTTGATCAAGATGTTTTAAGAAATAAAAATTTATGATATTTTCTACTCAAATCTCATTACAAGTTATGTAGTCACTAGCTGAGGCAATATAGAACTATGTGTATTTCGGCCCTCGGGCTGATATGACATACGATATGGATTTTAGCATGTAATATTCTCTATATAACGAATTAGTCATTTTGTTATAACGAAATGCTTATCTCTTTATAATGATATGACTATTATAACGAGATAACGAATGTAAGCTATATCGTTATAGCAACAACAACAAAATAATAACGAAATTTTAACTTGTTATTCAATAATTGTCTTTCAGTTTTGAAAGTATATGAGATGATATACGAGGTACCTTGAGCTTCTTCACACCGTTTCATCTAGTGCCAACATGCTCCGTGAAATGTATGTCGATGGGAAGAGGCTCAAGTTTTATCATCTCATATTCTTTCAAAATTCTTATATTTACATAAGCCTTCTCAGGCCATAAACCGAGAATAGACTCAATTGATTACGTATACCTTATACGGTTTAAACCGTGCGCAAAAAAAGTATATGAGAAAATAGTCTTTAGTTTCAATTCCTAAAAATATTAAGGAAAATATAAATAAACATTTTACGGGATAACGTACTCGTTATAAAGATTTTTTTTTTCATTCTAGAAAATGAGCCCGTTCGCAACCTAGTAATTTAATTCCTCTATTGTTTATTTGGTTTGAACTTTGGTGCTCTCAGAAAAATGTCCTTCATTAAAGACGGTGTGAACGAACTTTAATTTGACATATTGTGTTTCTATAATTATTGAGAATATTTTCAAAGAATAGAATAGAGATTCCTTCTGAACCAAAGTGACCTCAAGCTCCCGATTTTTTTCTTCGGAATTTTGGTATAGGCCTTTGATACTATTGTAGTGCAAGATTCGAAACATATTGCATTCAAGTTAAAGTTATTCTACTTTTGTATACCAGTACCTAATGAAATGCTCCAAGTACATGCATTTTGTGTCAGCAATGTTCCAACTTCTCCTTTAACTGATACTGTGTAATTGTGTCCTCTTTGTAGAAATTGCCCAATATTATAAGGTGTTGGAAGTTTGCTTTTAAATATTTCCTCCGACGTATTCGAACTTGACGTGATTGTGACATGAAAAGTTTTCATCAGCTTTTTCATATCCTCGTTGATGTATATGACAGTTTTATTTATTTGTACGTGTGAACAATCCAGAACTGGATCTACAATTCAGTAAAAGATAATTTAGTTTGAACAGCATGCATCCGATCTGATGAATCATAGGTATTTTGATTATATGTCTGGTATTTTTTGGGGTCCATGTTTGCCCTACTTTCAATTTTTGTTCTAATTTTTATAGGATCTATGAGCTTGATCACTGTTCATCATCTTAACTCTTTTTCATAACTTATGCAACGTAAATTATTTGATTTGATCCGAACTGAAAAACAACTTTAAAGTTCATTTTTGACTTGTTTGACTCTTGGATATCAATTTTCCTTATTTGTATACATTGTTTGCGCCATCTTTGAACGTTGTCAGGGAGAGGGCAAGTTGATTTTTCGAATATAAAGGAATTAAGGACCTATCAGACTAAATTAATGTTGCTAAATCATGTGCAATACACTGACAAGTAGTTTCAGCTGTACAGATCCAAGAATTGGTAGAAATATAGCACGTGCGTTGGAAAGAGTTTTAAAAACACGGGTCTTATTTTTGAACCATTTTCATTCATATTTCTACAACCAAAGTATTTTGTATGCATATTCAATAGTTTTTTGCTGTATTTTTTCATAGACAATATGACATTGGCCACGAACATAAAGTACCAGAGTAATAACGATGTCTAATTTTTGTTGAATTCAACCTCATTCTATTGTGCATGTGACAAATCTAGTACGGCGTTTTATAGTGCGACTTCCCCAGGAGGAAATCTGGCTATATAGTGAGACTTCCTCCCAAACTATCAGTGGTGAAGCTTCCCTCTACTTGCTTGGTTTGGATTTTATTTTTGAATTTCCACAGGAAGAGAAGTTATGCCATTTAGTGAGTCATATGTGGGCGCCAAATTAACATAAACTCAAATAATTCAAGATATTTTTCATTATTTGATGATATTTTCAATTCAATTATTGCACGCAACGCATGAAATCAATCATCGCTCTTATCAATTGAATGGATTTGCGTATCAATTAAATTACTGCGCGCATCAATTCAGTTCATGAGAAATATTGCGCTAGATTGATGGGCGCATTAAATGAATTATTGTTCTCTTCTACTGAATTGTAGAGTGCATGAAATAAATTGATGACATATTCAAATAATTAAAGATATCTTCAATAATTTTAGGTTATGTTAATTTGGTGCCTCAAAGTTGTCCGCCTTAGAGGAGTGGCTATATTCTCTAACCACTAATAGTGAAACTTTCCCAGCAATGCACCTTGGTTGAAATCTTATCAATATCTTTGATATATAGATTGAATGTTCAACTATTTAAAAATTGGATGAGCTTATCAAGGATAATATTTTGAATAAAATGTTATCTTCAAAGGAATGTAAATCGACGTGAATTAGATACATCATTTTTTACTTATAATAAAGATTATCCCTTTCCATTAATGAAATAATTATACTATACACTGAATCGAAGATATGCTTAATGATTCAACTACTAGTATTGCATGTCATATTTTAACCGATGTCATCATTAATTCAATTATTGCACACTATATATTCCATTCATTGTATGGTATCCTTAAATCAATTATTGATATCTTAATGTAATAAAGACTAGATATTTTGACATCATAGAAGTTGTTTCTTCAACAAAAATGGAAAAAGGAAATATTCGTATCTACTTATCATTCATCCAAAAATTACTTTATTAAACACCACTCTGATTTCATACACAAGTACTCTGAAGTTGAAATAAAGATATGCTGGATTCCCTCATTGACATTATCGTCGTAGTCTTTGGTGATCAGGTCTTCGAACAGTCTGTTGGAATTCTCATGGACACGAATTGTGCTCTTTTGTTACCTGACCTGTTTCTATATTCTTATAAAGCAGAATTTATTCAAAAGCTTTTCCATGAGAAGAAAACATCTCTTGCTGTGGCCTTCAACTCGACATTTAGATATATCAAGGACGCTTTATCTAATAATAATAATCTTTATTCATATGTCGATTCGATAAATCCCTGTGAACTCGATATAAAAGACACCATAAAGAGACCTCCACATCTGATTAGTACTTTGATATTTTATTGAAAATAAATATCAACGGCAAACTAGTATATCAAATTTATGACGAACAAAATGATTTCAGCTTCCCAATCGTCAACTTCCCATATTGATGTAGCAATATCCTATTATAACCTGCATATGGTGTTTACATTGCTCAACTGATTCGATACACAAGAGCTTGTTCTGTGTATGATCAGTCGTTTACCGTATCAAGATATTGGACTCTCGGCCGATGTGACCGGTCGACAGGGGATACTTACTCCTCCTAGGCACCTGATTCCACCTCTGGAATATCCAGTGGTCCGTATTTTCCAAACTCTCTATTTTGTATCCCTTAAAGGAGTTACGTGTATGAGATTGATCAAGTTTCGTTATCTCCATGTTTCACCTTAATGTATCAAATGAAACAAACCAACCGATGGTTTTATCTTATGTTTTGTTTTTACCCTTTCAAGTAATCATTTCTCTATATAGTCATATTTACGTAGGGGTAATGCTGCTAGTTAGCAAGGTGTCTAGGGGTTGGGACTGCTTCATAGACATCTTTTAAAAATATTTTGGCACCGAATTATCTCAACACACGGACTTCGTATCCGCTCGGTGGTCACAAGTAAACGCATTCGAATATTTAGGGACACAAAAACAGTGGTGGATCAATGCATTCTTCATGTTCTTATCTTCGGTAGTTTTCGTACTTTTTCGTTTTATTCAGTAATTGGCTTTTTCACGTAAAAACATTTTCACACCCAGTAGATACAGCTGTATAATCGAACACGCGTTTTATTTGATTAATGTGACGTTCGTTATAGGTTTGCAAAAGTACTGGTAGTACCCGTGTCTTTGGATTTCCCGAACCACCCATGTCCTCGATTACGGAACTTTTTTTATTCAGTATGTTATTTTGTGAAACAAAACAAGAGCGACGTTGCGAACTTTTAATGAACGCATTCATTAATCATACTATTGTATTTTATATTCAAATTCCATGTAGTTAAGAACATATTTATTTTCGGAGGAGTGGAACGACGGAGAATATCTATATAAAATTTCGCATATGATGTTTTGATATGGACGTTTTTATCAAAATTAATTCAATACTTTCATTTTATATCACAACTTCTGTAATCAAATGGTACACAAACCGAGCGTAACTTTTGAAATACAGAGTAACGTGCATAATCATATACTTTAGAAAAGAGATGCAATATATTAAATCTTTTAAATGTAAAACTTATACGGTACTAATTTTGATGCACCAGATGCGCATTTTGACAAATAATATCTCTTCCGTGACGTTCAAGTCAAAATTTTGGAAATTCGAAATGACAATAAACTTGTAAGAGCTAAAACGAAAACCAGAGTGCCGAAAACTGGAGTCAAATTCGTCCAAGGATCAGAGCTATGCATGAGGGAGGTAATCCTTAATTTTGAAATGAATTTCTAAATTTTATCCCAACAATTAAATATACATCCGTATTTTCAAGCTAGTAACTAGCAAATACATTAAAGCATAACATGAATAAAATCGTAATATATCAACATCCTATTTAGATTCTTATATACTTTAGTCTTTTGTTTAACATTTAAATTCACCCATGCAGTTAAGAGATAATAAAAGAAACACGTTATTTTACAATGTAACGAATATAACAACGTCGTATGATCTATCTTAAGATTTCTTGAAGTTAAGATAGTTTTGTGAAACGGTACTGTCGTATCTTATGATTGTCATAAGTCAGATCTTAAGACATTCTTATGATATATCTTATGACATATCTTAAAATAGTTTCGTAAAATCCGGCCCTTGTTTTCGAAGGACAAATGGTAAGGAGGAAAGGCTACTCTTGTACTCTATACAAGGACACAATGTATGGGCAGACGAATGCATGAAAGGTGAAGATAACGAACAGTGATCAATCTCATGTATGATATTTTTGAAGAATTTTCCTGTATACATGTACATGTATCAGCGCCCATATTGTTGCTCCACCCTATCCCCGGGGACCATGATTTGAACAGGCTTGAATTTACTCTATGTAAGGAAGATTTCTTTAAAAATTCCACGTTTCTAGCCCAACTAATCAATAATAGCTCTAGTAGTAATATTAACTCTAAATCTGAAAATTTTATTTTGTTGTAAAAATATGCTTTTATGATAGTTTCGCATGTAACTTTAACTATAGTCATTGATAAAATTAAAACTAAATTTAAAATCATATCAAAATAAAGATTTCGGTTCTGTTGAATAAAAGATATTTGTATTGCTTGTAGGAGTTATGAGATTGATCACTGTTCGTTATCTTCACCTTGCATTACATAGAAATCAAGTTTTGTACGGGAAGACTATAATGTAATTTTATTTCATTCAGAGCCTCTTGCTAGGTTTTTTTTTTAACATAACAGAAGTTTATAAACCTTATTTTTTCGGTCATTGAAATAGTAAACCACAATTTTGGAACAAAAACTTTCGACACCATAATGACAGCTAGTGTTGCTTTAAAAGAAAGTTTTATAAATGCAATACAAGTAAGATAGTTTAGTTATTCTGCTCTTGAACATATACGTGTAAATGTATAGTACAAACTAACATTCAGGGGATAACTAGGAGGAGTCTTTTCTTGCTCTTACACTATAAAAAGCTAGATTAGTCTAATTTAATGGGACTTTCATACGGTGATTGACGATTAAAGAAAATAACTTTTGAACTTTCAACATGGGTGGTAAATACCCCTTTGGGTCCTTCATTATCCTAAAGTAATACTAAATAACCTAGCATAAAGTAGGAGAACCTGCTGAGGGGTTTAACTTTGTAACATCAGGGCTTCATCCCATGCCCCCACCAGGGATTAACTGGAAGCGTAATGGCAGACTCTTCAGACCCATTGGCCCTGAGGATTGGTCCATCCGCCCTCCCATCCCCATCCCTCTGAAGCTGAAACCTTGCATCACTCCTAATTGATTGATTGATTGATTGATTACGGTTTTACGCCGTTTGGCAATATTTCAGGCATTGTACTAATTGGATTATGTTTGGTTGTGAGTGTTTGAGTTTCCCAAGTGCAAATGAAAATATTTACCTCCTTGCGCATTTTCTGAGAAGCCATGATATCGACTAATATAAAAATCAGTCTATTTTAAGGTACCTAAATTCCGGACATATGTTTTGGTAAAGCGCACAAATGAAACCGCGCTTGTATTTCAATAAACACATGTAAATTATAGCAAAGAGTAGTATTCTGGGTACTAAAGCACCTTACCATAAAGAGGGAAGACTGGTTTTATAGTGAGACTTTTCCCTGGAAGTCTGGTTATATAGTGCGATTCCCCGAGAGAACGCTCACTATATAGCCATACTTCTGAGGGAAGCCTCTTTATATAGCAAAATATAACAAAACATACACATACATTCCTTCGTTTGACTTTTTCTTCGATGTTAAACAAGGTGTATAAGTTTTTTTTTACTTGTTCGTACACAATACATTACCGGTTTAAAACTCGATACTAACTCTAATACAAGGATATTATTTGCGAAATAATGGGATAGTCCTATATCAAGTACTTGCAACTTTGCTGTTTCATAACAGAATGTATTTTCACTTGGGGGTTGCTTGATCCGCATATGAAAACATATGATGCGTCATGTATCACTAAATGTACCAGCTGACATCACGCAAAATCGATTAACATGTGGATTGTTTACATCTTACTGTGTCGGATTTAATAAGCGACAATGCTGCATATGCAATGGTAACTTATACCGAGTGAAGCTCGAACGGATCGAAGGCCCGTCCGCGGAGCAAAGCTCTATAGGTAACATCTATGTAAAAGAAAATATCAGAAAATCAGCAAATGAATAGAGATAATCTCTACATACGTTCACTGAAAATTTTGTGATCCATATGGGCGCCGCCATTTTGTTTTCTTAAATAGTTGCTTCTACAGCTATTCGTGTTTTAATTTTAAATGCCAAAACTACAAGACGGACGTGCAGTTTGTAATCAAATGTCTAGTTTGTTAAAAATGAATGGTATAATTATCACTGTTACATTTTTTTGCAAATTATTAAAATACAAAAATAGTAATACGACTAAAAAATGAACGAGTTCATGGGCTTCTTTAAGTAAAAGTATATGATATATTTACTTTAACTGTGTTAGCACTTTGAATGTGTTGGTTAGTTTTGTTTAATTCTAAATGTCTTTTAGATTGCAAACAGGGTGTATTGTTGTTTATAATTGTTTGATTTGGAAGAGAGAAAAAGTCGAATCTTAATGTGACATTTACACGATTTACCTTGACTAGCGTTATATTCTCCGCGGTAAATGAATAGACGGACTGTAGTTATCCTCATATATCCCCTTACTTTAATATTGATATGTTACTTGGCGTTTAGCGCAAGGGAAATTTCATAAATAAGATAAATATATATTTTAAACTGGATTCTAATTTACCGTTTATAATCGAATTAGGAAGGCCAATGACCATTTCATGCTTCGCTTGTTCAAACGGTCACACCGTATATATATATATATATATATATATATATATATATATATATATATATATATATATATATATATTTCGTTTGTCATAAAGTTGAATTTCCAGCTTGCTGTTAAGGTATTTAATGTATGATATAATAACTAATTACATTTTATATATAGTAAATGGATGGTGTGGTTTTTGAAATCAAGGTGTCATTTTAAAGGGTTCACCAAATCAAAATAATGCACCATAGGAATTTTTTTAAATTTTGTTTATTGCTTGATTTATTTCACCCTAGAATTTAACCTTGAAATCTGCGCGAAGAGCATGTTTTATTAAAATATTTTAAAAGGAAATATATTTTTATACAAATCTCCTTGTAGAAAGTTACATAGACTTTCTATTAATGAAAATATGAAATAAAATCAATCATTTACCACAAACATTTTTATTTTTTTCTTATTTTTACAAAGGGTAGATAACTTTTGAAAAAAGTCTGAAGTGCAAAAAGGTTAGCTTCTAATCATTTACCAGTCATGTGAATTTCATCAATTTCACTTTCATCTTTATTTAACAATATACATTTCTGTTGATTTAAATCCTTCAAAATCGTTCATTATCCTTTTGTTATACATTGATTACCTTAATATCTATGCTCTATATAATAGCCACTATGAAACTGATACACAAGACTCTGTGATGTGGTTTGTTTTATTTTGCCCTCACTGGGATATATTGAATCAACAAATGAATGAAAATGAATATTGTTGATAGATAAAGTTCTTATATAAATCTAAATGCCGAGTTGAAGGTTATAGCAAATACGGCAAGATATTTTTTCTTCTTATGCAGAAACTTTTCAATAAAATCAGCTTCTTAAGAATATTTAAGAATATAAAAACAGCTGATAAAGGACATTAGTTAGTGTCCATGGGCTGGTTGTATATTGTTCAACAATTTTCACTCATATGGAGACGTCAACGGTGAAGGACTGCAAAATTTAGACCTATACTATACGCTTTTAACTTTTGAGCAGGGAGGAATCTTTATCGTGCCACACTTGTTGTGACACGTGACCTCGGTTTTTGAGGTCTCCTCCGAAGGAATACTGAGGAACTTTTCTGACCTGGAGGCTAGATGGGAAGTGTAATATAAGAAGTATAACATATTGCAGATATTCCTTGATGAAACGGTAAAGAAAACGAACAGTGATCAATCTCATACATCCTATAAGAAACAATACAGAAATTGAAAGTAGTACACACATGGATCCCTGGACACACCAGAAGTGGGATCATGTGTCTAGGAGGTGTAAGTATATCCTTGTTGAAAGTTACACCCATCATGAACCCTATATTTTGATCTGGTAAACGGAGTAAAATACCAATTTCTTTTTTTAAAAACTGGCCTGACAATTGGTGTGACGGACAGCATTCGACAGATTGTATTTGCAAATTACATGATCATACCAACCATAAAATCTTCAAAATGCTGACTGTAATCGAAACTGTTGTACAATGTACATACACAGAACATGCTCTCGCGTATCGAATGTGCAGGTGATGATGGAATATCACTAAATGAATATCGAAAGTTTACGATGGAGAAGCTGAAATCATCCTGTTTGTCATAAAGTTGAGAAGGTAGTTTAAAGTTGACATCTACGTCCACTAAGATATCCAAATATGAAACGGATATGAAAGATCCTTTTTCGAGTTCACTGAGATATATGTACTATATATCGAATCGCAGGTATAGACATGTGAATGAAAATGATCAATGTTAATAGATAAAAACGTCTTAGCGAATAAAATGAAATCTTTCAATGTAATATTAATTAAGCAGGATTGTATCTTAATATAGGTAGTCTGCATAAGAATATTCACGAGTAATCAATATTGGAAAGTATTTCTAGAAATGCTATCAGGAACCTTAATACATACATGTATACTGAGTTTTTGTTCGACATCCATCCAAACTCTGTATTCCACCGTCTTGGGTCGGGATTGAGGCATATATGGAAAATGAGTATTGAATCCCTGATTCAAGTCCCGGTATCGTGATCCCTGTTGAGGTTTTGTTTACACATGATGCATTCCCAGACTTGGACGGTAAAACATAGTGAATACAGAGCTCTTGGGTCCTGTTATCTGTTGTCACCTTTGTGAGATTAAGTGTTATGCTGTTATTGGAGAATGATGATACAAGTCCACCAGGGCATGTCGGATCCCTTGGTCCTGTAAACAATATTGCATATGTAACAGGTATATCTAGAAAAATAAAAATCACAAGGTACAGCATACGAAAACAAAATAAGGAAAGAACATATTCAGAAAAAGCAATGGTTGATTGAAATGATAGCACATGATTTATCATGAAATATAATATAGCGTGCTTCAGTCGCGTTGTTTCCAAAACTTGATATTTTAGTCCCAATCAATGAAAAGTAGGAAACCAGAAATAGAGTTATTCACGCGTTAAGAGCGAAAAATCACAACGAGGGTGATAAATCTACATTAGGAAGACAAGAGACCCACAGGAATTATCAGTCACTTTGGTAATAGTTCAAATTATCAAATCACAAGGGTTATGGGATCTAAAAAAAAGATCCTGTTCCGCATAATACAAAGCTAAATTCTAATAACCAGCAACAGTTTAATAGATGTGTTCTGAAAACTTAAATGCCTCTGAAAGTGTCAATACTGATGAAAGACTTTATTTACGTACTGTGCAATATGTAACATTAACACGATATAACTAATATGAACCCCTCCTAGGGTAAAACAAATGAGTTGTGAAATTCACAATTTTGATATATTCTTTTCTGCTTTTCCTAAATATGCATTAAAATTTTGTATCGTATCAGCAAACTTAAAGACGTCTTTCAGATTATACAGATAATAATCACTGTAATGATTTTGGACCGACTCTGTAACATCGTTGAAACCGATATCAATGATATCAAAGTCATGGAGTATGACAGTGGCAACGCTGACGGACAGTTTGCTTTAGCGATGAATCTTGCTTTTACTCCAGAGGCCTGAGTGTACTATCACCACAAATGAATAATTTGCGCAAAATTGCATCCATTAGGATGATCAGTGTGGAGGGGTAGTGTTATGATGTGAGCAGCAATATTCTACACAGGCAGAACAAAATTGCTTCACATACAGGGTAGTTTAACGGCTCAACGATATATTGATGAAATTATGCAAGCACATCATGCCGGGGTAGTAGTCCGAAATGACAACGCCAAACCGCATACTGCTCGACTAACACGTGATGCTCTACAAAGACACAATATCCAGGCTCTTTCTTTGCTATCCAAATCACCAATTTAAACCCTATTGAACAATTGACCCGAGTTCTGCAGTTAGAGTGGAACAACATCATTAGGCAGTTTTAGAGACTTAATTGCGTTCATGGGAAGGCGTTTTCATGCAGTCGTTGGTGCTCGTGGGGGGGGGGGGGGCACACTAGATATGTATTGATCGATTGATTGATTGATTGATGCTTTCTGCCACACTCAACAATTTTTCACTTATATGGTGGCGCCCAGTTTTTATTGGTGGAAGAGAGACTTGTAAAGACTGTAATACATATACAATGTCATTTCATGTAAGTTTAAGTAAGTTTAAGCATTACGTACTTGTGACTTGAGAAATATTCCTACATCCATCTAAGCTCTTGAGATTCCCAATGACGGCAAATATGGAAAATGTATACAACGTTCCTGGCTGAAGTCCCGTTATTGTTGTGTTCTGTGAGTCTTTAGAAACACATGCACCATTTTTAGAATTAGATGGCGGTTTATGATAAATACAGAGCTGTTTCGTTCCATCATCTGTTCTAATCTTTGACAGATTGAGGGTGACGTTATCAGCAGTATATGATGACACTAGTTGAGCATTGCATATCGGCTTCTCTGGCTCTGTACAGAAAAGCAACATTTATGTATAACCATTTGAACTATCTGACATTTCAAAAGCGAGATGAGTTTGCTCCATGCGGTGTGCAAACATTCAAAATGTGGAGGAATGGTATCGATTACAGTGAAACATACTTGTGGTAACTGTCAACTTGCAGTCAGTCCTATTTGTACTTCTTCCTGTATCAGAATCGATAGCAAATATAGTTAATGTATAGTTTGTTCCTGATTCCAGATCCTCAAGCAAACCAGTTTCACTGGTTTTCGTGAAACATGCGTTGTTGTTTTCGTATTTTGTGAAAGGTGGACTGCTTTCCACACAGATCTGCTCCGTCACTTGGTTAGTTGTAATACTACTAAGACGAAGCATTACACAACTGCTATTGGTATCTTGCACCAAGAGACTGTCGTTCTGACAAGTGAGATCTATATCAATATGAAAATGGAAATGTCTATTGAAGTATATTTAGATATTGTACATATACACTTACTAATATAAATATTCATTTTGGATTCTTTTTCTGAAAATACTGCCAATAGAAATGAAATATTTTAAGAAATTGCTAAATAACCTTTTTGGTTTTTTAAATACACTTTATCGTAGGTATACAGTTTTTCTATTAAGTCCTAATCTATCTGTTTTATAAGTTCAGCTATTTTATCAAGAAAAATCTACCTCTTTGCCGATTTGTAATATTCTAGTAACATTGAAACTTGCTTAACAACAATAACAATTATTGGAAAACGCTACGTTTAGTTGCAAACTTAATTTTCAAGTCGTGCTCTTACAATACTGATAAGAGTTAGTTACTTTGGTGTGAATGTTCTTTAAATATCCAATGCAGAGATATTAAAGACTTTCTTGTACCTTTCATTATACATATATATGTTGGTCGGAATGACAAAATTAGATAAAGTAATGTTCTTGAATATTTTACAGTGAATAAGACGGTCGACATGTAAACAATAATATTCGGTGTTTTACGCGATACTGTAATTACATGTACATAACATTGTGACTAAGACGAAAGAGAATTGTATACATTTCTAGGAAATTGTTTATTCTTAAGCATCAGAAAAGTTTCAAGACGTTTAAATTGTGGTCTTTGTTTTAGATTTCAGTTCGTAATCAAAATAAAATATCTTATCTGATACTTTGTGATAAATACATATCGCCATAACATTTATAAGAGAGAATAATCTTCCTGACTTTCAATGGGATAAGCATTACAGTACTGTACCAGGAATTAATTTTGTAGAAACCGTCGTCGTCGTCGTTATGGTGGCTATCGCTGTAGTAGTTACACTGGGGGATGAGGAGGATTGTGACCCTGAAAATAAAATGTCTGAATTTTATATAAAATGAAATTTTAAAAAATTGAATATTGAATAATGAAGACCAGAACAAAACTACGAAAACAAGAATTTATTCCAGTTTTTAACTCATACAATCTATGAAGTATAAATTCACAATTCTAAAATAAATGTGAATTGATTATTGTAATGTGTTTTTCCATGATTAAGAAAAACAACGATTGTAGAAAATATTGCAAAGACTCTTGGCAACTTTTGGAATCGCGTAATTTTTGGTCTAGGTAGTTCACCTGGCTAGAATCATAAAATACAAAATTTAAAATTCAGGGCTGTAAAATAATTCTGGTTTCGGCTGGGTTCCTTAGCGACTGGCGGCTAGTCATTCATCGACATACATGGTAATTATCAAATGAATTTATTACGCAATTTACTTCGACAGTTATATCTACCTTCTGTACTCTGTATTCTTAATATTCTGAGTACACCTGCAGGTATATATTAGGAAACAAGTGACATACAATCGGGGCGGACTTCAGTGCATATATATATATATATATATATATATATATATGGTTTGCTAAAGTTTTATAAAAAAAATCATGACACTTTATATTAACATTTATGTATATGATGCAAATAGTATTTATCTCTATTCATATAATTTCAAAGCCTTGTGATAAGGGAAACAATTTGGTTTTTTTTTTCATTATAGAATATCGCTAAAACAAACGCTGGGTCACAGATTCCAAGCTTCGAATGAAATTGGGAACCATCCCCACCAACACCAGTTACTAGTATAAAACATAGTACAGACTTGAGTTACACTGACAATTTTTTTAATTTAGATTTACAATGTTTTCTGACACCTTTCAACAATGAGGTAGAGTTTGCTAATGTAGTATATAATGAATCAATGTAATCATGAAGAAATATGTATCATCAAGCATGTGTTAAACGTTTGTTTGTGTAAAGTAAATAAATGCTTTTTTATTCTTTTACAGGAAGAATAGAAACAAACTAACAGGATGAGACTATCCTGAATTGGCGGCAAAACGTGTCGGACTGTTTCATGAAAACAATTAAATTGAATGAAAAAAATTCAAAGTCAGTAGTAAAAGTCCAAAAGTGTTCTGTAATGTGATATTACAACATGATCATTGGCAAGCTGGCAACCCTACAAGTGGATGGGCGATATAAGCTTCCGTAGAAAACGTGTTAGTCCAACAACTTGTTGACTAACTTCATGAACATAATAAATGTTACAATGTCACATCATATAACAAGCAAAATAGCTTAAGAGAAACCGTCAACTCAAATTACATATACATTTATGTACATTGAAAGAAATGACTAAATCAGTTTAACGAGATAGTACTTCATCTAAACAAGATACTAACTCATTATATATCGATCCCGTGGGGATCCGGGTTAGAATAGGTCCTCAGTACCCCCTTGCTTGTCGTAGGACGCGACTAAATGGGGCGGTCCTTCGGATGAGACCGCAAAAACTGAGGTCCCATGTCACAGCAGGTGTGGCACGATAAAGATTCCTCCCTGCTCAATTGCCATTAGCGCCGAGCATAGGCCTACATTTTGCAGTCCTTCACCGGCAATGGTGACCTCTCCATATGAGTGAAATATTCTCGAGAGGGACGTTAAAGAATATTCAATCAATCATTATAGAAAAAAATGTGTCGTTATAATTAGACACATATTCTAACTGTTGTGTATATTACTATTTGCATTAAATTGACCTAGATTGTTCTAGGGAAGTGATGTTTAGTTCATTAACACCTGTGACCGAGATAGTTCTAGGCCTCGTGTTATTTTAGTAGAAAGATGACATACATGAAATGGTTGCATCGTTGTCTTTCAAGATTGTACCATAAAATGCATTCCTATTATATGTACACTGAAATAGTTATGATAAAAAAGCTCTGGTTAGACACTTTTATATGCTTTTGAATTTTATTATACTGGGAACTACGATTTTAGAATTATTAGTTTTGTGTGCGTAGATTCTGTGTAGATTTATTGTTCAACTGCCGTAAGTTAGTATTTTGCTGTTGCTACAATTTTCTATCAATTATTAATTATAAATAGATATTATCAACTGTCAAATTTTCTTTTGTTAGTAAATTCTGCTGCGTTATATTAAGGGTTTGTTCTAACCCATAACAGAATTGGGGGCTCGTCCGGGATATAAAAAAATATATGTCGCATTTTTCAAGATTTCAATTTCACCCCCCCCCCTGAATTATTGAATTTCATAGACAGCAGAATTTACCATGTTTTCGGTCTCAGATTTTCTTGTTTCGGCGAATGTTCAGGTGTTCGATGCCTTAAAAAAGATGAGTTGATAAATTTAACTGTAAACTTGTAAAAGAAAATATTATTGAGTCTTATGATTTTTCCGAAACAAACTGATGAACAAATCAAAATAATAGAATTCGAATTTTTACGGAAACCCATTAGTGCAAACCAAAACTAAATTAAAAAACGAAATTATTAAATAAAAAACCAAATTTGAAAACCAAAAATAAATCAAAAACGAAATTAGTAAATGAAAAAACGAAATTATTGATTATCAAACGAAATTAAGAAATAAACTTAAGAATTAAAACCGAAAATATTAAATAAAAAAGAAATTGATTTATAAAAAACGAAATCATTAAATAAAAAACGAAAACTAAGTATATAACAAAATTCAGAACAGTTTTTTGAGAATATAATACGTGTGTATCAGTAGAGCTTAAGAAGGAAGAAACATGGTTCCTAAATCTTTGATTTACGGCGATATAATTATCGTCAATGCAGCATGATATTAGAAAACAGCCAACGTATCCATTCACTACACGTCTATCTTCAATGTTCGCTGAAAGGTCCCAGACCTCGTGTATCGGATTACAGAATTTCTCCAAAATTGCATCAATCTAGTAAGAGCATATATGGCTCCCATCATCCTAGTACCTCAACAATCGCTTGACTCTACACTAATTAAGTGTTTCGGCGGTGTGGTACGAGGTTATTATATTGAGCCAATTGATTTGATTGATTGATAGATTGATGTTTAGCTGCATGCAAATCCGCCTCATCAAGAGAATCATTTGCGCTTCACAATAATCATGTAGATTGATTATTCTAAAATAGAGATTGTGAGCATAACTCCTAAATTCTTATTGTGTTGGTATGAACCACACGATAGGTACAATGTAGAACAGAGAAAACGTCTTTGTCTCTCTGGAGGATGTGCTTTTGCTTAATGGGTTGTATTTTGTGATAAAAACAAGCGGTATACCCTATTTGTTTTTGCTTTTATTTACACCTGATAGCAGATGGGGCTCGATCGTAGTTAACAAGTACCACGTGTATGTTTTGATGGATTTCTTTATCACTATAGCCCCCCCCCCCCTTTAGACGGTTTGTTTTGAAATCTTTAAGAATTCATTCAATTCAATTAATTCATCCACTTAAACCATTCATGCAAAGGTACATAAGGTACATAAATATTATATAAGTTAGTATTTAAACAACATTGTCAAGGGTACAAGTATATAACTAAATACATACAAGTGTATGATTTGAACGTATTCTATTGTATATAATATATACAAAAGGATCAGACGCAGGTTCGTACAACTTACGAGTTCTTCTCCTTAACGTGTAAGTACATTAGCACAAAATAAAGGTGGAGTGCATAATGCATAAACATGTTAGGGAGGACAGCAAACTAACTGATGGATGTTAAAAATAAATACACATAATGTTTTAACTCTCTAAATTTCAGTGTATTTGGTACAGTTGTACATGGCAATATCTAGGAGTCAACAATTCTTTTCGTAAAGTAGATAGAGATTTACATTTTATATTTTGCTTTTCATGTAGTAGTTCTTTTTATTTAGTAAATTCATCTTTTATTTAGTTTTGGTATTTTATTTAGTAATTTTGTTATTTATTTAATATTTTCGTTTTTTATATAAACAATTCGTTTTTGTATTTAGTATTTTCGTTTTTTATCTACTAATTTCGTTTTTTATATAATAATCTTCCTTGTTGTTTTTAGTTTTAGTTTGCACTAATGGGCTTCCGTAAATTCAGATAAAATTAGAAAAATAAAAATTAGAGAAAGTCCGAAAATGCAGATAGAGAAAATGAAACTAGAAAACGAATTAAAGAGCTGAAAGAGAAAAACCAATTCTTGAAATTGAAAGAGGGGAGAGAGAAAGAACAAGAACGACAGTTTGAGTTAGAGAAATTGAGATTACAGAGCCAACATGTTAGGACTGAATTTGATGCTGCTAAAACATTGAGTTAGTACCAAAATTTCAAGAAAAAAATCAGTTTATAAATATTTTCGGCATTTCAAGAAAGTTGCAGAAAATTTGAAATGGCTGCGGGATGTTTGGTGAGGTGTGTTACAAAGTGTACTGATTGGCAAAGTGGCTGGTGTTTATTCGGCGCTATCCATAACTGATAGTTCATATTACGACAAGGGCAAGATAACGATCTTAAAAGTTTATGATGAATGGTTGAGATCTAACGGAATTCATGACAATTTCAAAAGCCTTTATCAGCTCATCTTAGTAGAAGTGTTTAAGGAGCGTGTTCATCAAGATTTGAGAACACATTTAGAAGATAAGTATGCGAGAACTCTTGAGGAAGCTGCAGTTATTTCAGATACTGATACTCTCTCTCATTAGAAACAAATTCTAGAAAAATTTCAAGTTAGTACTTCATAGATCAAAGTACTGAAAGTACTGATGGGAGTTTATTTTATGTAGATTTGCACCAGATGCTTCTGGGATTGAGAATTATTCCAAAATAATAATATAAAATAGAGAAGTACACTCAAAAGCCATAAACTTATATTGTTTCTTTATAACAATCAACGCAAATCAAATGGATATAATCAAAACAAATTATTTATGTCTACATACATATAGACACTAGTACGTTAACACATTGTCTGGATTCTATTTTACTATTCCAACATATTATATAGTAATACTCTTAAAATTGCTCATTTTTGTCAAAATATGTCACTACACTAATATTCTAGCACAAGAACATGTTTGAAAAATTCCACACATAACTTAATAATTCTTTGGTTTATGCTAATTTTTCATGTATTTTCTTTCTACAACTCCTCTTAAAGATTGACACGACTTACACAACTAAACAATTCTCCATTGCTTGAAGTGCAAGAACTTGTACTTAAACATCAGACATTTACGTATCCTTTATCTTTAAAATTGTGTATGATCCTACTTAAAATTCAAAATTCAATTCCTAGAGCTCTATGCAAATCATCTTGGAAAATCTTGATGTACATAACTTCGTAAGCATCAACAAATGACAGTAAAATAGCTACAATTTATTCAATTTACAAAAATAGCCATGTGGTCTTAATTTTGCACAGGTGAAAAGGTGAGGAAAACGGACAGTGATCAATTTAATAAATCCTAAAAGGAATACAAAATTAAGAGTTTCATCAATATTTGATTTAATTCAGCATTCAATGTGACGATTCACGATATTTTCGGTTCACTTCAATTTGACGCTAACAAAAATCAGTTACCGATCGTTTGTTTTCCCGATTGTGGACACGTGTACATGTATGTATCTTTTGAATATGAAAGGTCCACGCAAATGCTATAGAATACGCAGCAACCGCAATTTCAAAGACATCGACATTTTTCTGTAAATTTATATGCATTTTTACATATAGTCATGTTATTAATTATTGTCAAGCATGTGTATGGTCGTTTGATTGATTTTGATTGGATAATGTTTTCACCTGTATAATTATCTTACAAATGAAGAACATAGAGTGAAATTTATGCTGTTTGTATTCAAATACGTGTCGTTTGAACGATTCAAATGGATATAATCAAAACAAACGTATCACTCAGGAGAGTGGGTGGGGGATGGGAACATCTGTAACGGCCCCTGGTACAATTCTTTGATCAATATTGTTAACTTTCATTTCTTTGAATTAAATACCGGATAGATATTTGAACGCTTTTTACAAAATTGTAAGATTGAATAATGTTACCAGACGTAGTAGATGGCTTTGTTGTTTCTTCTACAGATTCTGCAAAAGACGTTATCAGTACAATGTATGTATGAAATTATAACAAACGTTTAAAACTTTATCATTACAGTTGCTTAATCTTGAAAGATTTTGAAATTGATACAATTTTGAAAGATCAAAATCCAGAAATCTAAGATAGAGCTTTATGATATTCTTTTACGATGTTACATTTTTGAAAAGTTCAAATTGGTGTTTATTACTAGTATATACAATTCTGTGATTGCATAATTCTTTCATTTGTTAAATTATCTTACAACTGAACAAAATAGAGTGAAATGTGTTGTTTGAAGGATTCATCCGGGCTTAATCAAACAGAGAGTATCACCTAGGAAATGGGTGATGTTTGGGAATATCTGTAACGATTCATATTAAAATTTTCTTAACATTTCTGTCAATTGCCATTTGTTTGAATAAATATGGCAGGTTTGACCGGTCGACAGGGGGTGCTTACTCCTTTTAGTCACATGATCCCATCTCTAGTATATCTATGGGGTCCGTGTTTGCTCAACTATCTATTTTGTATTGTTTATAGGAGTTACGAAATTAGTCACTATATATATATTCTACAAAGTGTTTAGACTATATATATATATATATATATATATATATATATATATATATATATATTAAAATTGCACAAAATGTCCATGGTTTTGGTAATAAGTAGAAAAAATATATCCAACGATGACTAAGTCGGCATGATCCACATTTAATTAATTACACGTATAGATTTAACTATGACGGATTGTATTGAGGCTTTAACAAAGATCATTATGACGTCATGATACAACGTTATGAAATAATACATGAGAAAGGAAAAAAAAGGAAATAAAAACACAGCCGACTTTTGGTCTGTGCAAGATAAAAAATATACAATATGTACAATAATAATGACAAGTTTGTTTACATAGCAGTTGACTTCTGACCTATGTGTTAACAATCAAATAAAACAGATTTATAATGCGTGAAAATGTTTATAAATCATATAAAGGCATTTTTGACATTGTGCAATTTTTTTTAAAAACAATGTCTCTGATCCAACAAAACTATTTTCAGGTAGCATCATTGAGTACAAAAGAAATGCACCTTCACAGTAGACAACTTATAACCTTTCGACAAGAAATCGGGACTGCCTGCCATTCAACCATTGTACATATATGAATTTACCAGTCCTGTTGTGAAGAAACTTATTTCATCCTCTTTCAAGGGTCATGTTATTTAGGATTTTAACTACTTGTCCTGCATCACAAGCTTAAAAAGATTTCACAATCTGGCTGCAGATGGAACTGCATGGTTTGAAATCCTCATAGGAATTCTGAGAAGCATGGAGGCCTACACCAGATAATGACAAGATTTCATAGTTCGAGGAGTACCAGGAAAATTTACTTGCAGCAAAATTGTACATAAAGAGAGACTCACTCAAACATGAATGTAAAATAATTATAAAGATGCAGAATATATATATATATATATATATATATATATATATATAGAGAGAGAGAGAGAGAGAGAGAGAGAGAGAGAGAGAGAGAGAGAGAATTATATGGTGATATAATTGAACTCATTGTCTTCGATGGCTATGGCATGTCAGTAGAGAATCATGATTCATATGGTGATAATGTTCAATTATATACTCGTTTCAGTGCAATGGCATTGCACAAATAAATATTTTAAGTGTTGCTAGGGAAAGTGGTTGTTATATAATTACATGTTGATATATTTGTATATTCTCATTTGAAGGCAATTGGAATTGTACAGTTTGAAATTTTTGCTTGTTGCTAGGGAAAATTGGTTGCTATGGTGATATAGTTAAACCTGTTGTCTTCATTGGATTAAACATATCAGTAGAAAATCATATATTGGTATATTTGCATTAGGTTCTCATTCCAGTGCAATTTAATCATACAACTTTAAATTTTATGTGCGTTGCTAAGGAAAATCAGTTGTTATGGTGATATGGTTTAAGTCTGATTTCTCCAATTGGTCTGAAATGTCAATAAACTAAAGTGAACCCTGATGATTTGTATTTATTTTCAGTTAATATAATCATTTTAATGCATATATTGCAGATATTCTTGTTTTATTGTGTTGGAAATGGGCCTGAAAGAGTTGCCTAGCAACCGTTACTATGTGCATTTCCGACTCTTTTGATTTTGATTTTGAGTACACTTAGTATTGATTGTTTAGAAAATATGTATCAAAATTTGGCACTTTTCGGATAACTAAAGTAATATGTATTTAAAATACCTTAAAATTGTCGAATTTACATTAAATTGATAAATATTAAAACAATGCCTATTCCAAAGTCCTCTACAGATACCATATAATAGTATTTCATTAGTATTCTACATTTTTATATTGAAGTAACCTTTACCTCGCCTAAATAAATTATCATTATGTTTGAAAAATTATTATTTTCATTTTTATACAAATTTTAAGAAGTGTGTATGTCTGCACTTTACAAAACCCAATAGAGTGGTTGCTATGGAAACACAAATGCTTTAATTTCCATAGCAACCATTGATGCACAATGTTTTTACTCTGCATATCTTCATATATCATTATTATGAAGAGTTATGGAAAGTTTCATGAAAATCCAAGATTATCAGTATGCCACCCTCTGCATGATTCTTACGTGTACTGCTACTTAAGTGTATATATAATAGGAATGAATTTTCTAGTACAATCTTGAAAGACAATATTGTCATTAATGATGCAATCATTACATCATCTTTCTACTAAAATAACATGAGATCTATAACAATGTCGGTCAGAGGTGTAAATGAAAAGTAAACGTAACCTTCTAGAACAATCAAGGTCAATTTAGTGCAAATAGTGATATACACAACACTAGAATTATATGGCTATTTCAAACTGGATAGGTCACAGACTTTAATGAAAAGGTGAAGATAAAGAGAGATCAGTGATCAATCTCATAACTCCTGTGAGATATAGAATTAAGGGTTTGATAAACACAGATCCCTGGATACACAAAATGTGGGATCAGGTTCCCAGGAGGAGCAAGCATCCCTGTCGACCGGTCACACCTGCCGTGAGCCCTATATTTTGATTATGTGAACGTAGTAATCCGCAGTCAAAAATCAGTGTGTAAAGAACTGCATAACAATTGGTATGAAAAAAGTCAGGAAACATTTGACCCATTGACAGGTTGTATAATATACCAATGCATGGATATAAGTTTTTAGTTGCTTTTATTCTCTCATGAGAAAATAAATTCCTCATTTACAAGGCATGATCTTAATTCAATTTTGGAAACTGCAATTTTAAACTATTTGTACATGTTTCTTCTTTTGAATTTAATTACAATTATCTTGTTTTACCATTACTGAATTATCGTTACAAAATGATTCACCATTAACGATTCCTCATTCAGGCAGTTACCGTTTAAGGTCACCTTAAGGTCACCTTAGCCTAGCTGTCACCGTCTATCAGTACTATCAGAACTTTAATTTAATGATTCAGGGGGCCTAATATCATACCAAACGAACTTAGTTCAAACAAATTGATGGTACAGGGGTTTCAACAATCTCGATTGAAGTCAGCATTTCGCAAATTATATGGTCGTTATAACGATCTAGTTCGTCAATACAACCAATAATTGGGTCATATACTGTCTGACGTGTTTCATACCGATTTCTACGCCGTTCTTTGCACACTGATTTTGACTACGGATAACTCCGTTTACCTGATCAGAATATGGGGCTCACGGTGGGTGTGACCGGTCGACAGGGGATGCTTACTCCTCCTCTGGTGTGTCCAGGGGTCCGTGTTTGCCCAACTATCTATTTTGTATTGCTTGTAGGAGTTATGAAATTAATCACTGTCCGTTATCTTCACCTTCTATACTGAACATAGACATTTATAGAAAACTAACAACTCAACTATATGACAAACGAAATGACTTCTGTTTCTCAAGATATTTAACACACTGCAGCCACTTGTCTTTATTTTCAATAATGAATTAAGACTATTTCTTAAAAATGGAAAAATATAACTCCTCCCCAAGTAGTGGAGGAGCATGTGTCAGTTCTGGTTTTCATGTAGCTTGTATGATGGCTGTATTTTAGATACATATTTTGTTGAAAGTTATTTTGATTTCCAAGTTGTAACCTAAAACTATTTCTAAAAGAAATTCAACTCGAATACGTAAGTATACCTATAAATTATTTTACGTAAACAGTAATATAATTCAAATATTCATTGTAGAACAAGATACAAATACCCCCTTCTGTGTGTTTGATTGCAAGAGCGGATGCAGCATGGGTTCAGACTCCTACCCAAACCCACTCAATTTGAAAAGTAATAGCTCCATGACATTTTCATCGTTTTAACTATCAAATCAAATTATCCCCTTCCCTAAACAATGTTTCATTGCAAGAGCAGCATGGTTCCAGATAGACACCCATCCCTTAACAGTGTTTCATGAAAACAATCTATAGACAAACATATACATATTGCATCATATTTGTATATATTCTAGATCTATTTAGTAGATACTGCATGTTTGCACCCTTGTTTAGACCCCCAAAAATGCAGGGATTGACACCCGAGGCTATATTCCTGGATCAGCGCATGATTTGCACCGCAAATCGTCAGTTACAAATGAGGCACTTATCTAGTGATGATTTAGTTTACTCCGGTGTGTTATTCAGCTCCGAAAAATAAAACCTTGCTGTACAAATGGCTATCACATATGATGTGTTCGAGGTAATGCGGAGAATTCAACACCGCACCGGACTTCTTTGCATCAGGTTAAATTTTCAAAAATACATATATTGATGTATATGTTGTTGTATTCATACTAAAGAGAAGGAATATTTTTAATACATGTAATACATAAATCATTAACTTGTTGAATACAGGTACTATGGATATTAGTTTAAACACTCTAACATTGAAGGACTGATTTCGAGGGTAAATAGGGCCTAGTGCATGTACATTCATGCAGCCTGATTAAAACCAGCTCCCTTCTCCTATCGTCGTCAGGGCCCCTGACGACGATAGGAAAAGGGGGTGGGGTGGGTAATCAGACTGTCACTCATGAGGTTTCAGTTTGGAATTTAAGCAATCTGATTAAAATCAGATCTTTGATCCGTTCCGTTATTGCTATGTCGCTACAAACGTTCAATGTATTACGTAAAGTATTTATCTACAAAAGATCAGTTTGCCATAAAGTTGTGTTGTTAGCTTGCCGTTAATATCTACTTTCAATAAAATATCTAAGTATGAAGCAGAGGTGGACAACTCTGTGGTGTCTTTTTTCGAATTCACTGGGATATATCGAATTGATATATGAATAAAGATTATTATTGTTAATACATAATACGTCGTCGATATATCTAAATGTCGAATTGAAGACCACAGCAAGATATTTTTCTCCTCACGTAGAAGTTTTTGAATAAATTCTGATTCATAGGAATATATAAACAGTGCAGCTAACAAAGGATCACAATTCGTACCCATGGGCATTCCAACAGACTGTTGGAAAACCTGATCACCAAAGACCATGAAGATATTATCAATGAGGAACTCCAGGATATTTTTTATTTCAATTTCAGAATACTTGTGCGTAGAATCAAAGTGGCGTTTAACAAAGCAAGTTTTTAGATGACTGATCACTTGATAGGAATATTTACGTTTTCCATTTTTGTTTAAGAAGCAACTGCCTATGAAGTCAAAAAGTATAGTCTTTAATTCATCTTAAGGAATGGTCGTGTAAAGGGTTGAAAAGTCATACATTTTGATGTTGTTGATTTGAGAAAAGTTTGCGATTTCAAGTTTACTAAAAGTTCTTCAGAATTTTTTTATAATCCACATTTGATTTACACCATTTCTGGTATATGTAGGTGCATAATACGTTTGTAGTTTCTCCTTCACATCTGTTAATATTTGCATGAGGAGCAAAGATAGGGGCTTGGTAGAACATTTACTGGATCCAGCAATTTATCTTTGATTGTATGGGTTTTTATGAAGTTTAGGAATCAGTATAGGTACGGTAACTGATATTTATCCGACCCATTGACTGGGATATTAAATGTGTCTAAATCTGAAGCATGGTTTTGAAGAATTTCATCTTTTGAAAGGGCAGTTGGAGTATAAGTACGATTATCAAAAGTCGAATTAATGCAAAGTTCGTTTAAAAAGACAATGTCGTTACAAGCTTTGTCAACTGGAACCAAAACATTCCTCATGTAACCTATCTAATTATTTTATCACTTCCGGTTTGCTAAACACAGAATGATAGGTGGTATGTACTTTTTATTTCATTATGTATAATGCGGGCTTTTAATATTGCTCTTATACTTTTAACCCATTCTGAAAAATGTATCAAGTTCTTCTTTTTCATATTTATATCATTTCGTGCATGCACATTTTTTTCTCGTTAGAGTTCATGATTTTCTAAAGCTATTTGGAATTCTGTTGTTTTTATCGAAGGATTCTTGTAGTAAAGTAAAAGTTCCTACCAAAATGATGCACACCTAACCGTAGGTGTACTGTAAAAGAAAATGAAATGATACATCGTGTGTATTTATTTTGTGGTGTAAGACAGTGAACATAACGAACAAGGATCAATTTCATGGATTCCAGAATGCCTACAAAATTAAGTTTAGGGCAAGCACCAACTCGTAGAAACACCTGGCGAAATCATATGCCTAGGAGGAGAAAGCACCCCCTGTTGACCGGTCACATCCTCTGTGACCACTATATCTTCATGATAACGGATTAATTCGTAATTAAAATCCATTTATATCGTATGGTCAACGAATTGACACAAAACAGTTAGGCTGTCCAACCTATTAAAAAGTTGTATTTTCAATTATGATTACCATAACGAATATAGTATTTCTGAAATGCCGACTTTTGATAAAACTATTGAAACCCCTGTAACATCATCTTATTTGTAAGTAAATAATCATACTGCAGTGAAAAAAAATCTCTCTTTTTTGAGCTTTCAAGTAACAATTATGAACCTACACATGTTATTGCTATCAATATAAAAGGGAACTGTTGGACATGCTTACCAAACGGAATCAATGTCTCCAAAGCCTCTTCATTTTTAGGACTAGGTGTTGCATCCACATCCTTGGTTGGACCTAGGAAAATGATAATATAACTAATATTGTTTCCTGTTTTGTTCAAATGATGTATAACTTATATGACTTATAAAATACGGATGTATATTTAATTGCTAGGATAAAATTTAGGAATTCATTCAAAATTAAGGACTATCTCCCTCATGCATAGCTCTGATCCTTGGACAAATTTGACTCCAGTTTTTGGTACTCTGGTTTTCTTTTAGCTCTTACAAGTTTATTGTTATTTCAGATTTACAAAATTTCGGCTTGAGCATCACTGAAGAGACATTATTTGTCGAAATGCGCATCTGGTGCATCAAAATTGGTACCGTATAAGTTTTACATCTTACAAAACCTATTCAGTTGTACCGATCCTCAGCTTATCAGCTTAAAACTACTTTGGTAATTACAATCGTTTTTGGGTGGGGTTTTTTGTTTTTGCATTTTGCTTCAATATCAAACCGAAACGCACATCATAATGATGAAACGAAGATAACATTGATACATTTCATGTATGTAGATTTAAAAAAGAGCAAACACGGACCACTGGAAAAATTAGAGTTGGGATCATATGCTTGGGAGGAGTAAGTACTATCTGTTGACCTGTCATACTCGCCGTAGCCCCTCTGTTTGATCAGGCAAATGAAATAATCCACAGTCAAAATCAGTATGCAAAGAACGGTCTAACAATTGGTGTGATATACGTTATACAACATTTCACCTGATCGCAGGTTGTATTTGGAAATAAAATCATTATAATTTGATAAACTGCTGACTTGAAACGAGTCCGTTGCAATTTTTTTTTTGGTCAATAGTTATCTCGGTTTTAAAACTTCTTCATACGCAGAAGATGGTCTTGTGTATCGAATCAGCTAAGACATATCCCGTACACAGATGTTAATAAAATATAGCTACATGTACATGAATATGGAAAGTCGTCGAGGAGAAGCTAAAGTTAATGACGAACAACGACGGAATGAAGGAATGGAAATAGGTCACCTGAATGACTAGGGTGACTTACATATAATTGACTGAATATAAGGATTAAATATAGCTTTAACCTTTTCTGACCTCAAAACCAGAACTTTTATGATATTCTCCAAGCATTTGTATATAACAAATAGTCTGAACTGCAATTCTGTAAATATCTCTCTATCTAATCGACTGTTTTCATGCTCCCCAATCGTAATTTTGGAACATTTTGTTTTTACTCCTATTATTATTGATATCTGGTGCTGATGTTTTGGAAGTTTTCTCAAAAGCTGTATGATTGACCACGATAACAAGACGATAGGGGTTGTCTGTTTTTTCATGCACGTGTGTGTTTACTCATGTTGTTCGATGTAGTTCATATTATACGTATATGATAAGAATAGCTGTTGAATGAATTGAACAAAATTGCTTAGTCATCCTCATGTGCACGTGTATGCATATAAATTGGTTTCCTTTCAATTGCTTAGTATAGTAACCTTTTAACAAAGAAGGTATTTGAATGAATTTTCGTTGTCAATTTACGATTAGACTGCCTAATGAATTGTGTAAAAATTTCTTTAATCAAATTCACGTCCATATAAATGCGCGTGCATTGTAATTTGAACATCTAAAGTCAAGTATTGATCTATAACAGATGTATTTTTCAATGAAATGTCATGGAATTTATGTTGTAGGTTTATGTTTAGATCCCAAACTGATAAGTATGTTTTTCTTTGTAGACTAAAACGTACAAGCACGTGTGCTAAATTTTCATCGATTTATATCTCAAACCCCTTTATCTCTCCTAGGAATGAACAAAATACAATATCCACAGCATAGGTACATACTAAAGGGTACCTGTAAAACAACATGATTAGAATTGATGAAAGTCACGCTTATGCGCATGTATGCACGTGCATTTGCTAATTTGGACGCACATTTACTTGATGTACTTCATTCATCATAAAAGATGTTTTGAAATTTGCTTTGTAAGTATGTTGTAATCCTTGTATCAGATCGGCATGGTCAAAATTATATACCACCACGCGCATGTACGTGTGCTAAATTTTGATTAGATAATACTTCAACGTCTTTGACCTTGCTTTTCAATAAATTAATGTATCTTCACTTTTTCGTTACACCAGTATTTACCTTTTCATATTACTGTAAATTTAGAATTGGGGGTTTCGGTACAGTCGTGTTGATAGTTATTGGCAGGTATGAATATGCCTGTCTCATTGATTTTGAATACATAATCCTTTCATTTGTATAATTATCTTACAAGACAAGAAAATATAGTGAAATCCATACTGTTTTTATCACAGAATATGTGTTGTATGAACGATTCAACTTGACTTAATCAAACAAAAAGTATCACTTGAGAGATGGGGAACGTTTGGAAAAATATCAGTAATGGTTCATGTTACAATTCTCTAAACGTTTTTGTTAATTATCATTTGTTTGGATGAATGCCGTATAGATATTTGAACAGTAAATACAAAAAAAAAAAGCATTGAATAACTTTACCAGACGGAGGAGGCAGCAACGGCTTGGCTCCTACTGAATCTGTAGTATTATCTGCAAAACATGTTATCAGGACAGTCTATATATTAAATGATAACAACATATAAAAAATTATGCTCTTTTAGCGTTAAATTCACATAATTACGTCCGATTTATATATGATGTTAGGATCCCCTGACGCGCGGAGGTTTATTTATAGACGACCAACTGAAAATGTATGATTTATGCATACCTGCTATATTTACTTGTACATTAATCTCACTGTTTTCTTTTACATGGATATGTTTCAAAGCATATACTTCTACGAAAGCTAAAAACGTGAAAGACTAATTCATCTGTTTTATAATTATGTACAAAAGTAATACATGGACATCGGATCATAAAGTTTTATTATGTTTATAACATATTTGTGGTTGATTTCTGCTGGTCTCGGATTTATTCCGACCCATAAAATATCAATTTTGCCACGATTCACTACTACTTCCGCAAAATGATGGAAAACTGAACTTTTTATGACCAAAGGTGTTGTTTATGATGACCTCTATAAAAATTTAAGCTGAAGGAATTGACTGCATGATTTGGAACAATCCATAATCTCCGGTGCTATAGAAAGCGTATGACAGGCATTATACATAATAGAGTTCTTCTTTGTGAAAAAGTCGACTCTGGGATTGTTTTGAATTCGTCAAATAACCTATTTTAAACGTTGAAAGGAACAAAGTAAAATGTTTTACCAATATGATTTACACCTAATTGTTGGCGTAATATAAAAGGGGACAAATGAAATACCGTAGTGTATATTTGGTTTGTGGTGTGAGGATGAACATAACGAACAGGGGCCAATCTCATCAATCCCAGCAACAATACAGCATTAAGATAAGGACAAGCACTAACTCATAGAAACACCAGAGGCGACTCGGGTATTTAGAAAGGATAACTCACCGTCTGTGGACTGGTTACATCCGCCGCAATTCCGATATTTTTTTATTTGAAAACGGAGGGATCCGTAGTCAAAATCAGTATTTAAAGAACGGCCTAACAATTGGTACAAAACAGACAGCGTTCGACTTATTGAAAAGTTCCATTTTCAAATATGATTATCATAACGACTACAGTATTTACAAAATGCTGACTTGAAACAAAACTGTTGAAACCCCTGTAACATCAACTTACTTGTCAGTAGCTTATCATAGTGCAGTGAACAAATTCGGTGTTCTCTAAATTTTGAACCTACCCTTGTTATTTGTATGCTGATAAAAGTGAACTGTCAGATATATGCTTACCAAACGGAATAGATATCTTCAAGACCTCTTCATCTTCAGGACTAGCTGTTTCATGCACGACCTTTGTTGAACCTTATAAAATGAAAATATAACTAATATTACTTGCTGTCTTGTACAAGTGATATATGTGTAATACTATAGAAATTGTAATTCATGACTTTTCTTTTAAAACCTATTCAGTTGCTTTGATTCTCCGCATATAAGCTTAATACTACATTAGTCATTATAATCATTTTTGTCCTTCCTTATAACGTTGATATCAAACCGAAACACACACATACTAGCTAGCAATATTATTATGAAAAAATGAAGATAACAGTGATATATATATATATATATATATATATATATATATATATATATATATATATATATATATATACACACAACATTTTTAATGTATGACAAACACAGATATCTGGAAACATCAGAGGTGCGATCAGGTGTTGAAGAAGTAAGCACTCCCTGTTGACCTGTCACACCCGCCTTGAGTCCTGTCTTGATCAGGTAAACAGAGTAATCCACAGAAGTCAAAATTAGTATGCAAAGACAGGCTTAACACATTGTATGAAATACGTCAAACAACATTCCACCTGGTTACAGGTTATATATGCAAATCAAATCATCATAAGGACAATATGCTAAGTGACATACTGACTTCAAACGAGACTGTTGAAAAATTATTTGTAAATAGCCTGTCTCGGGTAGATCATATGCAAAAAATTGTCTCGCGTATCGAATGACCTGAGACGTAAACAATGTATACAGACGATGATAAAATATTGCTACAGAAATATGGAAAGTTGACGATGGAGAAGTTGACCTCATATAATTTGTCATAAAGTTCATTTCTCAGTTTACTTTTAAGATTTTGCCGTTCAACAAAATATCCAAATATGAAGCAGATATGGAAGACTCTTTGGTGTCGTTTATTTCAAGTTCACTGGGAAATAAGAAATTTACGCACGGATGTAAATGTAAATGAATTTTGCTGATAGATAAAATGTTGTCGATATATTCAAATGTCGAGTTGAAGGTCACGACAAGGTATTCTTATTGACAAGCATGTATATGTTCGTTTGATTGAATTTGATCAGATAATTAACGTTTTTATTTATATAATTATCTTACAAATGAAGAAAATAGAGTAAAATTCATAATGTCTGGAACACAAACGTTGATTTGATGAAAAGATTCAATTGGACTTCTTCAAACAAAAGGTACCACTTGAATATTTCTCTAAAGGTCCCCGTTACAATTATCTTAATATGTTTGTTAATTATAATTTCTCCCTCACGCATAGCTCTTATCCTTAGACGAATTTGACTCCACTTTTTTGGTACACTGTTTTCCCCTATAGTAGCTCTAGAACTTCATTGTTATTTCGGATTTCAAACATTTCGGTTGAGCACCACTAAAGGGACATTATTTGTCGAAATGCGCATCTGGTGCATGAAAATTTGTACATGTACCGTATAAGTTTTATACTATGACCCCTGTGTCGAGGCCTCTGCTGGTGGACTGTTAGTCCCCGAGGGTATCTACAGCTCAGTAGCTAAGTACTTCGTTACTAGCTTCAAAATACAGATGTATATTTAATTGCTGTTATAAAATTTAGAAATTCATTTCAAAATTAAGGATTATCTCCCTCACGCATAGCTCTTATCCTTAGACAAATTTGACTCCACTTTTTTGGCACTCTGTTTTTCCCTATAATAGCTCTAACACCTCATTGTTAATTCGGATTTCAAACATTTGGGTTGAGCATCACTGAAGAGACATTATTTGTCGAAATGCGCATATGGTGCATCAAAATTGGTACCGTATAAGTTTTACATTAACACTGTATAGATTACAATAATGTAAGATTTAACAATATTGCCGGACGGAGGAGACGTCCTGAGCTTTGCTTCCACTGATTTTGTAGTATTACCTGCAAAAACGTTATCAGCACAGTATATATATATATGAATTTATAACAAACAATCCATAATCTGCAGTGCTATAGAAAGCTTATAATAGGCATTATACATAATAGAGGGGTTTTTTGTGTGAAAAATTCGACTCTGGGATTGTTTTGGGTTCGTCAAATAACCTATTTTAAACGTTGAAAGGAACAAAGTAAAATGTTTTACCAATATGATTTACACCTAATTGTTGGCGTAATATAAAAGGGCAAAAATGAAACACCGTAGTGTATATTTGGTTTGTGGTGTGAGAATGAACATAACGAACAAAGGTCAATCTCATCAATCCCGGAAATAATACAACATTAAGATAAGGACAAGCACTAACTCATAGGAACACCAGGGGCGAATCGGGTATCTAGAAAGGAAAACTCACCGTCTTTTGACTGGTCACATCCGCCGCAATTCCGACATTTTTATATTGAAAACGGAGGGATCCGTAGTCAAAATCAGTATTTAAAGAACGGCCTAACAATTGGTACAAAACAGACAGCTTTCGACCTATTGACAAGTTCCATTTTCAAATATAATTATCATAACGACTATAGTATTTACAAAATGCTGACTTGAAACAAAACTGTTGAAACCCCTGTAACATCAATTTACTTGTCAGTAGCTTATCATAGTGCAGTGAACAAATTTGGTTTTTTCTGAATTTTGAACCTACACTTGTTATGTGTATGCTGATAAAAGTGAACTGTCAGATATATGCTTACCAAACGGAATAGATATCTTCAAGACCTCTTCATCTTCAGGACTAGCTGTTTCATGCACGACCTTGGTTGAACCTTATAAAATGAAAATATAACTAATAATACTTGCTGTCTTGTACAAGTGATATATATGTAATACTATAGAAATTGTAATTCATGACTTATCTTTTAAAACCTATTCAGTTGCTTTGGTTCTCCGCATATAAGCTTAATACTACATTGGTCATTATAATAATTTTTGTCCTTCCTTATAACGTTGATATCAAACCGAAATGCACACATACTAGTTAGCAACATTATTATGAAAAAATGAAGATAACAGTGATACATACATACATACATATACATATATATATACGAAAATCCCGCATAAAGTCAACACGAGGCCTGATATTCACCAGCAGAAAGTCGACACGGGATAAGGTCAACACATTCGTGTCGACTTTGTACGTTGCACTTTTTTAAATGGCTATAACTTTTAGATTACTCTATGAATGGCCATTTCATTATCATTCTATAAAAATTCAATGTTTCTACGACTATTTAAACATAAATTTAGTGGATAAAGGTCTTGTTTTAACGAGTATCGATCATTTATAAAGAGGACCCTTTTTCAAAGTATATATATCCACCTGAGAATCTCAGATACAAAGTCGACACACCGGTTTTTTGGCTTTATCTTTTTAAAATTAGGTATATATAGAAAAACGAAAGAGTGCATGAGGTTACGGATTGTTTCATTTAAAAGTTCTGATCTTATCTCCGGGATTTCTGCAGAAGATATTTAGTTATCGATGATTTTCTATCGCCGAGGCTACAAAAATCGGCAATCTGAACAATATATATACTTTGTGACGTCAGTCACTCATTTCGGAGAGAAAATAATGGCGGACAGTGTTCGCTTCGAATGAAATTATCTGTATTTCTTTGGTTTTGTGGAGCATTTAGGATTATTTAAACACAACAATATAATGGATGTACAGGCCATCGTAAGTATTTATCAAATATTTTTCAACAGTATCCCTTCTAACACCTACATTTCACCATTTCTCTGCAGCTGCCTTCGTCTTTGTTTACACTTATTTTCTGTATGCAGATATTACTCTTTGATCAGATATTATAACTAATGAATTACTTATAAAAAGGACATATCTTTATTCAGTATTATCTATAATACATGTAGATGTGTGCTATGTAATTCCCAATCGGAATTGAAAAGATACTTCCGTGCTTCACCCTTGCTTAATTGGTATGCAGTCTGGCAGTGTTACATGAAGCACATATTTCCTATGTTACACTGAAGAGTCAGTAAGAGTACTAAATGATATTGCACATTAAGAATCAATACATATTACCAAACGATTTTTTTTAAACGCATAGCCATGATATCTCAAGCATTTTCTCTTTTGCTCATACACACAAAACCGTTTTTTTTTTTTTTTTTAAAAAAACACTTGCTTATCTTGAAGAGCCACAATCTTCTCTATTCATAATCAGTTTTCCAATTCTTTCTCTCTAGATTGATTTTTAAAGTTTTGAGAAAGATGTGAAAACTTTTATTTCACTAATTTAAGTGCCGCATGAGACGTACAAGTTATAAGATGATGAACGAGCACATGTAGTATATGGAGGAGAATCTCGGAAATAAAAATTAATGTTCAACATTTAATAACACAAGATCATTAAACAATTTTTTCTCATAATACAAAAAATAGAATTAATAATATTTGAGAGAACAAAGAAAGGATTCCAATGAGTTGCTGTTCCTGGCTAAGGAATGTAAACATGTTGTCTAAAAATAAATTGTAAACAAAGGAAATTTTCTGAAGAGTTACTCTCCATACCCTATTGAGCAATCATTACTATGTTGCTATAAATTTGTATAAGCTTTTCATAAATCTTTATTTGGTCGTTTTAAATTTATCGTCTTGTCTTGATGTTTGCATAATATTCTAAAAATTAATTTTGAGCTCCTTTAACATTACATTTAGAATTAATTTGCTAACTACTCTTAATTGCATTGAAACCCCAAAATTGAACCATTGAACTTCTTGGGGAAAGTATACTCTAGAAAATATGTTGTATGTATTTGAAAACATCAATATATCAGTAATGTTCTACCCACCCACACCCCTCTCCTTTACTGGTAAGAAGTATCTTGATCTGAATTATTTATACACTGTAAATTGATAAGTTAAATTCCAGCTCTGGCAACCATGGGTGCTAAAGACTTACATGTAGCAGCAAGTTTCCAATGTAAAATATCAAAGGATATATCCTCAATCTACATGTTTTAACTTTTGGTAAATTGCATTTAGATTAATGGTTTATTGTGTTGTTTATTTTTCAGGTTGCAGTTCCCTTCCTTGAAGACTCTGTGGTGATTGATTGAAGTATATGATCAGTCTTGACAATCAAAACCATGCTGATCTTGTACTACTTTCTGTTGCTACTTTTAATCATCATCTTATCCACAAGAACGTTTTTTGTTAAACTGTTATTTTAAAAAAAAAAAAAAAAAATCTGATGATCAATTTTAACATTGTATTCATTATATAGTTATCCGCTCAGAATTTCTTGAAGAGTGCTACCATTTTTTTTAAATCACGGAACCATGCATGAACCATTAATGCTCTCTTGGTGGTCATGATGACCCCGAACTTTACTTCTGAAAAAAGGCCGATTCTTCTCAAAATTCAATGAAATATGATTGTATGTTCCTGGAACAATAACATATTTCTCAAAAAATATTCAACTAAATATACTCTTTTTTCCGTTTTCTACGCTGGTGGCGATTGAAAAGCATATAAAGGTAGTTTAAGAAAATATTTAATTGTCTTCGTTTGTGTAAAGGGGAAAGCAAATACTCAAAATACATTTGTAAAATTTATTAAATGATAAAATGTAAGAAAACAACAAATTTGGAATAAGTTATCTCCCCCTAGACTGTTGTAATTTTTTCTCTCTACATAAATGGTGCATGCTGTTACGATATGTGGTATATGCTGTTATGGTAATTACAATTTTATAATTAAATACAAAATCAAACACCTGATGCATTGGACATATACGTCACTGTAGATTAGAAAGGAATAGCACTCCAGTTTTTTGTACATCACAGTTGAACGTATAAATTTTGCAGTTCGTCTTTATGCAATCTAATTAAAATTATAACTTCCATCCGCTCCCTAGTTTTCGATACGGTATCGAAAACTGGGGAGCGGATGGAAGATCTAATTTTAATTACATTGGTCTTTAAGAATTCGTTGGAAAAAAAACGATACTATCAATCTTAGATATTATTTATGTGGGGTTACATCCAATGGTAGTGAACAATTTTCTTCGATTTGGGGAAACTCACTATTGCATGATGTATATAATTATATTATGGTGCAAAGACATAATACATGATCTATCGGCTAATGCCCGTCCGTTTCTATTGTAATTGATATTACACTACATCTGTGCAGGTATAGATCTATCACACTTTGGAATATTCATATGTAATTCTCTGTATCAAAATTCGTTTTGATATCTTTACAAATGTCATTCAGTTAACTGTTTTATCTATCAGCTCTATTTCTTAATCTTATAAATGTACAAGCTGTAAATATATTAAGGATAAACACCAAATCTAATTAAACTCACTTTTCATTTATTGTCATGGAAGGCTTTAAATGTCTTTTGACAGATATCGATATCATTAAAATTTTACAGGTTTACGGAGTTTAAATTTGAACATAATGCATGTATGCCGAATAATATTTTTTTCTCATTCATCAATAAATTCATACATGGAGGTTCATTCCAACTTTACATCCAAACTTCTACATCTCTGTACCACCTCGCTAAAATTGCGATTTTAACACTGCAATATGTGATTTCTCAGGCATAAACTAACTGTTTCTTTATTTCGTGAACACTCATATCTATTGAAGAAATAATATTCGGGCATTGCAGAGGTGGATGTGATTAACCCATAAATGAAAGAAAACGTGCTTAACATGTTTTGATATATACAGCTTGACAAAGATCGAGTAAATGATCAAAACGTTTAGAAATTTAGAAATAAAATGAAATAACGAAAATACGTTGGTATACGATATATGGAAAATCTGAAATATCTATAAATCGATTTGATGAAAATCTCTTATCTATATTTCTCACTACCCATGGTAATTAGTAAAACACAGATTTTGATTACGGATAACTCCGTTTACCTGATCAGGATATAGGGTTCACGATGGATGTGACCTGTCGACAGGAGATGCTTACTCCTCTAAGGTACCTGATCCCACCTCTGGTATATCCAGGGGTCTGTGTTTGCCCAGCTCTCTATATGGTATTGCTTATAGGAGTTATGAGATTGATAATTGTTCATTATCTTCACCTTTCGTTGCAAATGAATAAATTCTATTGTTCTCAACCTGCACTCAATTCCCCTATCCAGAACAGTAATTTCAGAATTCAGCTAATTAAAAGAACATTGCTCTCTCTCTCTCTCTCTCTCTCTCTCTCTCTCTCTCTCTCTCTCTCTCTCTCTCTTACGGTACATATTTTTCTCTCGCAGTTGTGGATATTTTATTTTTTCCATCTTTAATTTGGGTTTTGCAATTAAACTTATCTGACAGGGGATATAATTGATTATAAGAAGGACGAACGACAAATGTTTTTTTTCAAATTTCTAAGGGAAGGGGACTGTTTATGTTTACCAAACTATGATCTGACAGGGGATATAATTGATTATAAGAAGGACGAACGACAAATGTTTTTCAAATTTCTAAGGGAAGGGGACTGTTTATGTTTACCAAACTATGCAATCATTAGGCTGCAGAATAATATATATATCTTTGAAACTTTCTAATACGTATAATCTCTTATACATTTTCATTATATATGTGCATCATACTGTTTTAAATACTAGTACAGTATATAGAAACAAACACTAATATGATTGTATATGTTTGAAGGTCAAATCAAATAGTGGTTGTAGAATATATTTTAGAAATGAACAATATAACTTTGTATTATAGGGGGAGGTATTATTTGTACATGTACTTTCCAAACATTGGGGTGTTGATACAGGATACTTATAATGTTCTTTGTTAGTTGACTGTGTATGTACATGTATATATTTTAACTCTTTGGACTGTTTGTTAATTGCTGATATTCTTTAGGCAGAGACCGTGAATTTTAAATTCTGGAGGTCACTACAAATCTAATTACGAGATTAATAATCTATTTATTTTTTTCAAATATGTGTACGCGTCCATGCATAAAAAAAATCAAATAACTTTTAAAATCTTGAATCTATGTATCAGTAGTCAAAATCTGATATCATCATGATTCCACGATTTTCTTTTATCATGAAAATGCAAAGAATTCTAAATGTTAGGATATGATACTATGCTTGTACTTTTATCTACTTTTTCATGTACATGTATCTGTACATATGAAAGCGTGCATAGTACATGTATATATGTAATTTGTTTTATTTGTGCATGCTTCTCACATGTACCGATGGTGTTGAATTTACCACATCATATAATACACGTAAATGTTACATTGCACTATATACTTTGTTTAGATTGGGTATATTGGGAAATATGTTCTTGAGCAAGTCGTTGACATAAACTTCTAAAACAGTTTGATAGAAGACAAACGATACTCTAAGTAAACAGTATTCTTGATTAAAAATGAAATTGTATGTACAATAAAACCGAAACTATTAATATTGAACACACTTTAATGGAATGTTAAGTAATTATGATTGTTATAAGAGGACTTTGCTGTTTTCTGCTTTCTGAAGATCTATTGTCATGTTGCTTTTTCTAAGAAGGATTTTATACTTAAGCCTATGCTGAGTCAGAGAAAGTAAAGATTCTTATTGCTCTTGTACTTATGCATGTAATATGAGGTGTGCATACAATATTTTTTTGAAAGGGTTTCTTATCCTCCAAAACATTCTTATAACGGTATGATACTAACAAATGAATTGCCTTGAAAATAACAAACAGGGTTTTTTTTCACGAGGAGTAAAAGTCCTATACAAATCTATTAACCTCTCTCTTTCTCTGTATCTTTCTCATGTATTGTGAAATATATTGGGGGGGGGGGGGCAAATAAATTATGAAATAAGTATAACTTTTAGGATCTTTTTGATTGACTAGTAAAAATTGTTTTGACGAAATATAAAATGATACAGAGAGTGACTTCGAGTCGCTCTTCGGCATTTGATGAATTTTGTTACTTCTATGAGTGATCGTCATTAAACAATGCTTAACATCTTCTTGAAGTTTTCATGTCATTTGATTTTCTTATTATCAATTGTTTACTATTTTTGTTCGCATAGAAAATTTTCAACAGTATTACCATCAGTATAAAAGACAGTGTTGTAAGTTATCTTGCATAAGTGCAAAAAAACAAAAACCAGTATTTACATCGTAAGGTATATAAATGCATATAATAGTACATGTACATATGTACCATCTTTCTTACGAAATTGCATGAGTCTCTATTTATTGTCCCTGTAATCGGTTTTTGGCATGTTTGTCTGCAAAAACTTAAACCGTGGTCATAACTTTTGAATGGATGATGATAGGACTTTCATATTTCACAAGTGTATATTGTATTTCTTGAGACCAGATTTTTCTTCGAGTAGCAATATTTTGACCCTGAAAGAAAAATACTTTGGAGTTTGACCAACTTTGACCTTGGTCACAACTTATAAACGGTCAGTGCAAATGCTTTCATGAAAGATGAAGATAACGAATAGTCAATCTCATGACTCCCATAAGCAATACAAAATAGAGAGTTGGGCCAATACAGATACCTGGACACACCAGAGGTGGGATCGGGTGCCTAGGAGGAGTGAGAATCCCATGTCGACCGGTCACACCCGCTATGAGCCTTATATCCTGATCAGGTAAACGGAGTTATCCGTAGTCAAAATCAGTGTGTCAAAAAAAAACCCGGCTTAACAATCGGTATGAGACATGTCAGACAGCATTTGACCCAAAGATAGTTTGTATTGACGAACTAGGTCGTTATATAACGAACATTTTACAATTCAATTCAATTTATTCTCATATTGCACTAATTACCATAAAGAAGATACATATATACACACAACGTTAATCAAATAATTGATGAAATGTATATGCATTCAAGAGTGCACAATTTGTATTGTTTTAACCTGGAAGGATAACTTTCTTGTGAATGATACATGCATTTATGAATTTGGTAAGATTACTCATAATAAATAACTTTTTACATGAGAACAAAGTAAAGACTTTTATGACATTTGGTCTGTTTGTATGTTTAAAATGTAAGTATTTTTTCTACTCTCACTTAAAGCTGAACAAGTCATGGTATCTCCAACATCATTCTTACATAAAGTACAGATTTTTGGGTACACTACTCTTTTTGCCTATCTCGATAGTGATTACTTCTTCTAAATCTTGTTTATATAAGAATTCGTCCTTCCTTCTTTCTGTGTTCGTTCATCGTTCGCTTTCCTTTCAGAGTTCAAGCGGGAAAGAACGTTTTATGAAGTGTGTATACATTCCTTCAATGATTTCTTGGTTTATTTAGTTTGTGAATTACGAGTCTTTGAAAAGACTGTCCAGATTCAGTCAAGAAATGAATTTAGTTTTTGGAAATACACGAGGGTATGAATTGCGATGCTTCACACAGGCATACTTCATGTTAGCATTTAATTCTTTATTTACATTTCACTTTTTTTTTCTGTCGGAATTCCAAGCCGTTAAATAGACATACTGTATTTATCAAAATCCATGCGTGCATTGTTAACAAATGCATTGCATTCACGAGAAAATGGCTATCATTACTATTTGTAAAGATACCAAAGGCGAAAACAATGAAAATGTAATTATTCAAGAAATGAAACATATAAGGGTATGCGACTCTCTACGCTGGTATAATCTAAAAATGCCTGATTTGTGAGTGTCCCATTTATTAGATATTATTTTTGTTTTCATGACTATCCGATTTAAAAAGATGTGTTGAAAAGAAACATATTACAAAACCAGCTAAAAATAAGCGATTTCTTCGACAACAACACAAAGAAAAATACCAGAAAAAAATGCATTTTGGAGAATCTAGTATCTAAAAGTTCATACTCCATTGGTTCCGACTACTAGTATCTTCACATTTTTTTTATGTATATACATGTATATTTTCTATTTTCAGGGGTTGATGTCATTGTCCAGAGTATTTATCTTTTCAAAAAATTAACAGATTTGATTCAAACTTTTTGTATACATGTATATTAAGTATATAATAGAAATTTTGCACCCGTCATTTTTATTTAGATTCAATGAAGTTACAGATATTTTTATTTTACAAGTATTTTATTTTTAAAGTTATAGACTTTGTCATTTCCTTTTAGATTTTGTAACAATCTGTTCTCTGACAGATTCTACTTAATTAGATAAGGAGAGGGTATAATGGAATCACCAGTCCATTCGTCTGTCAGCCCATCTGTCTGTAGAATTATTACGGATTCATTCTCACTTAGCTAAAATTCTGAAATTGTTATTCCCATTTAGCTAAAACTGTGATTTTCACACCTGAGTGGTCCCTGGGTATGGTCTGTTTTAGTCTAACTACCTGTAATTATCAGTCAGGCCTATGAAAGCAAATCATATACATATATGTACAGTATATTATAAGTATATCTCTTCTTATCAGTATGAAATGACAAAGATTTAAATAATGTTTTAATATATAAATGAAATTGTCTAGAGATGTACAAATATAAGTATATTTTTAAAGGATAAGATAGTGTAATTGATTGATGGTTTAACATGCTTATCTATGTATGTTTAGTGTAAACTGTATTTTTTTTCAAAGAGACAAGAGCATGGTTAAATATATAACATTCAAATTGCTGATATTGGAAAATAAGTACATATGCACTTATATTATTGTAACTTACAAATGGCGATCACGTTTTGACAGGAATAAAGTGTGTAAAACAAGAAATGAACAATGTTCAGTAAATAAAAGTGATTCAACTGGAATGTGGAATGATTACTAATTGTAATTGTAATTGAAATAATTTGGATCACACATGTTACAAAATGTAAACACTATGAATATGTACAATGTGCATGTAAACAAAGGGCAGGTTGACTCAAAATAAAACATAGGAATAAGTGTCAAATTTACAATATGAATAAGATACATTTAGGCAAGAGATAAAATAATCATTATGTATATGTTTACACCGCGGTAATATTGTAAAGAAAAAAATGATCTATGAATGCTTGTAAACAATACACTTTGAAGACGAATTAATTAAATCTTTCACTTAGTTATATAACTCATTTTTTCCCAAATCAAATGTAGTATTTTCTTGTTCACATCAAATATTTACCCTAGACCAACCTCAAACTATTTTTCTTTCACACAATAAGCTCAGTATTTGTTACAATTTTTCATTCTATCACATTTACAACATGATTCATCATAGCAATTTCTAATATGATTTTCACTATGTAACACTTTAAACAAAAATTTGAACATCCTAGAATATGGAATAATTCAAGAACATTGAAAGGTTTAGTCCATGAATGGTTTATTACTTCTGCCATGGATTTTAAAACTCTCTCTCTCTCTCTCTCTCTCTCTCTCTCTCTCTCTCTCTCTCTCTCTCTCTCTCTCTTAGTTTATGAGATCGCTTCGTTAGAAGAGCAACTGTTCTCCCTCTGATTCCTGAACACCAAGTGGAGGATGTGTGGTTTCAGGCGTTGGAAGATGATGATGGCCAGGACGCCCTACGTTTCAAGGACTATGTTAAATATACCACATTGTCTATAAACGTACTGAAACAACTTCTCAGGGTCCATTTGAAGAATAACTGATACATGTTCTAGATATATACATACACATTTGATGTGTTTACATCAGTAAAACTACGCAATTCGAGAGAGAGAGAGAGAGAGAGAGAGAGAGAGAGAGAGAGAGAGAACTACTCTTTGTTGACGATTTAGGGGAATGTAACGATATAAACACAGACGCATTTTTGTGAGGTTTTAAAATATATTTGCTATATAAAATATACCATCTGAAGTTACATGCATATTACTTGATGTGTTTTGCTGTACCCAAGAAAATTATATCCCATTCATGCAACATAAATTTGTATCGTTTAGTACCTCTATTCAATGTATTTTGTAAATACCCACAGCATGCAGGCCGACATATTATATTCGTATGTATTGTAACATGTACATGTATATTACATACACATGTAAGCAGACCTGTTATATATAGTCCTTGGTGTACATGACATAACAAGTAATTTTATCCGACTCAATCGACGTTTTCAATCGAAGTGTTTATATTTATCACCAAGACTTTTTATTTTCCATAATTCATTTGAATAGGAAGACATCGAACAGCGCCTTCGAAAATATGATTGCGTTCTACTCATAAATTTTTGGCAAATACACGCATTATTTTCCTCACTCTAATTAACACAAGATTCTGCCGCAAAATGTCTATGAACACGACAATCTGATTAAAATTAGATCTTCCATCCGTTCCCCAGTTTTCGATACGTCGCGTGGCGACATATCGAAAACTGGGGAGCGGATGGAAGATCTAATTTTAATTAGATTGTGAACACGATAAAGTTACATGTAAATGCATAATGTATTTTCCATAGCATGCCAGTTTTTAATAGTCTTTGATCTCAATTAGTATTTTTATATAAAAAGTTAGAATTATAACTTTTAGAAAAATATTCTAGAAGAATCATATGAAGTCGATGACATTGTTCCGAAAAAGCGACCGTCGGAAGACAGCGTCAGAGTAAACAATGCAATATTGTAACGTTATTTTCTCAATATCAGCAACAAATGAATGGTACATATTATATATGAATGAAACGAGAAAATTTTCACCTTTCTACCTGCAAAATATGGTCGGCTTTTGAAGCGCGGCCAATTTTGGCCAAAAATGTCCCTTGTCCTTTTCTAAATGTGTTTCATGTATAAAACTAAAGAATTAATCTCACGTCTTTCTTTCTTTTCTTTTTTTTTTTTGAAATGTAATTTTACTGCCCAATTTTAATACTAAACCAAATTACCTGTGATGTGTTACAAAACAGATTATAGGTTACCTGTCATTATTTTCCTTTGTTCTTTGACACCCTTACCTGTGCACCATTCCCGTCTAGCTAAAACCAGTCACCCGTACATATTTCAGAATTTTAGCTAAGTACGGTATATATAGTCTTTTAGATATGATTTTGTCAAAGACATTTTTTTCTGAGAAAAACATATAAATATAATGCTTTCCAAGCCTCCTTTCGAGCCTGTAAGGATGCAGCGAGTGAATGCATGAATGATACCCTCTGTGGTCGACAAATTAGACATCATTCACTTCAAATTTTCCTTCCTTCATGCAATAGCCTTATGGACCTTTTTTTGCCCTTCGATAACATTGAAATAACTTAGCTAGCAAAAGATCGAACCGGGTATTGGAAGACCTGATTTTCAAAGACTATATATACCGTATGTATTACATGTATCTATCAAAATATCGAAGCTCTACTGTGTCATCACTCATTCACTGTGTTTTGACAAATAACTGCATTAAAGGTGTCAACTTATTTTTCTTCAGTGTCTCGGATAAATTTGGCCCAATTGTTCTTTATGAAGAAGTCTAACATTGAGAAAGAAGAGGTTTCGATAGGACCGATTTTTGGTCCATCGGTAAATAAGAAACCAGATTATAAGTGTAGTTGGTAATATTCAATAACGTCTCCTTTATCATATTTCTTTTTTCCCCATGACCAACATATAATAGTTACGTCATTAAGGTATATATGAAGGGCCTAACTGAAACCATTTGTGAGGACTGTAGCGAAAAACTGCATATTATTGATCATTCTAAAAATGTTTCAGAATTTAAATTTACGGGAAAAAAATGTAAAAATACTATTAAAGAGTAAAATTTTAACGCAGATTTTGAATATTGTAAAGGTATCTAAAAATATTCTTGTAATGAAGACCATCAGAATTCCATGAAAAGTGTTTATGCTCTATTGTAAAATCTATGCTAGATATATATTATTTACATTAATATAGAAATAACAGCGAGATACCGGTATATAAAACAAACTCCTGCAGTAAACATATGTATATAGATATCATATTTAATGTTTATAGTATATCATTAATAATATATGAATAACATTCTATACACGTCAATGTGTACTATTTACAAGGTATCCGGTTATTTGCTGAACAAAAACCGAGGTCCCGTTTCACAGCAAGTGTGGCATGATAAAGATCCCTCCCTACTCAATGGCCATAAGCGCCGAGCATAGGCCCAAAATCTGCAGCCCTTCACCGGCAGTGGTGACGTCTCCATATGAGTGAATTATTCTCGAGAGGGACGTTAAAAATATTCAATCAATCAATCACAAACCTATATATATTTATATTTATGTGTTATAGTGTGAAACAATATTTTTAACTTTTTCTAGATACTTGCATTTTTTAACGAATTGAATTTTAATTTTGTACGAAATCACTATGACTCATATAATCGCAAAATTAACATTAATATTTAGATACGTGTTGCATTGAGTACCAACATGATAATACGGAAATAGAAAGGCTAACAACATAAATCATCCAATACTTTCCCGTATACGCAAAGTTAAATTGGTGGAGGGTACCATATATTTTTTGTCATGTATTTCAATGTTATCTTAATGTTTTTTCTGGAAAACAAACACAAAGCACACAACTGCAAACGTTGGAAATTATGAAAATAAGTTTAAGATTGTTTTCAAAAAAAAAAAAAAAAAAAAATCACATGAGCCAAAATTGTATTCCTATCGAAATCCTTTTTCACAAACGGTCGAACTATGATTTGAAAAGCTTTCACGTGAGCTCTATCGTTTCAACGGAAGACCTTAAAAATAAAACTCTATGCTTACGTTGCAAAATACACCTGTACAATGCATTCAGTGTTATTTGTTAAATTAAATAGAGTACAACTTGAGAAGCGAAAATACAGTCTTAGCAATAATACCACGGGGAGCATGTATACCAAGTTTTGTAATTATAGTCTCATTAGTACTTTAACTTTTTCCGCCATGATTAACCATGAAAGTTTGACATTGAGAATTTAAGGCATTTTCCTCTCACCATAAGGGACATGTGTATCAGGTTTGATTATTTTTGCCTGTATAATACTCTTTTATCCTTCCCACAAAGTTCTGATAGATGAACACACGCGCGCACACATACACACACAGAGAGAGAGAGAGAGAGAGAGAGAGAGAGGGGAGAGAGAGAGAGAGAGAGAATCATAATACTAGTATCATACAGTCCGTCTATGAGGGTGCATTTAATTTTTCTAGCCCTGTTAGTATTGTTTCAATATGTTTTGTGCTAATAGAATTCTAATATTTGACGCATATATAGACTATGGTGTTTGAACATGTGTATCAGGTCTAATTATAATAGCCTTGCTAGTACTGTTTCTATCTTGTTTCGTGCTTGTGATATAGAACTATCCCCGTCTGTAAGTTTGACAATAGCCTTTGACCTTCCATAGTTATAGGAAAGATATATGTACCGAGTGTTACGATCCTAGCTCAATAAGAACTCTGCTTTATCTGATTCACAAGGTACGAGCAGATAGAGGAAATAACAGCTAGATGCTCCATACTATATCGTCTATAAAGGCGTATATTAAAGTTATATAAATGAAAAATACAGTTTATAATATTTTAGTTTTGAATGAAACATATAGGCCTAGAGTGTATGAATTGTGTTACAGCTATTAAGAACTAAAAGGATAAAGTTATCTAATATAAAGGCAAACCTATCTCTAATAAATGATATATGCTATTTTGTTTAGCAATATCAAATGAAAACACAGCTAGTCCCAAAAACAAATTTGAAAATGGAGATAGATTGGGGGAGGGGGGGGGAGAGAAAAAAGATTTAACTTATCATTTAATTCCAAATGCATTCAAGGCGCATGCGTTGAGGATGTGTGACTTAACAGGAAATTCCAAATATTCAATGACCTTTCACTTAATTTGCTCCAAAAGCGACGGCAGTGAAAATTCTAAGCTATCATCTTACAAGTGCAATCGCAATCGTCTTCAACAATTTTTGCTTTTGTTTACTAATCATTTCCATTATATTTCAGTTTGGATATATATTTCTTTTAAAATTGTGCTAATATATGTGTGCTTTTATTGTGAAATTACATATCAGTGGTTGTTTTTGCTGTTTTCTTCGTTCTGTGAATTTATTTTTCAATTGGGATTTCTTTATTTCTGGAAACGGTAAGAAAATTTCAATAAATAAATATTCAGATCTGATGGTCCTCTCGACACTTTTCAATATTAATTCATAAAGTGCTTATTATCTTACAGATGGCAGAAAGAGCATCCAGCAACCAGAGAACTCAGATCGGGTGAGTTTAAAATTACACACGTACTTAATCTGTAATCGTTAGTGACATCAATGATTGTACATGTAACCATGTACAGCTATACTAAAACTAATAAACTCTCTTCCTCGCATTCTACGCATAAACTTGAGCAAGAGAAATGAAGAGAGTAAAGGGGGACATCTCTCTATTTTCAACTCATGGTGCAATCTTTAATTCTAATTTTGTTTAGTGTCGTTTTACTTTTTATTTTATATATTAACAAATGTGGGGGTTTTTTTCACTTTGGAAAATCGTGCAATATTTAATATACTTTTTGAAATGTATCTTACATTGATGACATTTTCAATGAATATGAAATGAAGTGAAAGAAAGAGAGAAAGAAAGGAGAGAAGGAAGGAAGAAAATCCCTACCATGCACTGAGGACATTTATTGAACTGATTACCTGCAAGTTACACTATGAGACAGACCTACCCATAACAACAATATATTTATTTCTCCCCTTGTCATTGTTATTTTACTTTTCCTCACACAAACATTGTAAGAACGTCCCAACTTTGTAAATTTGATTGATGTGACAGAGAAAGAGAGAGAGAGGGGGGGGGGATAGCCCTGTTATGTAGACATGCATATTCTGTTCTTACTGTTATATTCCCCATATATATTGATTAGCTGTGGGGATATGCCCGTACTGAAATCTCTCTCTCTCTTTCTACAATTCGAAAGGGAGTATTGGATAAACCTCTGTGGATGTTCCTGATGCAATAAGAAATACTTATTTCTTTTACAATAGCATAACATGTGTATATTCTCACCAAGACATTGTGTCACAATGATCCTTTCTATGACGGTGCTGGTTGTATAAAAAACTGAAGATAACGAACAGTGTTAAAAATATACCATCGCTTTATTTTAATACAAGTTTATTTACATTTCTACTTGTGAATCACTTTTACATCTTCACTGCCAGACACGATCTCTCCTTTCTCACGAGGTGCTAGCTCCTAATTGATTCTCTCACACAGAACATTCTCTCCACCCAAGACCCAAATTCATGCTCTCTTGTGTTCATCTCACAAAATTTGGTAGCATGTGAATTATATATTGACTGTGCTGGATGCAAAAGAAAACTATTAGCTAGACATTTGCTTTTCAAATTTAATTTTATAAATTAAGTCAATATGATAAAGAATTGTGTAACCATAATAATGTTGTTCAAGCTAGGAAAATATGCATTATAATAATTATGAGAGCTTAGAAATAAGCTCCTATAGTCTAAGATATAAACTTGTAGCTATTTCAGACAACCATTGCAGCACCATATAGCTGTAATAGGTGCATATCTTTTGTAGAAAACAAATCTTATTTTTCCGATCATACAATAAGTAAGAATATTGAGATCCCTGTTATCATGTGCCAAAGTGTCTATATAGTAACATCAAAGACATATATAAAATAAACAGAAGGCAATCGAATCAGTTAATTATAAATCCTGAACAATCACACTCTGATTCCCTCTATGTACACGACACTTCTAAGAAAAGGGTTCAGCTCCCTGCTACTTTAAACCAAACTCTCTCGCTCATATTTCAGAGAGAGAGAGAGAGAGAGAGAGAGAGAGAGAGAGAGACTAAATACACGTAAATATATCTATTTTTAAGGACGTTAACATTTTAGGAATTTTTTCATTCAGCAACAAATGATTGGATCCACCACATACATCAGCTCAAGAACGAAATGCACAATATACAGAGGTGCTGATAAGAAATTTGATACTTTTCGAAACATGTTGTCGAGCTTGGCGAGAGAAAGTTTTGGAGTTTGAGGCCCATGTGGGGAGCTATAGGGTGATAAAACAGAGGCTCTGAGAATAGAACATGGCTTCATCCTAGTGAAGAATAGGTTTTGATAATCTGGATCTTATTAGAAAAAATATTTAAAACTTTAGTGACCCAAGTTTGGTGAAGAAACTTTAATTTAAACTACACTTGCTGAACAAATATGAAATATTTGTTATCTTATTCCCATTGTAACATATCTCAGCATAGTTTCTTAGTTAATCCCGAGTTACACATTTATATTACCGTTGTTTGAAAGAACAAGATAAAAAGTTATCAAAATCCCGAAGAACATTACGAGCTCAACATCCATCGAATTGCTATATAGAAAATGTGATCAAGTAATTTCTTATTATACTGTCAATGTTACTATGAGAATCAGACACAATTAATAAGCTTTAGAAAATCTGTGAATACTGTCTATGGATAAGAAATTCAAACTATCTTCCTATTAAGTAAATATCTACTGCATGACCATAGCTACGTACATGTATATAACCGTTAATGGGTCATTTAATGTCAAAATCGATTGACTATAGCAATTCATGCGCGGATCCCGGATTTTTTCAGATGTGTTGAAATTGGGTACCACCCCCCACCCCCCCCCCCCCCCCAACACCCCGTAACTCCCAAAAAAACATACATGTAAAAGGCTTATGTTAATCCAAAGCTCAAAATCCTAAAGGGGGGGGGGGTAATCCTTTAGTGTATCCATGGGTTTTCACTATCGTTTACTAATTGTCAGTAAATATGATCTTCAATTATCCTGCCTGATAGATTAGTGTACAGTTTCTCTTCGATCAATTTCTAATGATGAACTAAAATTCTACCAAAGCCATGCAGTAGCTAGCATGCAATATCCATTGTATCTCAAAACTGTATATAGATACCGTATCACTTCTAAATGAAAATTTAAATTGTTTAATGTATGCAGACGATGTAGTAATATGTCAACATCAGCAGAAGGTTTACAACAAAGAATAGATATTCAGAAATAAATTGTAATGATTGGTGTTAAGAAAACAAAAATCATTGTCTCGAAAAAGGCTAGGAGAGGTTAGATTCTAGAACAATCATGTTAAATATACACCCTATTATATAAGTACTTGGGTACCTTTTTTCTGCATCTGGCAGTTTTAGTACACATTAAATCTGAACTATAAGATAAGATAGGTTTATTCCAATTTTGGGCCCAGAGGGCATAACAGTAAGACAGTTTATAAAGAAGGAAATTCAAAAAAGAAAGAAAGTTTTTTAGAAATTGAAAAAAAAACCCACCCAACTTTTTATGTTTAGCAAAGAAATTCAAACAAGCATGCATTTCATCTTTTTGCCCATGCACACAATAAAACCAATTATTTTATTAATTTTGAAATATGGCAATTAACTCCGGCTCATTAGGAGGGGAACTTCATTATTTGTTGTTATATTAAAATTAAATGTGAAAAAGTTTGTTAACGAAAGAAAAGCTTTCGTGATATTAAAGGAGAAACTGTACGGATTTTTAATACGCTTACTGATGAAAAAATCATCAAATACTGTGTTCTGAAAAGCCACCTATGTTGAATCTAATCGGGAAATTTATCTAGAACAATATATGCAACTAATAACAGTGACATAGTGTTTAAATTATAATGTGTCGTATAATCACTCCATTTTCTTTGTTGATATATGTATACATTTGTATGTATTTTCTTGCTGCCCCTTGAGAACCATTACAATGTAGTTGGAAAAGTTTTATTTCACGCTTGCTCCCACCCCACCTCAACCCCTCGTCAAGAATAACCATTCATAGAACACACCCCCCCCCCTCCCTATTAAACTTCGTTTAGTTTAAATAATTTTCATTCCTCCCAACATGTGTGTCGCTGAATTATCCCAAGAATTAAATCTCATAAATTTTGTCAGCGTTTGCAGTGCACAGGTTCCTGAATTGTTTATCTCACTTTGTGGAATGAGTCAGCCATGATGTGTTGACTCGCGTTGTGCACTTTGATGAAGAAAATGATACTCCCATAAACTTAACGCACAGAATGTAAAAGGCAGCAAATGTATCCTGAACTGGTGTGTTTTCTCAAATTCGAAAGAGAATATTGGGTAAACTTTTATAAGAGTGTCTATAGCTACGTAAAATAGTACTTTTCATTGTCTTTACAACGATAACACACGTGCCTATTCTTTCCTAAGAGATTACGTCGGAGAGAGAGAGAGAGAGAGAGAGAGAGAGAGAGAGAGAGAGAGTGTGTGTGTGTGTGAGATGGTTACCAATCGCTGTACCTTGATTTGATAAATAAATCATGGAGTTAATAGTAAAATTTAAATCCTTGTACAAATGTAAATGTTGACACTTTATTCTTTTTTAAGTGGCTCAGGTGACCTATTGACATTGGTCTTCGTCCGTCGACGTGTGTCGAGCGTCGTCCATCGTCCGTTAACAAAGCATCTTTATAACTTCTTGAAATTGTTATCATTTTTGAAGCACCTCTAGCATAAGAGCATTGATTGTATATTGTTTAACGCCCCTCTGGAGAATCTTTCACTCATATGGATATATGTCCGGGGAAAAAAAATGTCAAAATGACATTACCACCCCTGGGGTCTAATGGGCGGGGCCAGATATGCTTGAAAAGTCTATATTTTCACAACTCTTCTATGTATTGTCAGGGGCGGATCCAGGAATTGCGGTTACGGGGCCCGGGGCGCCACTTCACGAGGGTGCGCCCCCCTCTAAATCCGCCATTGATTGTTATGATATGTACACGAAGCCCTCTATTAAAATTGTGATATCCATAGTCAAGGGTTCAGGCGCTATAGGGCCATATGGTGAAAATGTATCAAATGTAAGAAAATCTTTTCTACTCCATGCATATATTTGAGAAGGTGTCCATGAAGTGTTTGTCCTGTCACAGGCACTTGAATTTCTGTCAATAAGTCACTCATAAAGCCCATACAGAGAATCCCTCGTATAAGCCTCAATATAGTCTTTTGGGCACTTATAAATTATTATCTTTCAAAACGCATACAATTCCTATTCAATTACAGGAGAAAAATGGAAGTTTGAAGCATATTAATAATTTTAACATTCTGTTATGACTTATCCAAAATTAGGGCCTTCTCGGGCACACAGCAATTAGGAGCCATGAAATTTACAATTTAGGTAAAAAGGGGTATATATGGCACGCCAAATTCACAAATATGAGCTAAACATAGTTTCACAGTTGATAAACTAGGTTTATCGACTGTAAACTATATAGTTTACGGACCGTAAACTATAGTTAACGACGTTAATCTATATTTCACATCTGTAAACCATAGTAAACAGATAATCTATGTTTCACAAGCGTAAACTATAATTAACAATGAAAACAATCATTAGCGATTGCAAAACATAGTTTATCTGATAAATACGGTTTCACGATTGTAAACTACGGTTTACAAGTCTAAACTATTATTAACGAATGTAAATGATAGTTTACGGTTTGTAAGTTTATAGTCATTTAATGCGCCGAATTCACAAAAAAGTGATAAACACAGTTTTGTTTAATATAGTTTATGAGTAAAAATGGCAGTTAGCTATAGTTTACGATCAAAAACTATAATTAACGAATGTTAAACATAGTTTATTTGATAAATATAGTATCACAATTTGTGAAACTAGGGTTAGCAATTGTGAACTTAGTTAACGAATGTAAATTATAGTTTATAAATGTAAATCTGTATTTATCAACAAAATCTATTGTTAACGTTTATTCAAAGACAGATAAACTTGGATTAGCATTGTAAACTATAGTTTACAACCGTTAAATATAGTTTTACGGATGAAAACTATAGTTAACGAATCGTTAACTATAGTTTACGGTCCGTAAACTATAGCTTACAGTCGAGAAACTATGTTTAGCTCATTTAGTGAATTTGGCGTGCCATAGGTATATACATCGACTGTTAAATAAGGCCTCAGATTGTGACTTTTTCTTTCTGACTCGGAGTTGTTTTCAGTGATGTACAGATGTTGCGGGGGAAAATAGATATTCCAAAATAACACGTACATATATAATGACATTTTGGTGAAAATATTCAATCCCTTTGAAGCCGCCACTTTGTTTTATTCTAATTCAGAAAATGTGAAATTTCACACCTCCTAAAAAAATTGCTGTAGGTCCTAAATGATTTATATATATTTTATCTTAGAAAAGTAATTTGTTTTTGCAATTGTCTTTGGAGTGAAAAAAAAAAAAAGATGAATGTATACATACATATTACATATGATATTATATACTATCTCAAAGTGGAAAACATTTCAAGTTTTGTGCTGTCGGGTTCGGCATACCTTATATTGCAAACTTAGTTTGGCGGTGAGACTTGAACGAGAATCCAAGAGTTACTGTGATCAAGTAATCATCATGATTAGTGATTATGTTGGGTCAGATTACGGTAATGTGTTTAGATATTTAATATTTCAGCGTTCTGTTGCAAAACACTCAGCGTTCCATGCAAACCGAAAACTCCTACCCCCTCTATATGGCTGAAGGTCCTAAAGTCGAGCGTGCCCAGTAGTCGTGCGCCATTTTGTTTGTTGTCATTGTTGGGGCCCATGCCTAAATATTACGTCATGAGGAGCTGATTTTTTTAAGATAATTAAAGAGAGCATCCATATTTTTACAATGAGTGAAATATGGGAAGCAAACAGGAAGGATTGATAATAATACAATTATACACCCAAAATACCCGCCATTTTGTTAATGCTTTTTTCCCTGACTGTGAAAGCACGTGTTAATCATGCTGAACCGCAACCGGTGGCCGTACCAAGCACATGGCTAATTAGCATAATCCAATGTGAAGGTTGTGGTGTATTTCGATTGGTTTATAAGGACAAACATTTTATTTGTTCGTTTATTGAAAAGTTGGTAGTCCTTATGCATTTGGAATGTTGCTCAAAATGTCGGGAATTAGTGCATAGCCATACAAGTTATCTCTTTTAATGTTTTTAGACTTCAAAGAAAAAAAATCAAATGTTAAGTTGAGACAATACAGTCCTAGTCGACTTATCAATGTCTATCTGGCTGTCAAGGATGTGTGCATTAGTGTCCGTAAGGCAGCGAATAAGTATACGCCTAGTGTCACCATCCAAACCTTTTCACGTGGAAAGGAAATGTTCACATGGAGAAGGGCACTATGGGATTTATTTGATTTAATGTAATATTTTTCTCTATTCACTGTATGGAAGTGCAAATGCATAAAAGGAATGTGGTAAAAACGTTGCTGAACAATAAAATGTGTTTCCTTAGCCTCATTTTACTGCTACATCCGGGTGCACGACTACTGGTCCTAAACAAATATGGCTGACGTTGAACTTCACTTGTTTTGTGCCTCAACAATAAATTTGATAAACTGCTTTGGAATATTTTGAATAAAGAGAAAGTAAGATTTTAACATGGTAAGTTAAAATATCATGTGAGATTAGCTAATATTTCATTTTACTATTTCTTGAAACGAATATTTTCTTAAGCGCACGACTACTGGGCACTCAAGGGTATATGAATGAGTACGAATACATACATGCCAACTTTTAAGAATCCCCATGGGAGATTTTGCGCGCGACAACCTTTTTTCAAAGCTCAAAATTCATGACATTAAAGCATGAAAATAAATATTTGTCTTTTGAAATAAAATATCAATAAAATCATTGTAAATGTATCATATATTAATACAACATCAAGTGTGTTTGACCATTAACTATATAAAAAAAAAAACTTTGAAAGATATACATAAATATTTTATTAAAATCATTTATTCAGCAAAAAAAATCCTCTCCAACAACAAGTCGCATACATATTATCAAATAATACTTTAGGTTGCATCCTTTTACACCATACAATAAACATTGGCTGGTCTATGTATCAAAATTTGAATTAAAGCACATGCATTTAGGTATGACTACAAAGGCAATCTTGCTTGTCTGTAAACATGGGCTTGCAGAGTCTGGTGTGTTAATCTGCATTGCAACCAGAAAAGGAGTGATCTGCCTTGCTATGAAGTTTGCGAACAAAACCTTTGCACCCATGACATCTGAAATAATTACCAGGAAAAAAACACATCAAAATATACGATTTTACTTGTAAATTAAGGCTACTTGCTAAATATAAAATTCAGTACAGACTTATGCGAATTACACATCACAAAGTATATTTAATGAATACTACACTATATAGATTATATAATACATCGCTTCAGACAGATATATTTGGATAACCTATATTCTAATAGTTGGAAAAAATATATATTTGACGTATCTTATTGCAAATTTTGAATGCTGTCAGCGAGAGGCAAAAATCGGGAATGTCCGATTGTTTGGTGGTGACACTATCATCGTTGTCATTCACGTTTGTGTAAAGGATATGCCAATTTGAAATCCGTCTTCCCGATTAATTACTATCAAAACATGCTTCGTACTGTCCAATAAACACCCCGACACAGGCAGACCAACCCGACACTATGCGACACAGGTAAACAGCAATGGCTGACTATTGTCCCGATTTCTGATTGGCCAGTTCAGAAATGACGCGGGATTTCAAATTCCGGTTGGAAATGGGGGTTTTTTGTCGTAAAATGGGAGATATTTTTAGAAAATCTGGATTTCGGGGTATTTTTGCAATCCCGATCGGGATATCGGGATTTGTCTTTTCAGTTGCTTCAAATCGGGAGAATCCCGCACAAATTGGGAAAGTTGGCATGTATGCGAATGCATATATATATTCATATATAGAAGGGGTAGGAGTTTTCAATATTTGGCTTTATTGAGCGACTTATTGACAGAAATTCAGGTGCCTGCATGTGGTCCTGTGTCCATGCAAGAATTGTTTCGTGCAAAATCATGCCACATGAATACATTCATGCCAAGCCCCTAGAAACGTACAGATCTTGCAAAATGTGGAACGGAAAATGAAAAACATAGAAGTCAGGTAAATCTAATAATATTTTGAGGAGGTCAGCATTTTGTAAATTCAAAAGGCTTATGTACAAGTGAAGCAGAAATGGGAAGTCATGGTCAGAATTAGTGATGTACCGATTGTGGCCGACTTTCGATTGTCGGTCGCTCTAACAGAAACGATGTGAATAATTGATTGTCCGAATATTCCTGCGGCGACTTATCTAAAATCAAAAATGGCTGACGAAGCCGAATCATCCACAGGAGTCGGCAATTTTATCAATAAAGTAGAAATATATGAGAAATGGGCATAAATACTACCAATGAGCTTCGTGAGTGTAGCGAGCTCGCGAAGCTCAGTGGTAGTATTTATGCCCATTTCTCATATATTTCTACTTTATTGATAAAATTGCCGACTCCTGTGAATCATCCGATAAGATTGAATGATTGAATATTGTTTAACGTTTTTCTTGAGACTCTCACTCACATGGAGACGTCACCATTGCTGGTAAAGGCCTGCAAAATTTAGGCCTGTGATCGGTGCTTACAGTCTTTCAACAGGGAGGGATCTTTATTGTGCCACACCTGTTGTGACACGGGGCTTCGGATTTTGCCTCTTACAACAAGCAAGGAGTAATGAGGCTCTATTCTAACCAGGATCCCATAAGAACAACAAAAGTCGAGAGATCTATCTCTATCCTGGGAAAATAAAATCGAAAGTATGGATTAACTTCAAAGTTCTAATTATGATTTTGGACGTCTCCAATTAACTTAATATCTAGGGTAAAACATAAAGTAAATTTAATATATTTATGCCATAAATTTGAAATCATTAAAATTAGATTATTTTTCGATTAATCAATCGAAAAGGTACATCCGATTAATCCGATTATTGATTAAATTTTTTTTCCCGATTGCCCATCACTAGTCAGAATCCACTGGTTCATTTACTTCATGCAAATGCACATGTATTTTAAAATCGTTATAACTTATTTTGAAAAACATTAAACAAGTGCTGTGGGTGCCATCCTCTTTTTGGCTTTGTCATTTTAGGACCCCCCCCCCCCCCCCCCCCCCCCCCCCCCGCCTCTCTCACCGATTGTGACAGTATGTTGTAAATAATATTAATAAAACAATTATCCTGGGAAAAAAGTTGAATTTTAATTAAGCTTTTAAATTCTATTCTTTTTTTTCTTGCTTTCACCATAGGAAACAAATTCATAAACCTAACCAATGTATAAGAGCAGAAAGCATGCAGGATGCCAGTTTGAAAATTTCTGATAATTTGAATATGGAACCCGAACTTATTAGATTTTTTTATTTGAGAAATGAAGTGTACGTAAATTAAGGACTGGAATTTATCCGGAAAATTGGAGTCAGTTGAGTAACCAAAAACACGTCTTTTTTTTTTTGGCCTAAAGGTTTACTTCATTTTGGATTGAATACATCAAGTGAAAGTTTGTACATTTTATCGGAGGAATCCTGTGGATCTGTGTTAGAGTTAAGCGATATTACCCGTATACAGTACCCACAGCGTTATTCTTAACATGATAAACAGTCTTCACGAAAACATTTAAAACTTGCTGGCCAGTCGGACCAGTGAACTGTCTGAATTTACTTTCCCACAGTGAAATTCACTGGCCCCCTAAATTTTCATATGTTTATCACATACATTATGGAATGCATTTTAAAATTGTACAATTAATTTACTGAAACTATGGTTATTACTCATATTTATATCCACCCTAAGACATCCTTTCTGTCGATTCCAGAAAAACAACACCGTACATGATATTTTCTCTCTCTTCACCTGCAAACAACAAGACTACAACTTCATATATTTTTCACAAACATGAAAACAGCCTGAGTGCACCTTAGGAAGTAGCCTTCTCTACCATCATCAAAGTAGCCTACTCTACTAACATCAAATGCAAATGATTAATTCTATAAACTATAGAAATTGCATAAAATCAGAGATAACTGCACTTGATGAAGTTCATTTTAATTGGACAATGCAATAAAGCAGCAATTACCGGTATACTGTGCGATACAGAATGTGGCCATTTTTGTTGTTTCAACAAGTTGTTCATTTAATATTCACATGATCAACGTACAAGTTATCTTGACAATGACAAGTATAGTTATCGTTCTTTACGAAATAAACATTAAACCACGATGTCCAAACACTTTCTTTATGTGCTGTTTTTTAATTTATTTTTATTTTGATAGTAAATTTAAGCAATTAAGACATTTAGAATATCTAAATCCAACATTATATTTAATGTGACTTACAAAAAGTCTACAAGCCCATCGGACTTCCTGATCTTTAATTTTTACTGACCCGATCGTAAAATTCACTGGCCTCGGTCTTTGGACCACTGAGTTTTCGTGAAGACTGGATAAATGATAGAACACGATACATGCATGATAGAATAGGATATATGTACGCATGATAGGATAGGATATATATATACGCACGATAGGATAGGATACACGCATGATACGATAAACAATAAATCTGATAAACGCAAAACACGATAAACAATCTTCACAATATACACAAAACATGATAAACAAACTCCACGATTGACCTGATGTATGCAAAACACGATAAATGATCTTCATGATACACGGAAAACCTGATAGAAATGTTGTGAATTTAGAAGCAATTTAGACAGAACGAAATTTTGATAGCTACAACTAGGGGTGAAATGATACAGTACCTTTTCGATTCGATTTTTGATACTTAGTCTCGATTCGATGATTGTCGATTCGATACAATAGCATGTACCAAATTCTTTATAATGCTAAGATTTTCTTATGTTTCGTTGTATTTATTGCTCTCTGCAAATAAATTCTACATAATATAAAAGCGTTTAACATAAAGCAACACTTTTATCACTTGTCCTAAAGCCGAAATGTCGCCATACTCAGGATTTAAACATTGGGGGTGCATTTTTCAACTAGACTGCATCCATTTTGATACAGCAAAGTTTACTCGTATGTTGATTGGGCAATTTTCAATTCCATTGGCTAATCAGAAACCGTGTTATCAAGAGCAATGTGTGCAATGATTTTAGAACCGTATCGAACCGAAACAGACCCCGAATAAATCGAACATCGAATCGAGACTACTACATCGCGATTCGGCCGCATCATGATGCATTGTTTCACCCCCTAGCTACAACAAGAATTGTACTTTTATCAATTATGTTAATGATGATATTAAAGAATATCATTATTCATAACTTTATATCTAAAATGTATAATATCCAAAAGAAATTTCTAATTGGAAGGTAATACACTGCATGTACATGTGTGTGCATAAATAATGAACATATATTTTACTTCTGTATTGCTGTAATAAATGGTGTATTTTTTTCAAAGATCAATATTGCATTGATTCATTTGTTGCAACTGAGAAATTTAATGATATAAGAACGTTGACAGACTTAAGCATGAAACTCTCCATCAGTAAAAAAAACATACTGAGATTCTTCATTTTACACATAAGCATATAGTCATTAGCAAATAAAATTTGTGCCAATGGAAATACCGTAAGTCAGAGGAAATGCATTCATTGATTTGAAGTTAATTTGAAGCTGGTGATTTTTAGGGATTTATACATGAAGTTTTCAACTTCAAACAAACATACAGACAATAACAGGGTTGTGGTAAACATTTTAAACCATGGGGGCTTGTGGGTCCCTGATTTTTATAAGTTTATGTGCCCACAATTTGATCAAAGGGCCCACATTGTATGTCAATTACCAGTAAAGACCAAATAAGAATTTTTTTTAGTGACAAAAGTGAAAACATTCCGCATGCCGTGTCCAACAGTCATGGCCGATTATTAAGCGTTTTCTGCAAAAATGATCTAGATTGTTGTTTTCACATTCATGGAAGTAATGGTTCCTGTTAGTATTTCTTTCCTGGGGTTTTGAAACCCCATTGTTTATACATGGCTCTTCTAGGTCACTTATATGCTTGACGTAACTGTGCTTAGTGTCTGCTTTGCACACAACACAATCTTGTTTAGTATGACTTTTATCGAATTCAATAGGAAAGTACATCATAAAATGAAAATGTTCTGGGAGAAAATTTGGTCATCATGTGGGCAAGGTGATTTTTAATATTTTTAGTCGCCCACAGCAAATATTACTTGTGAGTGGGCGAGTGATTATCCACAACCCTGCAATAATCACCGATATCCTAATGTCCTGAAGACTGCATTAATTTACTTTATAGGCATATCAATATTAAAATATTCATCTCGCTATAAGGGGAACAATTTTCTATACATTTTGTTTTTATTTATTTAGATCAGAGCCAGTTCAATTCACACGACTTGGATGCCAACAAAGGATGGTAAGTATATAAAAGTGAGATAAGAGAGAATTTCCTTTTAGCACATAACTTTGGATTCTGATTCTGCAGTGATTGGGATAAGCAAATTGCTAAATGTGACAATGGCGCGTTACCAGCTAGTGTCAATGTGACATTTCTAAAATGAATGCGTCATATTGAAATTTTTATGCGACATTTTAAAATGATGAATCTGAGAGATCAGTAAATTATAATCAAAACACTAAATTAAACTGCATTGCCATAGGTAACTTTAGTTTTATTATTAGTGTTAAATTTACGTTTTGCTAAAGTAAGGATTCTCATCGTGATTGTCTGTTTTGACGTTTGTGCGTCATCGTCTCCTTCTGCTCCTACAGTGTCTACTGCCAGTACTGGCTTATCATTCAGGCAAAAATTAAAGTCAGTTTGCCCTTTGTCAGGCTTAAGAATTTTTATTCTGTGGCATCTCCAGTCCATGCGCATTAAAATTTCACTTTAACGGTATTAACCAATCAGATAACTTTTTACTGTTTGATTAGACACTATTACTAAAGTATTAACAGCGATGAAGATTTTTCAAGCACTTAATCGATATAGAATAAGTGGGAGATTAGCTCAAAAGTTGAAAAATTTGTATATCTACGAAGTCAGTGGGGAAAAGCTCAGACTAGGTATATCAATGATATGCGCCACAACGGCGCAGTGTTTCAATATTCTGTGCACCATTTTTAGCTCACCTGAGCTAAAAGCTCAAGTGAGCTTTTCTGATCACCCGTATTCCGCCGTCCGTCCGTCCGTCTGTAAACTTTTAACATTTCTGACTTCTTCTCAAAAACCACTGGGCCAATTTCAACCAAAGTTGGCATAAAGCATCCTTGGGTAAAGGGAATTCTAAATTGTTAAAATAAAGGGCTAGGCCACCTTCCAAGGGGAGATAATCAAGAAAAGGTAAAAATAGGGTAGGGTCATTAAAAAATCTTCTTCTCAAGAACCACTGGGCCAGAAAAAATGAAATTTATAGATAAGCTTTATTAGGTAGTGCAAATTTTAAATTGTTAAAATCATGGCCCCCGGGGGTCAGATGGGGCCACAATAGGGGATCAAAGTTTTACATACAAATATATAGGGAAAATCTTTAAAAATCTTCTTTTCAAGAACCACTGAGCCAGAAAAGCTGATATTTACATGAAAGCTTTCTGACATAATGCAGATTCTAAATTGTTAAAATCCTGGCCCCTGGGGGTCGGATGGGGCCACAATAGGGGATCAAAGTTTTACATACAAATATATAGTGAAAATCTTTAAAAATCTTCTTCTCGAGAACGACTGAGCCAGAAAAGCTGATATTTACATTAAAGCTTCCTGATATAGTGCAAATTCAAGTTTGTTAAAATGATGGCCCCCGGGAGTAGGATGGGCCCACAATAGGGGTTCAAAGTTTTACATACAAATATATAGAGCAAATCTTTAAAAATCTTCTCAAGAACCACTGAGCCAGAAAAGCTGATATTTACATGAAAGCTTTTTGACATAGTGCAGATTCAAGTTTGTTCAAATCATGGCCCCTGGGGGTAGGATGGGGCCACAAGGGGGGATCAAAGTTTTACATACAAATATATAGGAACAATCTTTAAATATTTTCTTCTCATGAACCATTGGGCCAAAGAAGTTCACATTTACATGCTTTCTGACATAGTGTAGATTCAAGTTTGCAAAAACTACGGCCCCCAGGGGCCATAATAAGGACTAAGGTTTTATATGCAAATATATATAGAAAGTCTTCTGATATGGACCAAAGTGACTGAGGTGAGTGATGTGGCCCATGGGCCTCTTGTTTGATTTAATGCGACTATGGCACAGGGTGCGTACTTATCCCAATAACTGATTGTGATGGTTAGTATTCTGATGTGTTCCAGTATTTAAAATATAGGCGGAGCTCAAACTAGGGAATATTACGAAGTTTATTCATCTGTTGTGTTTACGCAATGCATACAGTCACGCACATATAATCTCGCACGCATCATCTCTAACTTCCATGACTTCATAAATTCCATGTGAAATGGTATCAAAAACAGTTCATATCAAATTTACAAATACTAGTAGTTAACAATTTCACATGTAAATAATACACATACCTCCTTGCACCCATATTCGCACGCACAATCGTGAACACACCAAAACACCTGCTCAATGTATTTCTCGCAAATTTACCTCTGAAAACAGAAGAGTCGCAGACTCGTAGTTCATGAAATATTTCACGTAGGATAAACAAACTTATTACTGCAGTAACTGATTGTGACTTTCACAGGACCTATGGTAATGGTTCTGAAGGTCAGTCTTTGCAAAAAAGAAAAATCATCATTATATAAATATTGCATGTATTTGAGGGTAACATTGAAAATTTTCACCCCGAGAAAACCATTGTCAACCGAGGCGTAGCCGAGGTTCACAATGGGTTCTCGAGGTGTGAAAATTTCAATGTTACCCTCAAATACATGCAATATTTGTTTTATTATACTGAATGTTATGTAAACTGGAAAGCAGAAAAACTTACGTCTGTTGACATTTGATCAATCACTGTCGTGCGATATTTCGTATTTCGATGCGGGTACTCGCGTTTATTACAAACGCTCAAACGACGTCGTCTACCAATCTACGGCGAACCGTATGCGCATAAATTTGACGCATGTGATAATTTTTTATAATATCACCCGTTGTCAAGTACTGTTACCCGTTGCTAGATACTATCACCCTGGGGCGCGTGCTTTCTGTTCTCAGAGGGTAACAATATGTTTTTTCAAATGTTTCTCGACCAATCAGGTTCGAGTATTTTACATGAAAGTATAATAAAACTACATGTAGGACTTTCGAACAGATAATCGAAAACACTATGTCACTACACAGGACTAAATGAATTTTCACCAGTCCAAAACTTTTATCATTAATATTGATCATAATGATATACATGATATAGTGATTCATTGTTATTTTGTAAAAAAAAAAAAAAAAAAAAAAAAAAAAAATCATTATCATAAAATGAATTACAGAACTTGATTCTTCTCTTGTGAAATTACAAGCTTTCATCCAATTCAGTTCTTCAGACAGAGTTAGTCTTCAAAATATTCATCCTCATTGATCTGTTGACCCATCCATCATAACTGTAGAATAATTGGCCAAGTCTACAGATATTACAATTTTTCTTTCTGCCTTAGCTGTTGTCTTTGTGAAATTCTTGGCTGCTTTATTGTTTTTAAAAGCAAGTGCCAGGCAAGGTCAACCCCCTTGGCTTTATCTAGTTGATAAAATGTAGTCTCTCATTCTAAACAACCACATGTACGTTCCTAAATAAGGTTTGTTAAAGGGACTGGTTCACAAATTTTGATAAAAATATTTTTCATTTTTGATGTTAAATATTAAAAATATTTATAACTTATTTAATGTTGACAGCCAAAATTTGACCTTCTGAATGCAAGAATAAAAGCAATATTTTAGCCTTAAATCTGTGTTATGTAAACAAAGACTCGAGTCTTTTTATGTAAACAAACAATTTAAACAAGTGAAATATTGATTCTGTAAAATAAAGCATCTTAATTTTCAATATGCATATATATAGTCACAATTAAATTTTAACTTTTACCCCAAAAATTGTTTGAAATGTGAAAGATATAATAAACTTAGATTGATATCCATTTCTTTCCAAAATTTTGTAAACAATAGCATACCACATTCTTTTTTAACAAAACAAAACAAATAATAAACTCTCTAAAATGAGCTTCGGTGATTTTTCATGTGAAAGCGTCTAAACGATAAAATATGGAAAATAAGATTTGAAACCCAACCGATGTTGTACAACCTTCGGACATACTGACCGATTTTACCAACCAGTACATCGGTCCAAATCAATTCTCATTGGTTGTATCTGATGGTCCGGTGCTTTTGGGATAGACTGGAAGGTCCTGTAACCAGGAAAAATGAAAACAGAAATGTCACAGGGAGACATTTAAGGTTGATATACTTAACTGTAAATGATTGTTTCCAGCAAGACAACATGTCTGTTATCATAGGTTTTAGCTATTAAGATATTATTCAGATAAAAATTTTGTGTTGGAGAGTTTAAATGCATATACATTTGTACAATGTATTAAGAATTGAAACAGCGATATAGACCCAATACGTGATCCCAAATTAAAATCCTGAACTGACTCGACTCAAAAAATTTTGAAACCGTGACAGCCCTAGTCTGGTCTAGTTCTTATCAAGTTACTGATACATTGTATCTACACATTCCATCTTGTCTTTCGCTAATTTAAAAAAAAACTATTGGAACTCTTCAATTTCGGGAGATAGAATATTGCGCCATGGAAGTCATCATTTGAACGGAAACTTAGTGATATAGTTTATTTTATGGAATTTACATACTTAGACGTTAGTAATAGTTCTATGGAGAGTTAGTATAACAGTCAAATCACTTGTTTGAAGCGAACAGCTTCCTGACATAGTACAGATTCTAGAATTCTAAAATCATGGACCCCAGGGGTAGGGTGGGGCCACAATAGGGGATCATAGTTTTACATAGAAATATATATCAGTACTCCAAGTCACATCTGCTATCAGGTCGCAAAATGGCGACCTAGAAATATTTCTGGTCGCCATTTTCAAATTTCTACTCGCCATGGTAAAAGATTTTGTAAATAATTAAGATCTACAAGTTTTTTTTTTAATTTGAATATCTTTCAAGAAAAAAATCAACACCCATGTATGCGTTTCTGAGGAGGACAGAGACTTTTTTATACAGAAACGGCATTCAAGATGTACCAATGAAAATGTATACCATTGTCCTCCTGCTATAAGTCAACTGATGACTATAGGAAAGTTCCTCTCAAAGATCGATTCATGTTCGGGTAAGAATGCAAGGTGAAGATAACGAACAGTGATCAATCTCATAACTCCTACAATCAATACAAAATAGATAGTTGGGCAAACACGGACCCCTGGACACACCAGAGGTGGGATCAGGTGCCTAAGAGGAGTAAGCATCCCCTGTTGACCGGTCACACCCGCCGTGAGCCCCATATCCTGATCAGGTAAATATGTTTCTGTTTTTCACAATATTTCTATAAGTGTATATGCAGTCTTTTGATTGAGAAAACTTGTGCCATGCTTGCAAAAAATTTTCTTCTGATTTTTGACAAGCCAAGTTTAAACTTCATAATATTGTGAAAAATCATGTATCATGTTTTATATTTGATATTGTGAAAAATCATGTTTTATATTTGAGATTTGAAATGCAATTTTTTTATGCCCCCCCCCCTCCACTGTTTCTCTTGGGACAGGAACTTTTGGAGTAGGGTCATTTTGAAAAGTTATGGTTACTTTGAATGCATACCTTATTCAAGGAAAATCTTCCTATTCCAGGAGAGCATATTCTTTGCCCTAGGGCTGTTTACAATCCTCCATAAATAAAGAACTGCATTACTAAATCAAATTAAAAAGATCCTCATTTCAATAGTCAACAATTTTTGAATGATCATATATTATATCACACAAATAAGTAACAGGCAAAAGGCTCTCAGACAAAGGTCTCTCAAGTTAATTTTTCAAAAATGTCAAGGTCACCTAGAACATATGTCTTATATATGGGGAAAAACCCTTCATTTCAACAATATTTCTACAGTTATTGATCTTTTGGACCAAGGTCACTAATCAGGTCATTTTGGAAAGGTTAAGATCACTCAGAATATCTATATGCTTATAAGTCAATAAAACTTTGCCTATAAGCTGAGAAACGCTTGCTCCAGAGTTACTGCTTGCACCTTTAATATTGTTATTAAAGTGATTTCCCCAAACAGTAAAAACAACCAAATCACTGTAGGTAGGAATCATATATAATAAATCACTGATCCAACAATAAACTTACAATTTACACATTAATACTGCTGAACTCTTGATATGGTGTTCAACTAGTCAGAACACGCGGGAAGAGAGAGATAAATGGGCATTCGAGCCCGTGAGCTTAAATATAGAATACCCCCCCCCCCCCCCCCCCCCAATACACTACATTCCCCCCCCCCCCCATTTTGTGGAGGAATGTCCCAATCCCAACAAGGTGGAGGCCATTTGCATTACACAATATCTATATAAAGCATTTACATGAAATATAATGATAATAAACCTCTTGTGATTTACAAGGTATCTAAATGATTGCTTCATGCCAGGCGATCCTCAGCAACATGCAGGCCTAGTCCTTCCTGGACCCAGGAACGCTGGAACACTTAAGCAGCTCACATAATCAAATGGAATGAGCATCAGGGGAATGGAATGTTCCACAACTGTTGCCTGAACAGGATACGGAAATTTCGTATTACCAGTCCTGCCAACAGTCCAAAACCTATTTGGCGCACCTCAGCCACCCTTTGGTAAACTACCCCGATTTGGCCAGGAGTCATCTCTGGCCAACTCTGAGTTGTGGGCTGTTCGTCTCGACCAATAAGCGATCAGCGGGGATCCGACTTACTCCCTGGAGTTGCTCCTGGGAGAAGTGCTGGATGAGCCCGCTGACCCCAAAAAATACAACCCTCCCTGTAGCTATCCACTCTTCCACCTGGGAGGGACCCCCAGTAAAAGAATATAGGTACAGTGGCACCCACGGGGGTACGAGTCCGATCCAAGATGTTCTGGCAGTCCAGTAGTGGCTCCCGACCCATTGGGTCAGAAGCAGCCCCCCAGAGATGGAGCACCAAGGGGGTGAGAGGAGTGACCAGCCGGCAAAACTCACTCAGTACCCACCTGGTGACCCCAGTTTGACCCCTTAAAGTAATCGAGGCCCACCTCCCCAATCACCCAGTCACTCTCCATACACCGATTCACAAGCAACTCAATGGTGTCAGACGTTACCGCTGCAACCTGTGTCGGGTGCAAGCCAACAGCAGTTACCTAACCAGGCTCTTGGGATAAATCAGCAGGTGGTGTTGGGCCATCAACATAGACAGCACACACCCAATGACCTGGACAGGAATATCCTTAGAAATCTGGAGGTATGCAAATCCCTCCATAAGGGAAACCAAGTCCATCCTCACTGACATTCGGGTGGGATGCCAGTGAGCATCAATGACTTGGATCCTTGCTGGGACTGGAGGTGCCTTGCATTCATGGGCAGGACTCAGGATGTCAACACACTCTGACTCCCAGTCCTCCCGTTGGATGGGATGAACAGGACTCGGGATGTCAACACACTCCCAGTCCTCCTGTGGAATGGGTAAACTCTGTTGCCCGATGGCTGCGGGGATGCCCGTTGTGCAGTCGGGACTGAAGTCGAGGACCTGTTGCGCCTCACGCAGGCTAGGTTACAGCATCTTGCTGGTATGGTCTATCCTGCCAAGGCTGGCGCATGTCTGGCTGCAAGCGATTCAGCAGGTCTGCTATGACGCGTGGGTGAGCCAATATCCTCACATGCTGTAACCACTCTAGGTCAAGAGCCGTCAGGGGATCCACCCCAAGGTACTCGGCCAGGTTATTGGCCATGTCATGCCATCTGGTGCCAAAACCAGCAAATACAGGCCCGAAGCCCCTCTGGACAACCGCCCCTAACTCATCGAGTGCTCGCTCATCATCCCTGCCCTCCTGGGGCAGATGGAGAAAGCGGGCAATGGTCCTGAAGAACTCGACCATCCTCGCTGGGTCCTCAATGCCAGCTGGGCAGTGTACATCATGTATATGCCGGACTGCTGGTCCACCGTCATTAAAGGTAGTGACGAAAACCCCGCTGGCGCCTCCTTTTCTTTTCTCTTTCCTTTCCCTGAAACATTCCAACAAACTTAAATAACAATGCCCCCGCACTTACAGTGGAGGACTTATCTCTGCCTAATCCCTGCTTACGACCACCCCCCAGTATGGCTCCCTCCTTACACCCCCACCAATTTGCAATCAGGGCGGTGATAACTTGTAAATTGATTGATGTTATTTTCCGTCTCCCCCACGCATGCCGGATGAAACCAGTCTTTGCAAGTTTCACACTGCACCATGAAACCACGGAGGTTTGTGTACTTGCACAGGCAGTACCGATATCGCGACTGCACCAGGCCTCTTTCGCCTCTGATCTGCCGAGTCCTAGGGTTTATTCAACGAGTCCGCTCCAAGTCGATCCACCCCAGTTCGACTTCGTGTCCTCAGGTAAGGTGCACTATCGCTGGTACTAGCCCCTTTTCCCGTTTTTTCAGAGGCTTTAGGGGCGTTGTTCGGCAACCGATTCTGAGCTTCCCCACTTACAGATTCCTTGTACTCATGATCCTTATAGTCTCGAATCCATTTTGGGATCTGCTGCAAGTTGCACGACTTGAGCCTATCATGGTGCATAATATTATTTTGGCGACGTCTCCAGATTAAATAAGTTGTGTCAGACTTTACTTTAGCCACCATGCCAGGGCCCAACCATACAGACTCGACCTTACCAACATTCCACCGCCAATACACCAAATCCCTGACCTTATATTTCCTTTCATGAAGATGGAGGTCATAATCTCTTTTCATCAACTTTTGAGCAGCACACAATTTTTCCCGTGCTACTTCATGGGACAACCTGAGTGATCCCTCAAGTCCCGAAACATATTTGTCAACTACCCCTCCCCCCATTTACCAAGGATTCCCCTGGGGGAGGCCTAAACACAAGGGTGGCAGGGCTGTTCACTTCTCGCCCTAACATGAGACGATTGGGGGTATACCCCGTATGACGGTTGATTGCGGAGCACAGTGCCCCAGCCAACAAACCCAAGTGACTGTCCCAAGCCTTAACGTGGTTGTCCACATAGCACCGACCGCATCCATAAGAGTGTGGTTATAACGCTCCACCTGCCTATTGCCCGAGAGTCTGTATGACGTAGTCTGTGACTTGTGCATGACAAGCAGGTCATAGACCTTTCGGAACAACTCGCTCTCAAAGTTTCAGCCCAGGTCGGTGAAAATCTCAAATGGGATACCCGAACCGCACAAAAAATTCCTTTATTGCCGCTCGCGGTCACCTCAGCGGTCTGGGAGAGCAATGGCACACACTCGACCCACTTGGTGAAACTATCCACCATCATGAGCATATACTCATTACCCGATTCAGTGCGAGGGAGTGGTCCCAGAAAGTCCAAATGAACCTTTTCCATTGGGGTTCCCGCTTGATAACTTTTGAGCCCAGATCGCAAGGGCAGAGAACCACGTTTGTTCCAACAGCAAATGTCACACCTAAACACATAGGTTTTGATATCAGTGCACCAATAGAAGTTATCCCGAGCCCTGCCCTTTGTGCGTTGCACCCTTTGGTGCCCCAAGCTCGGGATATTGTGCAATAAAGACAAAACCTCATTACGTAAACTCCTCGGGACCAGGAGTCGGTCTGGGTCAGGGGCATTTACTTTCCATATCACGCCTTTATCGTCTAACTTGAATTGACTACTTTCTAGGTAATAGCATTTTTCCTCAGGCCCTGACAAGACTAGTTCATTTTCCCTCGGTGTTAACCTTGATTTTAGAAAGTCCATGAGGAAACGAAAAGCTGGATCAGCGTGCTGCTTTGCTGCAAGTTCTTCTGGGTCGTACGAAGCTAATGAAATACCCTTGAAATCCGACCCATTCCCTGTGGAAACCGCACTGTCCCCCGACAGCTGTCGCACGGCAAGATTTTCATCCTGGATGGTGCCCTCAACCAAACATTGCAGCGCCGAATGAGAGTCGCACACAACAGTCATACATACTTGCGGTAACCGTCCGTCTTTGAGGTTCACCCCTGAGTATGCCTGCTAGAGCGGCCCAGTTGCAAGAAACCGGTTCACAGACGGAGCTATAGAGACTCCAATTTCTCTTTGACAAAGGGCATAGAGCTGTCTTGAAATTTTACTCTCTGAGAATAGAGAGGTAAGCGGCTCTATATCATCTACCTCCTCAAAGAATTCATGCCATCGCTCATGAGCCCTTCGGCAATAACGACACCCTCCGCACGGAAGATAAAACTGTGAATGGAGAGCGCACGGTGAAAGCAAGCTGAACGAACGGTGAACGAGCGGTGAGCGAACGGAAAAATGGTAAAGTAGAACGTTTCAGGGACTGTAAGATATCTCATAAACTTTATAAAATATCTTGTATATTAAACAAGATATCTTATAAAGTTTATGATATATCTGTAAAAGATAGAAGATATCTTATAAATTTATTTTTTTAAGCTATCTTATAAAATATCTAAAATATCTCATATGTTTTATAAGAAGATATCTCATAAATGAATTTTTTAAGATATCTCATCAACTTTATGAGATATCTTATGAAATATACGGGATATCAAATATGTTTTATAAGATATCTTATACATGTTATAAAAGTAAATTCATATTGTTATGGGTCAGAATTACCCAGCAGCAGAATTTACTAACAAAGGCAGTCAAACAAGTATGATATTTATTTGCAATTATTGAAAGAAAATTATAATAATAACAAAGTACTAACTTACAATAGGTGAACAATTAACAATGTGCGTGCCGAGTTGAATCTGTATACAAAACAAATCACAAATCGGCTGTTAATTTCCAACAAAATTCCTAAGTCCTAGTTCCAGTTATAGCATAATCCAAAATGCCTAAAGTGCTTGTCTAACCAGAGCTTATCGGCTAAATTCACATTGCATTCATATAATCAGAATAAATTTTCTGGTACATTCTTGAAAGACACAGTTCGTCATCTTTCTACTACGTGATAAACATTGAACTTTAGAACAAACTAGGTCACAGATTTCACTCTAAGTACAAGTACAGTAAAATATCTCTATCTCGAAGTCCGAGGGACCTCGAAAAAACTTCGAGATATCCGGGGGTTCGAGATATCCAAAATCGATCTGGGATATTTTTTTTGAAGGAGGATATTTGATGCATAGTATGGGATTTGCATTATAAACAAAAACCCTGTTGCCGTTTCTTATAGTTTAATACAAGTTGATAAATTAATATTGTGGAATTTCAAAGACAAACATTTTATTTTTTTTTAATATATATAAACATCCAATTGAATTCACAATGTGTTTCAAAATTAAGATGATCGTGCCTGAATGCTTACTTTAAGTTTACTGATGTCCAGGCTCGACTGGGATGTATAGTTATTGCGCTGTAATGAAAGAACCTATCACGTAAGAAACAAAAAAGACGGATTTTTAAAAAAATCAAACTTTTAAATGTTTATTAAATAAATTTTCGTGTTTTCTCTGTACTAGTTTTAATGATGAAGCGTATACTATTAAATGCATTATCTATATTAAGAGCATTACCTTCAAGCGTACTTCGATGATTTCGTGCGTTTATCTAACCCACATGTTAATGATAGAGCGTGTGTCATTCAAAACAACATCCCTGGAATCGGGTGTGTTAGTTCATAATTGGCGGTGAACTTTAGCCGTAATGTTGAAAGGCTTCACTAATCACCCAAGTTGTTGAATCATTTATTGCGACCTGGGTTTACCCGGAAAAGGCGAGCGTGGATTAGCGGTCATTAATTATAATTGATTATAATTGATGTAGCCGCGGGTGTGAATGTGTGACTTAACGACGCCAGGTATGGTAAGCAGAGCATAAAATTGACTGTACTTCGAGATAAACCAGGTGAATTTAGGGTATGGGACCTTGAAAATACTTCGACATAATCGGAGTATTCGAGATTAGCGTTTTCGAAATATCATATATAAGTTTTTTTAATCATTTATGTAGGGAAAACGGCCGGGACCGGCGGTCGACTTCGACTCAAGCGGGGTATTCGAGATAAACCATATTCGAGATACAGATATTTTACTGTATTACACAACAATATGATACTTTATATAGTTTATAAGATATCTTATAAAAATTCATTTATTAGATATTTTATAGAAATAGAAAATATTTTATAAAGTTTAAGAAATATCTTATAAAACATATAAGATATCTTATATGTTTTACAAGATATCTTATAAAATATATGAGATATATTGTAAAATTTCTTTTATAAGATACCTTATAACAGTTATAAAATATCTTATAAGAGTTAATGAGATATCTTAAATCAAAAAACGTTAATAAGACATCTTATACAATTTATGAGATATATTATATACTATATAAGATATCTTGTATAAAAAACATATTAAGATATTTTATATCTTATATAAGATGTCTTATAAGATTTGTGAGTTATCTGTTCAGAGGAATAAATGTAAAAATGACATGCCACAAGGATGGTATGGAAGAGTATTGTGTTGCTAAAATGTTGCAACTCGTGTGTTTGCAGAATAAATTCACATCAAATTCCATCCAGAAATGCCCAGCTTTTTTGTTTGTTGACTTTGTATCGTACTTGACCTGAGTCACAAATGTGTGCAGGTATGTGTGTGTGTAATGCAAAACAAACTTTATTGCACATGAATGCACACACATATGCATGCATGCACACAAATATATACACACATGCACGTGTATGCACGCACACACTCACACTGTCACTCAAATACACAGACACACACAAACGAATACACACACACATGAACACACACCCTTTTTGCAAAACAAAAGCAAAGTTGATGTTTGGGACAGGGGGCTTGGATGGCGACCATTCTTGCTAGGGTATGGCCTAAAATTGAAGACCATTAGTGTCCACCCTCACGGCACATTCGGTTGCTGGGCGATGATACATGCGGCATGTTTGGTCGCTGGTGACGAAATGTGCGGCACGAATGGTTGTCAGCAACCAAATGTGCCGCACATATCGTCGCCAGGCGACCAAACGTGCCGTAACACGGGTACTCACCATGCACTTTCCCCACATCCAACCACCCCAGACCTCACAGATGGTGTAACTCTAGTTGCAGCCCCAACGGTTGGGGATTTTGAAAAACGCACGTTTACCCTATGCCTCCTTCTCTTGGCGGGAGTTTGGTGGAGCTGGGGACTCGGACCTAGGTCGGTTAGGGCACTTGCGATGATAATGCCCAGACTGATGACACTCAAAACATTGAACCCCATCCGCATGCGTCATCTTTGCTAGCCATGCAGATGACAAGTACAGACCCCTGTTGGCGCCGATGAGGGCTCGGGGAAAACTCCCTGCCTACTTTGAGTGACCTTACTCTCACTACCACGCATTGATCTATCCCGGGGCACCTCTCCAGATTTGGGTGAGCTCGCCTGACCCCAACTTTCATAAGAAGCTCTACGTTGAGCTGGTGAAGGAGACCTAGACTGCTCCCCACCTGATGACCGACTGTCACATGAAATAGAACGCACCCCTTTACGATGGTGGGCTAAGGCCTGGCGACTAAGTTGGTATGTCTTTATTTGCTGAACAGCCTCATCAATATTAACGGGGGTTGTCGATCAACCTCGGGCCTGCTCGCACATCTAAACATCCCATCGCGAATCGCAGGACTGCCTGCTCCTGGAGCACTTGACCAGGGACCCTTGCCCCTAGAGCACACTGTGCAGTTTCCATGACGCGGTCCCCCCACTGCTCTAGACTCTCCTTGGCCGCCTGAATCATGGAGTTGAATTCGACCTGCGAGGCTGCCTGCAGGGTGCCTTTACTAAAACGCTGTTTGAATCGGGCAGTTATTTCGTGGAATGTCATGTCCTCCCCACGTGATGAGAGGAGATGAAAATACCTTAGTGCAGGCCCCTCAACAGAGACGCTGAGGGCCAATAAGCTGTCATCATCATTCCACCCATAGTAGCGAGCTAATGTTCTAAACTTGGCATAGAACAAACCCCACTCAAGGCCACTAGTATACTTGAGGCTTTTAGCCTCAGCTGGAATATTGCGCCTTGGCTTAGATGAATCACTACGAGATGACCATGTGGGCGTTGATCCAGAGAACTTCTCTGAGGTCCCCAGAGAAGTACTTTCCCTAACTGATGGGGGTGCAAATCAGAGATGGGGTAATCGTAATCAGTAATCGTAATTGATTACAATCGATTACATTTTTTTAAGTAATCGTAATCGTAATTGATTACATTTGTTTTTGAAGCAAAGTAATCGTAATCGTAATCAATTACTTTGGCAAAGTAATCGTAATTTATGATTACAATAATGATTACAATGATTACTTTATATTCATATTAAAATAATTATTTAATAGATAACAGTTAGAGCTTATGTACGTTATGTGTGCCATCATAAGATTTATCCATATCTATATGATATTATACTTACAGTATTTGCATGTATTCAATAGCAACTAAGGTCTAAATCTGTTTAAATTAAACTTAATAATCTGAACTAGTATACCCTCTTATTAATAAAACCAGTAAATATTTGTTGTTTTTCTTGTTCAAAAGCATATAATCATGATTACTTTTCACAGTAATCGTAATTGTAATAAATTACTTTCAAAATATGTGTAATCGTAATCGTAATCGTAATCATAGATTTTCAAAGTAATCGTAATCGTAATCAATTACATTTACAATGTAATCGCCCCATCTCTGGTGCAAATGGAACTTCACTGCCTACTGAACCCAGTCCAGCTGCTGGATTTCTGAAAGTGACTACAGACACAGACCCACTAGTGGGCTGACCCCTATATCCCTGCCCCAGGGCAGAACATGGGTGGCTCTGGGCCTTGAGGGATTCCGTACTTGTGTGCACATGTGCTCCTGGGTGCATAGGGTGGCCCAACATATCAGGGCTTGATACACTCACATTACTGTAGAGGGGCTTCCCCCAGGGCACAACCCCCCCTACTGTCTCGCCACTGTGTCCCCCCACTAACACTTTGACTGGGAGATACTACACCCGGGTTACTGCCAAACCCACTAGAAACAGGGACTCTGGGTGGGTCTTGTGTAGTCCCTTGTCTTGATTGAACCCCTGTGAGAAAACTGTACTGCTCTGGTAGGGGGCAACCCAAGTGTTGCTTGGGATACTGGTCGCATAAATGGGAACATCCGACCCAAGATTCCCTGTAATACTACTCGAGCTAGTCATATTTGGGCTGCTCACAGTATTACTACTAGTACCGATATCCTCCTTGGAACTGGGTTCCTGGGAGCGGTTACCCCCTGAAAGATCTGACAAATCCGCAAGTATTTGGGTCATTTGAGCTAAATTGGATGCCATCATGGTCTGAGTGGTCTCTAATGCCCCCAACATGGTCATGACCTGATCATTTCCTTGTGCAGCTCCCAGCCCTTGGCTTTGTTCATTCCCAGTTGTCCCCATAGCAGAGATCGAATTCGATTCCCTTGGGTGATGGACATATCTACTTCCCCAACCACAGTACTGCCAAACCACCCGGTCTAGCCACATTACCCTCCAGGACACCCATGCCACTCATGAGCCTGGGACTCCCCCTACCCAAACTAAATGACCATTGCTTTTGGCTCATACTGATATTGTTCCTGCCTGACAACTTTAAACAAATGCAAATACATACTGCTGTACTATGGGCCTAGCACAAGATCAGATCAACAGGAAAATGAATATGTGAAATTGCATAAATTTACTCATACTAAATTCACAACGACTCATTTAATGCTTTAAAAATCAAATTGAATTAAATCAAAATTGATTACATGTGGCCAAACAGCGTGGTGTTCCCTATATAGGCATCGCTTTGGTCTCAAAAGATCGCCATATATCCTATCGGCGACGCCAATGAAGTGATTTCCCCAAACAGTAAAAACAACCAAATCTTTTTAGGTGGGAATCATATATAATAAATCACTGATCCAACAATAAACTAACAATATACAGATTAATACTGCTGAACTCTTGATATGGTGTCCAACTAGTCGGAACACGCGGGAAGAGAGAGATAGATAAATGGGCATTCTAGCCCGCGAGCTTAAATATAGAATAATACCCCCCCCCCCCCCCCCCCCAAATACACTACATTGTTTCATGTGTGTATATATGTAATATAATATTTTGTGCACAAAATGATGCATTTACATATCCTGTGTTTTCTCCGCCTGAGGGTTTCCCTTAGGGTTGGGACGATACATCGGTGCACCGATGCATCGCAATATTTTTTCTGACGATCTACATATCGATACACCCACTGAAATAACGATACTTCCATTTAATCCAAAAAAATCCGAACGGAAGAATTCAGTTATTTTACACTCGAAAGTGAAAGTAAAAGTACGATATGATTGTCAAAAATGGCGACGAAGCAGGACTTCGTCAAATTAGTAATACCAACTGGCGCTAAATCTGCGGTTTGGGACTCATTCGGGCTACCTGTTTATGAGAAAAATGGGGTTCGAACCACAGATAAATCAAAGGTAGTCAAGTAACTATGGTGCTATTTCATTTCTAGTCAAAACTATGATGTGAATTTGTTTTTCCCTTATTAAATTTGAAAGTTTGAAACTCTTTTTACAGTCTTTTACTAACATGAAAAGTATCGCGATATATATCGTATCGTGTCTATGGTATCGTGATACGTATCGGATCGGCTTTATGCTGTATCGTCCCACCCCTAGTTTCCCTTGAATTTTACAAAGCCAGCATTTTAGACTTATGTGCACTAACATCATATACATGTTATAGAATTTATATTATTGTATAATATTATGATTTTAATAGGCCTAGTGGTTTGTGAATTAAATTTATGTGTTGTAAGACTGAAAATTAACATGGGGGGGGGGGGGGGGGATGTATCATGGAGACTTAGGGCCTTATGACTCTTATTTAAAAGATAATTAAAACATAAGGGATTTTTCATTAATTTTTTTTTTGTATATTTCTAAACATATTTTCACTTTACCCTGTGTCTGGTTATAGCTGACAATTAAGTCTTAAATTGTTTCCATCGTCTGTCAATATTACTGATGCTTAAGCGATTGACGTATTCCGGATACGAAAATAGTCTCTTTTTAGATACATGAAGAAACCACGTGATACCTTGCAATCACTGCCTTAAAACTACAATTTTATTAAACTGAAAAGCTGTATGTTAATGTTTCTATACAGATCAATGTTTCTGTATCAGGAAAGTTTTGTTGCAATCCACCCCCCCCCCTTCTATTTCAGACTTACTTGACACCTTTCATTGATTTAAAATTATTTGTCTTACAGATTTTGTAATCATGAATTTAGGATGCTTAGTGCAGTTTATAGGATTCATCACAAAAAACAGGTTTTTGTTTTCAGATAATGAGAATGATATAGACATGATAGAAGTGGAAAAAGATTGTGACTATTTTAGTATGAAAAAGGATTTGTCAACAAATGGTAATGTTATTGAATATACTTACACAACTGCATGTACATTAATTAATTGTCTTTATTGGTAAAGAAGTTGCAAGAATTTATATGCATGTAAGTGATTATTTTCATATACCAATTTAATTGAGCTGAAACCCATACAACCTAAGGTTACATGTATGTAAAGTGAGAACATGCAAAGACAATATGTCATTGAATTTTTACAAAAAATTCCAATGATTATGTTGTCATTGTTTGTTTATGTATTGCTATTTTATTGATGAGGGGAAAATATATCTTTTCTAGATGCAGAAAGGAAACGAAATAAAAAAGATTCCTGTACACTTCAATTCACAAAGGTAAATTAATAATTGCAATACTGTATAATGGGTATTTTCTGTTGTGGACATTTTTGCAATTGCATGGATCTCTAAAATTATGCATGTTCAATTTATGTGGTTGCATTATACCTATCTATATACTTATATGTATCGAGATATATATATATATTATACCCATCAATGTATCGTTCTTTGATACTGTGGATTTCACAGCGTGTGATCTGGTTTTCCGGATAACCATACTGGTTTTCTGATTCCGTATCAGTATCCTCTGAAACTGATGCCGTCACAATGCATCAGCGCAACGTTATTTGTGGAAAATATTGACCGCGTCACAAACGAAACTGCGTACACAAAACATAATTTCATGGTATGTCTGTGTTTTTGATAATTTGGATTACATTTATTATCTTATAAATGTGGATTTAAAATGCATAAGGGGGTATATGATAAATTTATCATTATACCCCCCCGAACGAAGTTCTGGGGGGGTATATAGGAATCACTCTGTCTGTCTTTCTGTCCGTCCGTCTGTCTGTCTGTCTGCAGATTTGTGTCCAGTCCATAACTTCTTTGTTCTTTGACTTAGACATACCATATTTGGCACACAGGTGGATCACCATGAGACAATGTGTCGAGTACCTTCACGACCTCTATATGATCTTGACCCTTGACCTCAAGGTCAAAATTAAAGGTTTTTTACAATGGAGTCGTGTCCAGGCCTTAACTTCTTTGTTCTTTGACATAGGCATACCATATTTGACACATAAGTGTATCACCATGAGACGATGTGTCATGTACCTTCATGACCTCCATATGACCTTGACCTCAAGGTCAAAATTAAAGGTTTTTACAATGGATTCGTGTCAGGGCCATGACTTCTTTGTTCTTTGACACAGGCATATCATATTTGACACATGAGTGTATCACCATGAGACGATGTGTGGAGTACCTTTATGACCTGTATATGACCTTGAACTTTGACCTCAAGGTCAAAATTGATTATAGGGTTTTGACATAGTCATACCATAAGACATGGGTGTATCACCAAGAGACTATGTGTCATGTACATTCATGACCTCTTTATGACCTTGACCTTTGATCTCAAGGTCAAAATTATAGGTTTATGCCATGGATTTGTGTTCGGACTATATCTTCCATTTTCTTCTACAAAGGCATACCATATTCTTACACTCAGGAAAGAGGTAATTTATACCTATTTACAACACCCTTTGGGAGATTGGGGTGAGCGGAGGGTATTCTTAGTGAACATTGCTCACGGTACATCTTGTTACTACAGTAACTTGATCCGAAGAGTCGGATCACGTCTTGTTGACAGGTGCAGATCATCAGATCAAACTTGACGCTTCGCGTCTCGTGTGATCTGATGATCTGCGCCTGTCAACTCAACGTGATCCGACTCTTTGGATCAAGTTACTGTAGTAATAATATATATATATTGCATTTGTAATTTTTGCAGATTTTTTTATATCTGCAAAAAATGGACATCCTCAGAAAATACCATTATACAGTATTTCAGAATGTTACAAAGGGCACTGTTTTGATTACAGAAAACACCCACCATTATAGATCTACACATTTTTATATGACGGTCACTGAACGGGACGTATTATGTTATGATGCTGTCCATGTGTCTGTCTGACTGGCTGGCTGTCCGTCCGGGGTCATGTTTTCCGGACTTTTTCCCGTAACAGATGCATATACAACTTTGAAAGAGTGAGTTTGCATTTCAGCTGGATTGGTCCATCCTTGACCTACTTTAAGGCTATAAGTAGGTCAAACAGTTTTCCAGACTTTTTTTCTTACAGATAGATATTGCCCTGAAATTTACTCATAAGTTTCCTTTCAGAGGAATACAAGTTCACTTTGCATTTCAGCTGAATTGGTTCATCTGTTCGTGACGTACATTAGGACTTAAAGTAGGTCAAACAGTTTTCCGAGCTTTTTTTCATTGTGGATACAGATGTTGTCCTGAAATTTAGTCACAGGTTTTCTCTTGGAGGATTACAAGTTCAGTTTGCATTTCAGCTGGATTGGTCCGTCCTTGACCTACTTTGGGGCTAAAAATAGGACAAGCAGTTTTCCGGGCCTTTTTTTCATTACGAATGCAGATATTGTGCTGAAATTTAGTCACAGGCTTCTTGTCGGAGGAATACAAGTTCAGATTGCTTTTCAGCTGGATTGGTCCATCCTTGAACTACTTTTCAGCTAAAAATAGGTCAAACAGTTTTTCGGGCTTTTTTTCATACGGATACAGGTATTGCCCTGATATTTAGTCAAAGGCCTCCTCTCAGAGGAATACAAGTTCAATGTGCATTTCAGCTGGATTGGTCCATCCTTGATCTGTGTTTTGGAAAAAATAGGTCAAACAGTTTTCCGGACTTTTTCATTTACAGATACAGATATTGCCCTGATATTTAGTCAAAGGCTTCCTCTCAGAGGAATACAAGTTCAGTTTGCATTTCAGTTGATATTCATTTGATAATTAGTACCTTACTTTGCCATAACAAGTTACAGATCAAGTTCGAATTTTGTCTCGGTCTGTTGATTTTTCATTAAGTTATGGCCCTTGAACATAAAAAAATAGCATGAATTGTTAGTTTACATCCTAGTTTCTTATCTCTGTAGAAAAGAGTACTACACTCATTAAAACTTCTAGCATAGTAATACAACAATATAGCTAAATTATTCTTGATCACCTACATGTCACAGTTTATTGATATGGTTAAAGGACTCAACGCATGTTTCTAAACTTTTTCATCAAAATTAATTCTTTTCATGCCTTAAACTACTTTAAATGTGTTTTATATGAAATATTTTGCGTAGTTTTGGAGTTTGAAAGCGATGAAATTCAAATCAAAACAAACACCCAATCACTTTTTCAAAAACCACTTGAACAGAGACCCAGATAAGCTGCAAGAAAATGGATATATGGAAGCTTATAAGCACTGGTAGGCCTACAGCATACATTCTGTTTTGGTCTTCAAATTCAATACACACTCGGATCAACTGACCTTCACCTTGTAACAACATATACAATGTAACTTGTGCTCTCAGTTTCTACCAACTGGTAAATTTACGAAAAATTTAATGATACAAAATAATTGAACTTTTAATTATAAAAATAATAGACTATTGTAGTTCCTAAAATTATAATTATAAAATTATTTCCTCATTGAACTCATAAAATCTTTCAAGAGTGCATCAGTATAATGCTGTGCTCCCGCTTCCTATCGAGGTCCTGATCGCAATTCAAAAATAATAATAAGATTGCTTTATTAAAATAAAATAATGTGATTTCCACTTTAAATTTGATTATAGTTATTGATTTGTGTTTTTATGCCCCCCTTTGAAAAAAAGAGGGCATATTGTTTTGCAACTGTCGGTCGGTCGGTCTGTAGACCATGTGTTGTCCACTCAATATCTTTCGACCCCTTTGCTTAATAACAACCAAACTTGGTACAGGGGTTGCCCCTGGAGAGTAGATGATCCTTATAGATTTTCAGGTCACATGGTCAAAGGTCAAGGTCAAACTGCTGGTCTTTACCCCATGAGGTAGACCATGTGTTGTCCACTCAATAACTTTTGACCCCTATGCATGATAACTACCAAACTTGGTACAAGGGTTGCCCTTGGAGAGTAGATGATCCCTATTGACCTTCAGGTCACATGGTCAAAGGTCAAGGTCAAACCTCTGGTCTTAAGCCTATGTGTTGTCCACTCAATATCTTTTGACCCCTTTGCTTTATAATAGCCAAAATTGATACAGAGGCTTTCCTTAGAGAGTAGATGATCCCTATGGATTTTCAGGTCACGTGGTCAAAGGTCAAGGTCAAACTGCTGGTCTTAACCCCATGTGGTAAACCATGAGTTGTCTGCTCAATATCTTGAGAACCATTCACTTGATTGTAATGATATTTCATATGTGGGTTGGTTATAAAAAGAAGAGGACCCCAATTGTTTTTTAGGTCAAAAGGTTAAAGGTCAAGGGTCAATCTACTCTGGACATAGGAATATACTGTCCGCTCAATATCTTGAGAACCCTTTGCTTGACAGACATCAGACTTGGTACACTGGTACATCATCAGGAGAAGATGACACCTATTGGTTTTGAGATCACATGGTCAAAGGTCAAGGGTCAATCTGGACATAGGAATATATTGACCACTGAATGTCTCAAGAATCCTTTGCTTGACAGACATCAAACTTGGTACACTGGTATATCTTTAGAAGAAAATGACCCATATTGATTTTGAGGTCACATGGTCAAAGGTCAAGGGTCAATCTACTCTGGACATAAGAATATACTGTCCGATCAACATCTTGAGAACCCATTGCTTGACAGACATCGACCTTGGTACACTGGTACATCATCAGGAGAAGATGACTACTAATGAATTTGAGGTCACATGGTCAAGGGTCAAACTGGACATAGGAATATACTGTCCGTTCAATATCTTGAGAACCCTTTGCTTGACAGACATCAAACTTGGTACACTAGTACATCTTCAGGAGTTGATGACCCCTATTGATTTTTAGGTCACATGGTCAATCCACTCTTGACATAGGAAGATATTGTGTGCTCAATATTTTGAATTGATGATACTACTCTCAATTATATTTGTGTGTGTGTATAACCCTTTTCAATTTTGCACCATGGGGGGCATATGTGTTTTACAAACATCTCTTGTTTTTCTTTTTCTTTCTTTGTGAAATGCACCTGTGACAGCTAGTAGCTTGGCCTAGGGCATAGTTGTCAACAATGTAACATATTATAATTGGTCTAATCCAAAAATAAATAATGATTGCACTGTTTATTTTAGAAAAACAGCGCCAATTACAGATGTATAAAGGAATAACATTACTGAACAGTTTGTAGACAGTGACCCCTATGAACATTATTTACTCGCAATATTGCTGATTTCATACTTGCTTTCCTCGCTATATTTGGGTATTTACATTGAGCTATTTGTATGCACTGGTGGCGATAAGATATAAAACTCAGGAAATTTGTCAACTTCGATTTAAATGTTGCCCATGGTGAATAAATTAGGCCCCTAAAATCTGAGTTTTTAGTAATACCTCATAGTACTTTCACAATCCGAAGGGCGCATGTGACGTCACTGTACCACGTGGCTACCTCAGAGCTGCCAACCCTCACGATTTTGGCGTAAGGCTTACGATTTTAGGGCCGAAAATATGACTTACGATTTCACTGTACATCTTTCGATTTTCGCTTATTTGACATTTTGAAATTTTTAGAGCTGTCCGTCATTGGTTTTTACTTTTATAATAAGCAAGCTATAGTCGTTACTACGTTTGTTTGCATAGTCTATATCTATATAGAGTCTAGATCATTTTAATGCTTTAAAATAAACAATATGGCAGCTGCTACTGAATGTAAAGCATGTGTTGATGGAAATAACAACAATACTCCCCCAAAGAAGAAAGCCTAATGGAGCTAGAAATTCAAAGAACAATATGCAAGTACACTGTAATCATCTACCGTATTTTGCCGAATATAATACACACTTTTTTTAGAGAATATTTTTGTGTCAGAAAGGGGTGCGTATTATATACCACAATAGGTTTTTGACCTTTTTTTCCAGATGAAACTCGGCGATTAAGTAGTGTAATATTTCACTCAAAGACCAAGGCTTCGGATACTGTACGCCGCGCCTTTTCACGTTCACCTATTTATTAAGTAGAAAATTCGACCTCAAGAAAATTACTACAGAAACGTAAAATTACAGAAAATGTGATATATATACTTACAATATCTAAATAATTCAATTATCATGAAACAAACAGCCAATCAAATTGCATTGGATCTGACTATTCATTACATCGCATGCCGCCATTATTGAAAGCATGTGTACACAATAATGCCTTGACACGTGCTAAAATTGTTGGAAAATAATTTTGTCACTTGCTAAAAGTTTGTTTACTGTAAGTTTTATGAATAGGCCTAATTTTTAATGAAATACTTATTTGAATCTTTGAAATAACTATTCTTGCGTAAAAGCATGTGTTTTACGAAGCCATTGTTGTGTACACTGCTTTTGTTAGATACCCCCTCCGGGTAAAGAAATACCTAACAAATTTTTTTTCCACACATTTTAATAGTCATCGTAGTTAACGAGGAGTTGATAATTTGCATCTTTGTACCTACCATGGTGTGTTGATTACAGTAAAATAAGCGATAGTTTAATTGTTTCATTTTATTTTTATAACATCGGCTATTTGATTGATTTTAAGTTTCAACAAAGGAAATATCGAGTCAGTTAAGACTTTAATGCTACAAAATCTCGTGCTTTGCTGAAATGAACAGGCTTGTCCGGGTTGATATTTCCCTGAAGATTCTCATTGAAGATTACCGCGATGTAGACCTCATCTCAAAAAGTTTGCAAATTATTGTGCGTTGTTTAGAATTCATTATTTCTGCAAAAATATTAAGTGAAAATTAACACCAAGTATAAAATAAAGATTACCGCTTGGTCAAAATTTTTGCTGCGTATTATACACCCGAAGTGCGTTTTTTCACCAACTTTTAGGCTCAAAGTGGGGGGTGCGTATTAAACACCACTGCGTATTATATTCGGCAAAATACGGTATTCGTTTCAAAGTCAGAAAGGGGGAGTTTGTATACGTGTACAATCTGTTTGACAAATCTTCAACATTTCTCACGGCAGCGAAAATGACATAAAAAAAACTTGCCAGAATAACTGATTCAGTAACTAAAATTATATATATAATATATAAAAACTTGCCAGAATAACTGACACAGTAACTGTAAAATTATGCAATATACTAATGTAACTATTTTTTACCCAAGTTTTAGAAAGTAAAATCAATAAAAGATGTATTTGATCTTTTGCAGTAAAATTGTAAAATGTATAACAATTAGTATGTCTAAATTCATTAAATTTGGAATTGAAATGTGCCTAAAATTGCTCAGGTTACATGTTTATTCATAAAAAAATCTCCAGCGGCAGGGGGTCTAGGCAGCCCCCTGACCCCCACCTTACTATTTTCCATTTTATAATGTTGGCAGCTCTGCTACCTGCCTAATTAACTAGACTTTTGAAATCAGGGCTTAGATTTAAGTCTGTATTGTGGTTAATTTATCGCAAAATTTCGGTGAACGAACTATTAGAATTAATTACTATAAGCATATAAAGAAGACAAAATGCATATAATTTTGTATACTTTGAAAACATGAGGTGTACGTCCTTTAATTCAATTCAATTCAATTCTTTATTGGCACTAAAGCACATTATATAAGAATGTGTTGTTAGCCATACATAGATACACATATATATTGATACATTACAAAATATCAAACTGTTGAAAACTTATTTCTAACATTAAAACAGTCTCTGATGTATAGACAGGTTTGTTTTGTAGATACAAGGTTATGTGGATTTAGTAAACAAAATAAGGTATTAATATCTAGTAGTTTAAAGACCTAATTATAAACCTAATTATAAATTTCTCTTTTTTTCCCCTGGTCTAGTCTCTACTCAAATAGTAGTTGATTTCCTATCCTGGTTCCCCAATTTTCCCTTTTACCATAACCTACATACATAATGAACTTTGAATAATTTTGTGGTACAGTAATTTTTGCAAGTGGTAGGGGACTATGTATTGCCATGCAATACTCTCAGAATTCTTGTTTAAATCTAAAGAGTGCAGAATGTACTTCTAGATTCTGGATTTTATACTGTTGATTGGCGTGAAATATGCATGTATGTGCATGCACATGCATGTATATGTACATGTAGTAAATTTTTAGTGTTTAAAATGTCAGGCATGTGAGAGTGTACCTATGTATGATTGATTCTTGTTGTGATGTTGTAGAGCTTCATTGCTTTTAAATTTTTCGACTCTGGGTAGAAGTGAGAAAATTACCATTTTAAGGAAAATGACAATTAAATTTTGTATGTACCCGTAATGTTGGTTTCATCTGAGTTTTGTTTCATTAATATCGCATGATGAAAATGCTTGGTGCGTATGGTAGATCAAAGCAGTAGTACGCCTTAATATTACGATATCATGATTTTGTTCTTCCAATATTGGCCTGGATAATTATAGAATCAGAAATATAAATTCTGGCAGATGGAATTTTGGTCAAAGAATGTTGTCAACTGACATGATAAAGATGAAATTCTTAAATCAACATTCGACGATGAAGATAGTTTTAACAGACCACTGAATCCGTGAATTGTGACAGACGGAATGACCGGCCCCTTTAAGAAGTAAAAGTGTGATGAAATATTATTTATAGTTACATATAGTGCTTCATTTTCTGTTTTAGTGCATGCAGTACACTGTTTTGTATATTTATTTGTAGTGCTAATATGCAATTATGTACAATGTAAGCATATAGGCAAATACACTGCACATGTATATTTCAATTTTAGAGCTTTGAAATGCATGTAAATGGTTTTTTTTTCTTTTAATGCATGGAAATGTTGACATTATCCAGGGATTTTTTACCCCTTGAATTCAGGGGCCAGGGCCTTCAAGTTTGGGAAAAACAGAGATATTTGATTGAAATTGGGAAATTTGTTTCATACAGATAAATAAGAAAAATAAGCAAAAAAATTAACCATTTGATATTTTATTATCAATGTGGCTGGCTTAAGCATGCTTTAATTTCTGGTCTTTGGCAGAGAAAAAACTGTCAATTATTTTGCAACAGAGTCGCACTAAGGTTGGATGGCCCCTCATGGCATATTTTCATCAAAGCATCCATTATATGGAATTTTTAGGCATCATTTTGGGAAAAACACCTGGTTTTCAGCATTGGGAATGGGGCCAAATTTTGGCCCTCTACAGACCCTAAAAAAATCCCTGTTATCGTAATTTATTTACTAATGCAAATGGTTAAATCCAATGAAAGAATGTATTTAATTCACTACGCATCAATAAAGTAAGTGGTTACTTATTATGTAAATTTAAGATAGAAAATATGTAATTCAGTTATCCGGATGCTTCAATAATCCGGACGATTTTGCTGGGAACCAAAGTGTCCGGATTAACGAGGCTCCACTGTAGTACAATGTCCTTAGCTATTTAAAGTAGATCTTTCATATCTTGTATTTGTATTTCTTATGGCAAGACCTTTCCTTTCATGTCATGATTTTTGACCTTGTGACCTTGAACTTGGAGTTTGACCTACTTTTAAGAAAACATGACATATTAAATATATCTGGAACTATGTTAGATAGGGCTTCATATTTAGGGTCTTCCGTCTCCAACGGAAGACCCTTCTATTATTCTGTTGTTGATTTTTCACTTCTTTTATTATTATTAATATTTTTCTCTTTACACATTTTGTGCAGACGATTTCTCAGAGATGGCTGGATGGATTTCTTTGAAAATTTTAGGGATGATGTATCATGATCTAAACCTGATACATATTTTTTTATTTTTGAAAATTCACTTCCGGTCGAAAGTTATCCCCCTTTTATCGATTTTTAGATGATCATTTTGTGTGGCCAAAATCTCAAAAACGATAAAAGCTAGAGTGCTGAAATTTTCAGTGATGTTAGACGACATGTTGTAGTTGTGCACCTGGATTTTCAAAATTTCCGGAAGTGCCTAGTATGGAAGCTCAGTAGGGGTCGAAAATGGAGCTTAAAAAAGTGCCCAATTTTTTTCCACGTTTTAAATCAGAATTTTTAACTCGTAAATATTTTGCTTAGACATATATAACAAAAGTTGTACAGTTTATTGAGATCTTTCGTGCCATATCAAGAAATGGGCCCATGGGCCTCATGGCTCGCCTGAACCATTGAATTTCTGTTACAATGATTAACTTTTTTCTCACGAAACTTTTGATAAGACATGTAGAATAAAAGTTGTTCAGTTTTGCAAGATCTATCTAATGATATCAAAAAATAGACCTCTGGGCGTCATGGCTCGCCTGAACAGTCGGATTTGTATCATAATTAATAACATTAATAACTTTTTTCTCGGGAAACTTTTGACAAGACATGTAGAACAAAAGTTGTTCAGTTTCGCAAGCGTTAACTAACGATGTTAAGAAATTGGCCTGCGGGTCTCATGGCTCACCTGAACAGTTGGGTTATCGTTGCAATCTATGATATTTTTGTCAAGAAACTTTTGATAAGACATCTAGAACAAAAGTTGTTCAGTTTTGCAAGATCTTTTGAACAACATCATGTAAAAGGCGAACAGGCCTCATGGCTCACCTGAACAGTTTGATTAGTGTCACAATCAATAACTTTTTTCTGGAGAAACTTTTGATAAGACATGTAGAACAAAAGTTGTTCAGTTTTGCAAGATCTTTCAAACGATATCAAGAAAAAGGCCCATGGGCCTTATGACTCTCCTTAACAGTCTGATAAATGTTGCAATCAATAACTTTTCTCAAGAAAATTTTGATAGGACATGTAGAACAAAATTTGTTCAGTTTTGCGAGATATATCTAGAATGATATATTAAAAAAAAAGGCCTCCGGGCGACATGACTCGCCTGATCAGTCGATTTTGTATTGCAGTAAATAATATTATTAACTTTTTTCTCGAAAAAGGCTGACCCCTTTCATTAATGGTCGAGAGGGGCAGAGAGTCTTTAATTTATAACACTTAAATGATCAATATTTGTAAAACATTACCGAAGATAAGTTGTACGTCTATACATTATTTTTGTATCATTATTTATGAACGAAAATCTCGGTCAAATTCTTATCTCATCACATCTAAAATTGGACGGAAGACCCACTCATTGCTCGCAACGAGATCGCATCTAGTTTGTATATATATTCTTTATGGCAAGACCTTGTACACAATGGTGTTTGATCTTTTGACATTGGAGTTTGACCTACAGTCAAAACTGCCATAGCAACCCACTGTATTAAGCGACTCACTGTCGTATGTGACCATAAAAAGTCCCCCCCAAGAAGTTGCTCTATATATTGTACCTGTATTAAACGACCACCTGTCTTGATGTGACCAATGACCATGATTTTTAAAACCTTTTCGTGTATTTTCACGAAATTTTACCTTTATTTAACGACTGTACATTTTTCCATTACAACGCGATTAATACTTTTGATTTTGGTTGAGCCGACTATTCTGGGAATTATCGCCCCTACACTTTCGTTTTCAAATGCACGACTATTCTGGGAATTATCGCCCCTAACACTTTCGTTTTATAACGCATAGTTTGGCGGTGATCTTGTTTAGTAGGCCCTCTGAATTAATTTCCAGAATAATGACCAGAACTAGTGGCTCACTTCGAGATGTCCCGAATATTTGACACGTCCGAGTTCAAGACAGTTGCCTGCATTAGTTCAAAGCTTAAAAGATTTGCTGTGCATTTACAATGGATATGTTGATTTATTTAATGTTTCTCAAATTGAATAACATATTCCCAGCATGTATTGTACAAAAGGAGACACAACACTTCATCATTTGCTTTCTTACCACAAGTATTGCATTTTTTAGTTACACTGTACAAGTAGGCTATACATGATTGATTGATTAAATATTGTTTAACGTCCCTGTCGAGAATATTTCACTCATATGGAGACGTCACCAGAGCTGGTGAAGGGCTGCAAAATTTCAGCCTATGCTCGGCGCTTATGGCCTTTGAGCAGGGAGGGATCTTTATCATGCCACACCTGGTGTGACACGGGACCTCGGTTTTTGCAGTCTCATCTGAAGGTCCTTCATTTAGTCGCCTTCTACAACAGGCAAGAGGTACTGAGGACCTATTCTAATCCGAATCCCCACGGGACGGCGATACATAAATACTCTTTACAACAAAGTGTTTATAAGTTTTAGAAAATTTACATGCAGTTCATAAATGAGATTTAAATCTCATGTAAATGTGTAATATGAAATGCATGTTTATCATTTTTAAACAGATTAAATGTAATTTTTGAAGAATAATAAATCATGATACAACACATTGTTTTCTAGATTTTTAACTACAGTGTATTATTAATTTTATTTTACAACTATTAAAACCGTACTTGATATTCTTAATGATAAATTCCAAATAGATGTAGTAATTTTCTCCATTGTACAAATTATTTGCGAAATTTTATCCATTAACTGCGGAAATAGGCAACCTGTATTAAGAGACCGCCTGTCATATGTGACCTTTTTTCCATTCTTCATTGGACAGTCTCTTAATACAGGTTTGACTGTACTTTAAAAAAAAAATCCCTGACCTATTCAATATCTTCTGAACTATTCAAGGTAATTAAGGCTTGCAGACCTTGATGTATTTGTGACCTTGACTTGGAAGTTGTCTACTTTTAATAAGAAAAAATCTTACCTACCAGGGTATTTAATATCTCCTGAAATATTTAAGATAAAGCTTTCATATTCTATATATATAGATTTCATATGGCAAGGTCTTTCATATCATACCATGATATTGTGACCTTGGTCTTATCCAGAACAGCAAGATCAAGTTAGTCATATTGGTGTTGAGGCATCCAGTATCATGTGAATTCATTTTCAGTTATGTTGTGATCTGGCCTTTGGGGCTACAGGGTTCAAAATTAACTTTTTCAAGCACTAGTCCGTTCGGACTAGTCACTATTGATGTTCACTAGTCCGCAAAGCATTTCACTAGTCCGTCCAGTATATCAAAAAATGATCTTCATTTTAATCAAACTAAACACATCACAGTTGCAAACAGTTCAATTTCTGACACCTATAGAAGAAAAAGAGACCACCATATTGAGTTAATCCTTTGATAAACGTCCATAAGTGCGTTCGAGATTGACGTTCCTGTTGTTTTGGTATTCAGACCTTAGAGTCACAGGAGTTCGAAATTTTATCAATAAAGTCAATAAAATTCACTCGATTGACCAAGTCATGAGCTATAGTGTTATGAACTACTGTGTTAGAGTCGCGAATGACGAGAACATGTGCATACAAACGTGCATGTTCTCGGACCACACTACTTGCAATTCTTGCACCTAGAACACGTTCTCGTGATGTGTACTCGGCGTTCGGAATCGGCAGGAATTTGACAATGTGTGCTCGTTCGAAGAACGGCGGTCTCAAACGCACTCCATGTGTTTGGAAGATCAGACTGTCATAGTCATGCAAACACCTGACCATGCAGGTAATCAACCATAAGTTCAAACATCTAAGAGACTCAGACAAATCTTGCTAAAATCTTTACCAATTCAAAATTGATTTCCGGATTTTCACTAGTCCGTACGGACTAGTGCTATAGAGAGTTCACTAGTCCGACATGTTTTCTACTAGTCTCGGACTTACGGACATGAGTTAATTCCTGGGCTATGTTTGGGAAGCAATATGAGGTCAAATTTTTTTATAAGAATAAAGATTGATAAAAGAAATCTTTAAAAAATCACAACACATGAACAATGACAGGGCCAAGATGACATAAGTGAACAATGTGGCCCATGGGCCTCTTATTAATTTCATCTCACTATTTCAGATAGCACACAAACACATGGTAGTAATTAATACTTTAATACTCTCTTTACAAGTGTGTTGGTAGGGAATGATAGAGTTAAGACTTGTACTCTTATATTGAATTTATCCTTGTTTATACTCAGAAGACAGCATGTAATTATTCACAAATATTTTTCATGGGGAAAGAATGCATTTAAATGACATTGAGTGACTAGCTTGGTCCATAAAATTAATAACTTAAAATATTGTTGAAATTTTCTAATTTTGCGATTTTGCAGCAAGAAATTTTTTTCAGTAGTAGTATGCAATGATAACTTTGACATATATTCAGAATCAAACTTACTTGACTTAAATGCAAGTATATATGATAGTGACAAGAAAGGTCTTCATGGTCCAAGGAAAGTACTGAGAAAAGGTCATATAAATGAACAACAAGTTGAGTACATGTACATGAATAACTTATCAAGCAATTTTTTTGGAACCACACTCCTCATGTTTTCTTTCAAGTTGTCAGGTAATTTTACTATAATTCCAGTTTGTGTAGTTACAATTTTAGTTCATATTTAAATTCAGAAACCAAGAAAGGGACTACTAGATGAGGAGAGTGAATGAGGTTCATCAATTGATGTTGATCCTGAAGCCATTAAAGAAATAAGCAGTGAGCTTCATTTTACCTGTAAGCCTAAAAGTAAGCTATTTGTTTAACAATTTCATTTGTTTCATTTTAATTAGCTTGCCTGAGCTAGCTTTTTTAATCGCTCATTGTCTATATAGATCATTCTGTCTGTTGTCCATTGAGAGGTTAATCTGTAATCTTTGCACATTCTCAACTTCTCCAAAACCACTGGGTCAATTTCTACCAAACTTGGTAGAGAGCATCCTTGACTGAAGAAGCTTCAATATTTATGCCCTCCTTTGAAAAAGAGGGAGCATATTGTTTTACACCTGTCTGTCTGTCGGTCGGTCTGTAGACCATGTGTTGTCCGCTCAATATCTTGAGAACCATTCACTTGATGATAAAGATATTTCATATGTGGGTTAGTTATGAGTAGAAGAGGATCCCTATTGTTTTTCAGGTCAAAGGTCAAGGGTCAATCTACTCTGGACATAGGAATATAATGTCCGCTCAATATCTTGAGAACCCTTTGCTTGAAAGACATCAAACTTGGCACACTGGTACATCCTAAGGAGTAGATGACCCCTATTGATTTTGAGGTCATATGGTCAAAGGTCAAGGGTCAAAATGGGCATAGGAATATACTGACCATTCAATGTCTAGAGAACCCTTTGCTTGACAGACATCAAACTTGGTACGCCAGTACATCTTCAGAAGAAGATGACCCCCATTGATTTTGAGGTCACATGGTCAAAGGCCAAGGGTCAAACTGAACATAGGAATATACTGTCCGTTCAATATCTTGAGAATCCTTTGCTTGACAAATATCAAACTTGATACACTGGTACATCTTCAAGAGAAGATGACCCCTATTGATTTTGAGGTCACATGGTCAAAGGTCAAGGGTCAAACTTGACATGGGAATATACTGTCTGCTCAGTATCTTGAGAATCCTTTGCTTGACAAATATCAAACTTGGTACACTGATACGACTTCAGGAGAAGACTACCACTATTGATTTTGAGGTCACATGGTCAAAGGTCAAGGGTTAAACTGTACATAGGAATATACTGTCCGCTCAATATCTTGAGAACCCTTTGCTTGACAGACATCAAACTTGGAACACTGGTACATCTTCAGGAGAAGATGACTACTAATTATTTTAAGGTCACATGGTCAAAAGTCACGGGTCAAATTGGACATAGGAATATACTGTCCGTTCAATATCTTGAGAACCCTTTGCTTGACAGACATCAAACTTGGTACACTGGTACATCTTCAGGAGTTGATGACCCCTATTGATTTTTAGGTCACATGGTCAATCCACTCTTGACATAGGAAGATATTGTGTGCTCAATATTTTGAATTGATGATACTACTCTCAATTAAATGATGTGTGTGTGTATAATCCTTTTCAATTTTGCACCATGGGGGGCATATGTGTTTTACAAAGATCTCTTGTTTATTTTATTTTTCAAAGGAAGGGTCATACCCCCTTTTAAGTGGATATAGTCAAAAATAAGTAAAAATGAGGTAAATCTTCTCAAGAATCGCTGGACTAGAAAACATGAAACTTACATGAAACCTTCCTGATGTAGCATCGATTCAAAGTTGTTCAAGTGATGACCCCAGGGCCACAATAGGGGAACAAGTTTTACTTTCAAATATATACTTATAAAAATACACCAGGGTTTGATATAGATGAAAAGTGGAGGATATGTACAAAGATATCTATTTACTTTAGTTAGTCAGAAAATGGAGTTTTAGTAGAAAGTAATCTGGGAAAAAATTTAAAACCCCTGCTGGATTCGAAATAGCTGCAGAACTGTAGCTCTCTGAAAAATTATTTTGACAGAATAGAGAGCTACAGATCCACCCCTTAGAAAAATCTTCGATTTACGGTGCACAAAAAGCTGTGCATGGTTGAGGCCTTATATCGTTGTATTCTTGTGTTGCTGTCTCATAAATTTAGTAGTAAAAAAAATCTTAACATATTTTCCTACTATACTTGTGTCCAAACATACCTTCAAATATTCATTAAAGCCCCATACGACCCGAAAACTCCCAGCTTCAAATGATTTCATTTGTTGACGTAGCCATGTTAGGTAGCCAGTCAGTTCGAATCCCAGTTCATTTCCATACTTGCACAATAATGTCTAGATGTGAACTAATATCCCCACAAATATTTTAGCTAAATATTTTAGATAGTATATCATCCTAGTTCCTTTAAATAATGATTATTCAAATAGCTAAACTCACGGCAATGCGGCTGTCATTAGTCTGATCCGATCTCCATCCCTGTCACATGGCCACACGAGTGTTAAGAACTTCTGTAGCATTTTCATTAATCAAGAGCTTATTTTACCTTTAGAAAAACTATATTTTTCAATTTCTATAAATTATTCGTTTTGATAATAAATGAAGAACGAATATATAACTTAAAACGAATTTTATGAATATATACCAACACAACAGGGTTCAAATTGACGCGGCTACCTCACATGGCTACGTCAACAAACGAAATCATTTGAAGCTGGGAGTTTTCTGGTCGTATGGGGCTTTAAAGGTCATAGGAGACGGTTTTTAACAATACCTTTTCTCTCCATAATTATCAACTTTATTTCATAGCCTCCTCATAAAAATGCCTTTTTAAGATTAATAACGATATGAACTCTAAGAAATTGAGATGCAAAGTTAGTTGGAATAGAAAATCGTTACCCGATTATCGTTCCTGATTTCCTGAATTTGTGACGTCATAAGAGACCACACTCAGATTTGTGAATCAAAACAGAAGCACACCCATAAACAATTTATTTGCAACTGGGGGAGTTTTTGAATGGGGAACCATAGTTTGTTATACAAGGATATCACTTTGAACTCATAATTAATGCAAATACCAGCCACATCGACGATTTTTCATCGGAGGACGAACAAGAAGATCGATCAAGGTCCTATTTATTACGAATAGGTTGAAATAATACTGACTGGTTAATGATAAATGTATGATAGTTTCAGAGTACATTCTCTGATGACAATAAGAGAAATATAGATAGTTATTACTTGCGCTATTTCTAACCCTTGCAGACACGGTGATGCAGGTTTTTTTCCAGGGGGGGTGGGGGTTGTTGTTGTTGTCAAATTGAAGGCTGACTGACAAAAAAGGTGGGCACCCCTCATCCCCCTTTGGTTTTATGTGTCCAAGTCCCACCCTGACTTGGATATATTTTATAGCCAGATCAGAATTTCCTTTGCACACATCGTGAGCGCCGTATTTTGAATTTATTGATTTTTACAAGTATTGTGTGCAGCTATTTTAGTTTAGCAGGTAAATATAATAATATTAAATATAAATGGCTTTAACATTCTTTTACAATTTTACAACATTCTTTTGTGTATAGCGACATAAAAATAACGGAGCAAATCAAAGATCTTATTTTAATCAGATTGGCTATAAGGGCTCTTTCTTGCGTATAATGGTTGAAACTGCATGGAAGCCAGAGGAAGAACAAATTCTTCGTCTGGACCAGTTATTGAAGTATTTGTCGAAAAATCCGAATGTCCTGACTGTTTTTGTAGGCCATGAGTTATGGACAAGTCAAACAGACAACTTTAGGTAGCCAAAGAATTCAGGTGTGCGGTCCAGAAAAACTAATTCAAACAGAATAAAACTTTCTAAACAGTTTTGGAATATGTTGAGTCATTGTGGGGTGTGGGACGATGATTGGTTCATAAGCTGTACATAGCCAGAAAATCTCCACAGTACGCAGGAACCCCGGTTGGAAACTGTATGTTTGCAGTCATACATCGTCGGATACTGGGTATCCGACGAAGGCAGTCAAACGGATATGTGAAAACTTAGAAAAAAGAATAATCTGCCTAATTTATCAATGGCCAAAGTTCTCATTTACACAAAATAAATTTATCGAGCTTTAATTTTATGTGTTGATTCATTAGATTTAATTATCAACGTTTCGATTAACCTGCACGTCAAGAAAAATGACTACCATGAATTTACAAAAACGTACAGGTAATGCAGGTAACACAGAAAACATCCTGTGTATTTGGGAAGGTATATACAAGCTAGCAGGGTTCCCTTGGGATTGGGGCTTCACACCTGCCTAAAATTAGTCCCGCCCTGAGGAAAACTGACCGGTTGTTCAAAATCCTTGGCCTTTAATTAACGTTATTTTTTGTTTTAAATTTTGACCCCAATAAGGAAACCAACGTGCAAATTAGTGCTTCGTTTGAAGAAGAAGAAAAATCATCCCCCAACTGTTGCATGACTGTAAAAATTGGTTTATTTCACCTAATATAAAAACTTGTAATTTCAATATCGCTCCACCATTTGCTTTGAACATTCTTTTTCAAACAGAAAAGAGTGGGGGGGGGGGGGGGGGGGGGGGGGTCTGATAATGCAACTTTCAACATATAAAGTTAGACCTATTCATCTTCAATTTATTTACATGTACTTATATATTCAGAGAAAAAGATTCTGATCAGAAGAGCTTCATATGACTATTTCATTTCTAAACAAATCAGATCATGTTTATACTAAATTATGAATATCTGCACTACCGTCATCAGTCAACGTTTTGCAGGATTTTCTCATCTTAGCCGTGCTTGCAGTTGGTCTGTAGTCGAAAATAGTTACAACTGCATCTGGTCGAAGATTTAATTTCATAAACCCATTAGTTTTTGCCAAAGTAGAGTATATACAATAATGAAACTGATCCTCATCAACCCCCGTAATCACGTAAAATGATTGTCAAACAACCTCCAGTTCTGTGTTCTCTGTGTAGATTTCACACGTACCAGATCTTTCTAAACGTAGGATCATTTAGACAAAAGTATATATAGAAATACCTGACTTGCTACATTATAGTTGAATGTAATCACATTGAACATTTTGACGGCTAAACCCGCAGTTGTTAGTATAAACAAATACACATTTGCGTCAGGCTGGTCTCTTTTGACGTCATCAAAAAAGGGAGATAAGTCACCTTACTATTTTGATACTTCACACCACAGCAGTATTTGACGGTCTGTAGCGCCGGTTACCTTACGATTTTTTGTGAATGACATATTTACATATGTTAAGTAATTAAAGAAGAATTTAACACATTTTTGTGCAAAACAATTTTTTTTTTGAAAATCGTCTCCTATGACCTTTAATGAATATTTGAAAGTGTGTTTGGACACAAGTATAGTAAGAAAATATGTTGAGAATTTTTTGATACTAAATTTATGAGACAGCAACACAAGAATACAACAATATCAGGCCTCAACCGTGCACAGCTTTTTGTGCGCCGTAAATCGAAGGTTTTTCTAAGGGGCGGATATGTAGCTCTCCGTTCCGTCAAAATATTTTTTCAGAGAGCTACGTTTCTGCAGCTAGTTTCGAACCTGCAGTCTACATACAGATCAGCAAACAGCATGCTAATGCGAGCTAGGCGATGAACTTTGAAATGAATGGACAAAATTTATATTGCTGATAATCATATTTTCACTCATGGTTTGAAAGGAAGTCAACCATTATGACACTGTAGAGTACCCCCTTGAAACCATTACAGTGTTATGAAGAATCAATGGAGAAACTCTAATTTATGTGTAAATTGTATAGAAAAGTCACATTGTACTTTTGCTATATTGGTATGCAAGCAATATTGTGCTGCTTGAAGCATTTGGGAATTTCTTCAAATGAAAATAATCCTTAAAGTTTGTATTGTAAGAAACTGTCTTCTCCACATGCAGGTCAGCGGCACACTTGGACGGAAAAAGAGGACAGACTTGTAACAGTTTTTCACAGAGGAAATAAATGATGGAACACAAAAAGGAAATAAGGGAGCACTAAACAGTAAGAAACTTTTTAATATTAGTTTTTCACATATGAATGAATTTACTTAAATTAAATGATATACAATTTGTTCTTGTTGTTAGGCATAACAAATTACCATATTGACCCTTTCCTCACTTGTAACCAGTGCCCCCCAAATTTAAACATTTCAACTTCAATATGTTTTTGTTGTTTTTAGCGCACCTGAGCCAAAGGCTCAAGTGAGCTTTTCTGATCAAAATTTGTCCGTTGTCTGTTGGCGTCGTTGTAAACTTTTGACATTTTCATCTTCTTCTCAAGAACCACTGGGCCAATTATAAACAAACTTGGCCAAAAACATCTTTGGGTAAAGGGCTTTCAAGTTTGTTCAAATGAAGGGTCATGCCCCCTTCAAAGAGAAGATAATCTCAAAAATAGGGTTGCATCATTTAAAAATCCTTCTCAAGAACCACTGGGCCAAAGGAACTGAAATTTTCATGAAAACTTCCTGACATAGTGCAGATTAAAGTTTCTTCAAATCATGGCCTCCGGGTAGGTTGGGGCCACAATAGGGGATCAAAGTTTTACATTGAAATATATAGGGAAAATCTTTAGAAATCTTCTTTTCAAGATCCAATGAGCCAGAAGAGCTGAAATTCACATGAAAGCTTCCTGACATAGTGCAGATTCAATTTTGTTCAAATCATGGCCCCCAGGGGTAGGTTGGGGTCACAATAGGGGATCAAAGTTTTACATGAGAATAAATAGAAAAAATATTTAAAAATCATCTTCTCAAGAACCAACGAGCCAGAAGAGATGAGGTTTACATGAAAACTTCCCGACATAGTGCAAATTCAAATTTGTTCAATCATGGCCCCCGGGGGTAGGTTGGGGCCTCAGTAGGGAATCAAAGTTTTACATGGGAAATTGGGAATAAATAGAAAAATCTTTAAAAATCATCCTCTCAAGAACCACTGGGACAAAGGAGCTGAGATTTACATGAAAGCTTCCTGACATAGTGCAGATTCAAGTTTGTAAAAATCATGGCCTCAAGGGGTATAGGTTGGGGCCACAATACGGACTAAGGTTTTACATGAAAATATATATGGAAAGTCTTCAGATATGGGCCAAGGTAACTCAGGTGAGCGATGTGGCCCTTTGGCCTCTTGTGTTTTTTGTTTTGGTCAATATTTGTGTCTATCAAAAAATTAGTGATTTTTAGATGATTTTAGTTTTACAACCTGGATTTAAATAAAACTAAAGCAGTGTTAAGATATATGAAAATGGAAGACTAGTTGTGATTTTGGATGAAAAATCGAAGGACAATGCAAGCTGAGATTTTAGATAATATTATTCATAAAAACCTTCATATCATATACTTTATTAGAAATTTAAAGTTATTACAGGTTGTTTATTATGGCATTTCATATTTAGCTGGGAGTATATCAGAGCAAGAACTATTTGCTTTTATTTTACAGTCAAAAATAAAATGAAGAGCTTTATTCAGCAATATCCAGAATTTCTTAAGGACTATGAAGTGTCTAAACAAAAATTCCTGATCAGAGTGAAACTTTTAAACTGCAGAAGAAGGAAAAGAGAGGTGTATTTCCACAATCTTGGAAACATTGCTCAGTAAAAAATTACATTATGGAGTCATCATTTAAAAAGTTGACAAAGTGAACATGTATTTCAGCTCTACATCTACAAGTTTCATGAAAGTTTAAACATGGGGTGTTGTTGGAGTGGTAGTACCTTTGTTCTAAGAAGCAAGTTGATTCAAAGCAGCACACTTTTTATCTAACAAACACAAGAAAACAACTACATGTTAAAAGCATCACAGATATTCTTTATCGCAAAGATCTTAATGGTGACAAAAAATACTTTTTTCTCAGTAGCGTATCTTTCAACAGCAGTCTTAGCAACACATCTACATGCCCTCATTAAGTTTTGTAAAGGTTTGAAATATGGGTGTAGGTGGAGTGGTAGTACCTTTGTTCTACACTGGTCCACACACCACACACACATTTCAGACTCTTACATCCCCTTACACAAACAGCACTATATAAACAGTCTTTTCAGCAAAACAAATGCCAAGCTATTGTATATTTACCCAAAGGAACACAACTTACATTTCCAATTTGTGTATCTGAAACATGTATATCACCATGTCTCCATACAAAACGGCACTATTCTTTTCAGCAACACATTACCACCCAAGTCAATGTATGATGTACTGTTATGACATTGATAATAACTTCCAATGATATACATAGGCTAATGTATACAATTACATATTATATATTCTGGATGATCTAAATCTATAAATCTTTTAATTTATGAAATGTATTCCATTTCTTCTAAAAACATCTACATAATAATTTTTGCATGCTTTTCTACTTTGTACACATTTGTCCAAGTGGTAACAAAGTTATTTAACAAAGGCGAATTGCCTCTACATTTGCAACTATACACAAAGTATTTTAAATAATAATTAATCAAATTGATCATTTCATTTTCTGAGCTACCCAGCAAAAAGTTTTTTTTATCAACAACAATATTTACTGAAAAAAAATCCCTAAACCAGGACTGCACATTCTTGAAAAATAAAACAACATTTTCACAGTCATACACAACATGCTCTATTGATTCCTTTTGTTTTGCACAAAACGAACATAAATCGTTGTCTATTTTCTTTATTTTTAACAAAAATGATTTGTGATTAAAATTTTATGATTTATACGATATTGTACCTCTACATTTGTAGATATTTGTATCCTTTGTAATAGTAAAAACATTTTTATTAATTGTATTCCACTCTTCTTGAGAGATATCAAATTGTATATCCCACTTCTTTTGACCTGTAGGTTTTTCTTCACAATAATTAAAAATTTGGTAGTTTTTTCTTGTTTCTTTTAAAATACATGAAAGGGGCTATATGTAGAGGAATAGTAGGTTCTTGAACTTTTATAAACTGGTTTATTCCATTAACTCTCATTGCTTTCTTCAATGCTTGTCTTAAACCAGAAAATGAGATTTTACTTTATACATTTCCATGAATTGATTATAATTCATGGTATCTCCATTCTCATCTAACAATGAGTTAACTGTATATACATTATTTTCACACCATTCTTTCAGATATAAAGTTTTTCTATTTATACCTTTATGTTTTCATTGTACTATAAAACACTGTTAACCATAAGTTCAGAAGATTTTTTTTCTCAAAAAGAAAATACAAAAATTTCTCACAAAAGATACTACAATAACTATTTTTACAGCAGCACAAAAACATCCTGTAACAAAAGTCATTCAGCAACACATCTACATGCCCTCATTAAGTTTTGTAGATGTTTGAAATCTGGGTGTAGGTGGAGTGGTACAGTATATCCGCAACGTTATTCTTGACATGATAAACAATAGAGCACGATACACGCACGATAGGATAGGATACATGCACGATACGATAGGATACACGCATGATACGATAGGATAAACGCAAAACCTGATAAACGATCTTCACGATAAACCTGATATAAACGCAAAACATGATAAACGATCTTCATGATAAACGGAAAACCTGATAGGAATGTTGTAAATTTAGAAACGAGTTAGACAGAACGAAATTTTGATACCTACAACATAATTACATTATGTTGATAATAATATTGAAGGATTTCAATGTTCATTATATACCTACATTACGGACAATGCAGATTTTTTGTTTTCTGCGTTCTTGCAGTTGGCAAAATCTATAGGTAACTCAGGAAAACCGCGTTCTCATCGCGGGGTGACTATCAGTTACCTGTCCCCGTCGCGGTAACATTTGTTTAAAACATTGATCGATTTTGTACCATATAATTTCTTTCACCCAAGGTCGTACTTTTTATTATTATTATTATTTATGTTTTTTATGCCATCACAGCTAAAATAAAAAAACTAAAATGCATACGGCATTGAATTCATTATTTGATATCTATATGAATTTTCTCAGCCAATGATTCTAAAACTTATATTGTACGTCACCTAATGTTTAATATATAAATTATACAGGGAATTCACTAAATGTAATATAATGTAGTGGTATCATGCTTCCGTAGCTCTCTTATGCTAATGTATATTACCTTGAATATGAAATAAAACCAAGTAATATTTTGTGTGTAGCGAGGAGGGGGTTATTTTGCATCAAGCTCTAAGTTCACGGCTCATTCAACATCTCAAGTTATTTTCATAAAAAAATCAACCGCACTACACCTGTTAGATATTTTTACACTATGAATGATAATTGATAGTCATAAGTAATTGGAACATAGTTATTTGAATTGATATTTTGTTAACAAAACATAAATAAACTGTTTAAAAAGCATAAACAAACCCCCGCTTGTTTTAAATTCACAATTTTGAAACTCTTAGTGTGTAAAAAATTCAAATAATCATCAAAACCAACATAAATTTCCAGTATCTACACGTACGACTATTGGTACATGTGTACATGTACAAAGTAAAAACAAAACAACGATGACAGCGGAATTGTGCCCATTTGAGCAGAATTTTGGGGGATGCAACACCCTTGCACCCTTTTAAAACTTAATCTTCTAATGGGTGAAATACAATGTCTCTGAGAATGTTAGCTGTCAAAACACGGGTGATACACAAAATCAGATATAAGGACGCGCACAAGTTCAGCAATTGCTGTATAAGTAGCATACAAGTGAAAAAAATCGGAAGAAAAAGAACCATTATTAAAATATACATGTATGTGATAAACAATGTAATTTACTGATTTTTCCTTTCAAATCGGAACTCCCTATTTTTCTGTTAGTGTTAATTACCAATAATTGTTTCTAGACAAACAAGTGTTTATGAACTTCAGATGAAGGAGCTTTCAGATTTACTGTCCTCGGTTTTCTTGACAGACCAATGCCTACTTTCCAGACTACTTAGAATTAAATTGTGATAAATTTTCACTCTCTCTGGACAGACAAATACATGTAGCTCTTCTTCTGCCTTAAAATCGACAACTTTATGTCCTCCTTCAAATATACCGTCTTTCCTCAATTCCTAAAAATAGCTTCTTTAACAAAACGAATAAAGGTTTCGGAAAGTATCATACTTTTTCATTAGATTTTATATACGATCCCGATAGTTTCCGAAGCTACACCATAAACGATTTTCACGATAAACGGAAAACCTGATACACGCAAAACACGATAGACCTGATAAATGCAAAACATGATAGAAAACAGAAAACCTGATACACAATAGGATAGGATACACGCACGATACGATAGGATACACGCACGATACGATAGGATACACGCACGATAGAGCATTATAGGAATGTCAAGAATAACGTTGCGGGTACTGTAGTACCTTTGTTCTACACTGGTCCACACACCACACTCACATTCCAGACTCTTATCTAAAACTCATCACATCCCCTTACAGAAACAGCACTATCTAAAATATCTTCTCAGCAACATGACCACTCAAGCTAGGACAGATTTTCACCTTATATACACAAAAAACCCACATTCATGTAATTGTACCCAACACAAGAAAGAACCGAGAAAGATTGAAAAGGTACTATCCTAACCAACCTACATCACCTCGCAGAAACAGTGCTTCATTTATGTCCTGAGGTAAACACGAACTACAGTCACAAGCCTCCAGGAGATGATCATGGACTTCAAGCAGTGACCAGAGTTGACCAAAGACTACATCCACTAATTGCACAGATTTGACCATAGACTACAACAAGAAGTACATAGTAGTTGACCATGAACAACAATCACAAGCAGCCAGTGGAGGAAGGTAAACTATAGCTGGATGGACTACAATGGATGTCTACAATGGACCACCATGGACCTAAAAAAAATAGTCGGTATTTAATTTGTTTTGTATGTTATATGATATATCTGTACAGTGCATACACTGTACATGAAGTACTCGCCTAATGCAATAGTTATACAAGTGTAACCATCAAATCAGCATTTATTCATAATAGAATTCCAGTCTTTTTGTCTATTTTGTCTTTAATCCAGATTATTCTATATATGTAAGAAATGTGATTAAAGCCTGGTTTACGTTAACTACGATGACCGTCCGATTAATTTATGTATGAATGTCCATGAGATTTATAGAGCATTGTAAGAGGCCATGGTGTTCATGTTTACATTAAATATGGACATCTGTTATCATGACATTGTTTGCAGCTCCTCCAAAGAGGTCAGGTTAATCCATACATTGACTATATGGAAATTATTTTAACATTGTGCATTTTATGTAATAGTCTCTGCTAGATATCCACAATTCTCTCTTGGAAATTGTATGGAGCCCTCACGACTCTCGTGCTATAGGCTGTGCGAAGTCAGTTCTTGAAAACTTCCAACCAACAAGACAATAGGTCCTGCCAGTTAGACATACTGCTTACACTGGATATGCAAATTGGATGTAGTTTATTATAAACTATAATGGAATACTGCAAATTATGAGAAAATAAAAATTTCCATGATCAGGGCAATTCTGTGAAATGACCATGGAGAGATTGTGGAATACATTGTACGTCATGTGCACAGGCTATGCACTTACGATTCTTAAAATTTTGAAAACTTTAAACTTAACAATATCATAGAGGCCACAGAGTTCGTAATTCCGGATGAAAATCTCGCATTTGCCACCAGCCATCGCATGGAAACCAGACAGCATTGTATATGGACAGAATCTATGGGAATATCAAAGGACAAATTTATGTAAACCAGGCTTTAGATGTGAATTCATTTTATTGATAGACCATGTATGTTAAACTTCATCAAAAATGTTATGACAAAGACTTTAGGCCATTTGTTACTGCAACGTAGGGAGTTTGTTATAGATGTATTTAATTTCATGTTGGATTAGATATCGTAATTTTTCGTGCCTGGGAGAAAACAACGAAATTGCTTGTTTCACTCTTTTGATAGAGAAATCATGCTTCATAAGAGGTGTTTTAAAGAACCATTAATAAAAATTTTGGTGTAATGAGCTACCTTAAGCATACTTTACCAGTCGTATAACTTTGATACAAAATGGCAGTTAAATTGCTTTTGATATTACATACACAGATAGCATAGGAATCACTGTGCATTATTGGTATATCACTACATTCTTCATACTTGCATGACTACTATGGCTTGTAACCATAAACAAAAACAACTTCCTGTACAATCATTTTTTATGCCCCCCGCCACAACATGGTTGGGGCATATAGTTTACCCTTTTCCGTCCTTCTTTCGGACTTTTTTTTCTAAATGCCTAGAGATATTGAATTGATTTTTAGTGTGCAGGTGTAAATTGATGAGTTACAGATTTAGTTTGAGTTTTGTTCTGGTTCCTAGATTTTTGATGGAGTTGTGCCCCCTTAACTTAGAAAAATTACTCTTACAACCAGTTTTCTGGACTTTTTTATTGCAATTGTTTGTCGTCCATTGTGTGTTAACAATTGAACATTTTTAACTTCTTCTTGGTAACTACCAGTGCAATTCTTTTCAAATTTGGTTTGAAGCGTCTTTGGGACAAGGGGGACATAAATTGTAAATTTCAGGACTCCAGCACCCCTGGGGCCTTAGGGACGGGATAAAAACTGCCCAAATTGACCAATTTAAAAAAAAACTTCTTCTCAAGAACCGCACATGTGTAAGAAAAACTAAATGCATGATGATGTAGAGCAGGAAGGCCTCTACCAAAATTGTAAATTTCATGATCCCCAGGGTAGGGGTTTTGACCAAAATTGGCATATAGTGTTTAATGTGTAAAACACTTAAATAACATTTTCTTTAGTGCTATTGATACTTTATTGAAACTAAATGGATATTTAGAAAGAACAGGTAGTCCTTTACCAAAATTGTAAATTTGATGATCCCAGAGGTAGGGGTTTTGGTATCAGAGTAGGGCCAAAATGGTCAGTTGTTAAATTGGGTGAACAATAGACATTTTTAACTTCTTCTTGATAACTATCATTCTAATTATTTTCAAATTTGGTATGAATCATCTTTGGAACAAGGGAGACATAAGTTGTAAATTTCAGGATACCTGCATGCACCCCTGGGACCTTAGAGGCAGGGTAAGAACTGCCCAAAACTGACCAATTTTCAAAAATCTTCTTCTCTAGAATCACACGTACTAACGAAAAACTAAATGCATAAAGATATAAAGCAGGAAGGTTTCTACCAAAATTGTAAATTTCATGATCCCCAGGGTAGGTTCTGACCCCAAGGTGGGGCCAAACGTAGTATATAGTGTTTATTCATTTCATGTGCACAACAATTCAAGCATGCATATGGTCCTTCCTTTATGCAATATTATTTAATTGTGATTTCCCGCGTTTGCAAGGGATTTCATCTAGCATATTATAACTCATCTGAGCTGAAAGCTCAAGTGAGCTTTTCTGATCGCCTATTTTCTGTCATCTGTCTGTCCATCTGTAAACTTTTCACATTTTCGTCTTCTTCTCCAGAACCACTGGGCCAATTCCAACCATAATTGGCCAAAAACATCCTTGGGTGAAGGGCTTTCAAGTTTGCTCAAACGAAGGACCATGCCCCCTTCGAAGGGGAGATAATCACAAAAATGCAAAAATAGGGTGGCATCATTTAAAAATCTTCTCAAGAACCACTGAGCCAGAGGAGCTGAAATTTACATGAAAACTTCCTGACACAGTGCAGATTCAATTTTGTTCAAATCATGGCCCCCAGGGGTAGGTTGGGGCCTCAATAGGGGATCAAAGTTTCACATGGGAATAAATAGGGAAAATCTTTAAAAATCTTCTCAAGAACCACTGGGCTAGGAAAGTACAAATTTACATGAAAGCTTCCTGACATAGTGCAGATTCAAGTTTGTAAAATCATGGCCCCTGGTGGTAGGATGGGGCCACAATAGGGATCAAAGTTGTATATGCGAATATATAGGGAAAATCTTTAAATATGGGCCAAGGTGACTCAGGTGAGCGATGTGGCCCTTGGACCTCTTGTATTATGTAAAGCCTTTCATCAGTGTATACACTTTTGAGGGCATTGAGGATTTAAGAACACATTTTATTTTATACTGTTGCTATTAGAATTTAGCTTAGATATTCAGAACAGGATTTTGTTTTCAGATTTCATATCCCTTGGGACTAGAGATACTTTTAACTAGACAAGTAATCAGTTGACCGATAAGGCTTGTGGGTCTCTTGTTGATGGAGTTGTGCCCTGTTTGAAAAATTAATGTTAGGACCAGTTTTCTGAAATTTTTCTAAATGCCTTGAGATATTGAACTGATGTTTTGTATGCAGGTGTATATTGATGTCGAGTTACAGATCAAGTGTGAGTTTTGCTCCGGTTCGTTGATTTTTGATGGAGTAGTGCCCCTTGAACTTAAAATTTTTAGACTTTTTTCTATATGCTGTGAGATATTGAACTGATTTTTTGTATGCCTGCATGCAGATGTGTATTACTGAGTTACAGATCAAGTTTGAGTTTTGTTCCTTTTCATTGGTTTTGATGGAGTGGTGCCCCTTTAACCTAGAAAAATTAATTAATTTATTTTATGACTGTTAAAACATATGAAGGCTTATTGTTGAAATCTTCATTTCACTAAATGTGTGTAACATACAATCTGAATACCACATTCAATGCTATACTTTGATGAATTTCCTACATTTGAATTTACTGCAGGTGAGGCAATTCGTGCCATGCCAAAACATCTATTTAATATTAGATTAGCAATTTAAGTTAAAGGAATCATAATGTGTACTGTTTGAGAATGATTTTAAGAAGGAAAGATTTATTAGTCATGTGAAAGTTTAACTAATCTTGTTAAAGTTATATTGTGAGAAGATAAGGTTTTTACCAATGTTTGTACAGTTTCTGTAGAGTACACATTTTATATTACTCATTATAATGTACCATGCAATTATGTAACTGTACATGGATACTTTAAAATGAGCTACAATGAGCCCAGAGGTTCTGGGTGAAACCCCTGCCTAAGAGCAGATAATACAGTTGATGGAAACTTCCAATTAGTTGATACCTAATATTAGATTTGATTGGAGATCAAATGTTAAAGTAATTATATATATCACTGAATTTGTGCAAATTTAGGTATCAATATATTTGAAAAAGGGTTTACGTTATAAAGCAATTGTTAGTTTAAATATTTAGAGACTATTTATAGAATATGAAAATCATATAAGAATTTTTTTAAAAATGTGGGAAAGCTTTTTTGCATTGATAAATAGATATTAAAAAACATAATTATGAAATATAATGAGGAAATGGATTACAATACCATGCAGATTATTTTTAAATTGAGGAAACTTAGTAATCCACATCTGTTCACATAGTCCAATATTCATCACTTTTCTACACTACAAATATTTGTCAAGGTGTACACTTAAACAAAACCTAGTAATTAAAGAATCCTTAAGGTAACTCCATACTTGCCTGATAAAAGTATAGAATTTATTTGTATTTGGTTAAAACTAATAAATTGTCAAAGAAAATATATAGGTTATTGCACTTTTTAAGATGTGAGACATACATAATGCAGCATAATATGATACAAGTCTACTCTTGGACAGTAGCACTTGAAAGCAAAAGGGTTCATGATCTAAATGCATTCAATTTGATGATAGCATAAAAAATCTATTTAGATAGTGTGATCATGTCGAAGCATATACATCCATATTATTAGCAAACATCCAGTTGAAAAAAACATTACCTGCAGGTCTAGCTGTTATACAAACTACATAATATGTAGAGCCGGGGGAGGGAAAACAGAATTCTTTTAAATGTGGCCTAAACAGAATCGTAAATATCAACATCAGAAAATTGTAATTATCCTTAAATAGCATTTTCAAAATTTTATAAAAAGTGGTAATAATATATATGATATTATTCATATCAATTTCATGAAACTATTTCTTTTCAAAAATATTTTTTAAGAATGTTTCTGAAAAATAAATAAAATCTATCACATAATGGACTTGATAAAGGAATGAATGAAAACAGAGTTATTGCCCTTGGATTCAATATTTTGAACCATATATCATATAGGATATAACTTAGAATTTTTAGATGTTTAACAAGATTTTTTTTTACAATACCTATCAGAAAGGACTGAACAAAATTTATGTTCTTATCATGCTTAAATCTATTGATGTTCCATGAGGATGGAACTACTTTAAATGTTAGTTGTCAAATGGTTTGCACACAAAATAGAAAAATGGTATACTAGTACTTATTTTGTTAATCGTAAATTTTAAATGGCTTAATGTTTCCTGCTGCTGGGGGACTCATGGCCAAAAGTGTCCATGGTATCGATCAATGTTAGTAAAACAAAACCACATATTCAGTTCACCTGAACTTACAAGTATTATATTCTTTAAAAATATTTTGTTATTTTATGATGCTGATTTTAGTGTTTCTACTGTTTGTTGTCAGGTGTCTGTCATGTTTCTGTACAACTTTTCATCAAGTTTATAACTCCTTCCAGAAAATGGCCATTTTCTGGCAGTCCTATACTGTAAATATATTATATTTGGCATATTGTTTTGGTACTTTCTGTCAGTCTGTCCATCTGTAGTTGAAACCATTTCTGAAAGGATGAATGTATATTGTTTGATGTCCCGCTTGAGAATATTTTCATTCATATGGAGACATCACCATCTCTATGGTGCCACACCTGCTGTGATACAGGACTTTGGTTTTTGCGATATCATCCGAAGGACCACCCCATTTAGTCGCCTCTTATGACAAGCAAGGGGGTACTAAGGACCTATTCTAACCCAGATCTTTAAGAAGTATACTACAGCATCATAATGGCTGACTGATCTTTTAAACATGAATGAAAATGTAAACATCAGCAATATTTGTAATACTATATTCCTTTAAAATTTTGCCTTAAGCTGGGTATAGCTCAGTCAGTTGATGTGTCGATCGACTGCTGATCTGTAGATTGCGACAGATACATATATAAACAGGGATAAGCAACTCCTACAGTGGCATGTTTACAACTTTAAATATGTGACGGTCCCACCTATAAATTCTTAATTCCTATTTATTGGTTTGATAATGAAGTTGTTGTTGATTTAAGTTTATTTCACTCCTATCATAAATTGGAATTTAACCTAGCATACATGTGTAACAAGTTTTGATCAACAAATATACTTATATTAACAAAAAAATATATTAACAAAAAAAATAGGCAAATTAATTGTAAACATTTTCTGAAATAGTTTAAATTGACTTATGTGTCACCTTTTGAAACTTCATTTTCATTTTACCTTGAAGTGAAACATCTAAAAATATTGTATCTGCAATGTTTTGCCATAATATCAAATTGGGGGAAGTTGCTAATTTCTGTTTTAATTATGCCTTTAATTGTGAGTTCAAGTCCATGAGTTAGGATTTTAATTTTTTTTCCCCAGATTACTTTTTACTAAAACTGCATAGGGGGTTACTGAATATAATAAATTTGAAAGTTTTCAATTTCCAGCTCCAGCTCACACAGCCTTGTCTACCTACCTGTCCAGCAGTCGGCCTACTGCACTGTACCTGTCAAGATGTTTACCTGTTTTCTATGTTTTTTGGTTGAAGCTTTGCCACATTTAAGGTAAGGCATTATTTTTATGCCTTGTGTTTACCATTACATCATGTAATACCTCGGTTACATGATATTAGCATCGCAGGTAAATCAAGCATTTTTGCAATATTTGCAAACGTGATGATATACTGTATACTTCTTGTCATATTTTGAAAAATGTTGTGTTGAGAATTTAGTATTTACACATGTGTAACGGGGAGAACAACGGACCAGACCGGGCCCCATGAATCTCTAGTCAGGTGCTCTACCAACTGAGATATCTGGCCACCAGCGATCGAAACTGGCTGACCGCTACATTCCTCCATCCTTAAATGTCTTCATACCAGAAGACATCAACCCCTGGCAGGCATTTTCACCTGTGAGTTCCAGGGGCTGGTCACAGCACCAAATGTAACAGGGAGAAAATGCAACAGACCAGACCGGGATTCGAACCCAGGCCCCCTGAATCTCTAGTCAGGTGCTCTACCAACTGAGATATCTGGTCACTGGCAATCGAACCCGGCTGACCGCTACACATGTATTTATGATACTCCAACATTTGAACCATTATGCCATTGAATATGTCGTGTTGAGCGTTAGATATTCAAATGTGTATTTATGGTATATATATTCAATATTATTGAATTTGTTGTGTTGAGCGTTTAAAACGTGTATTTACGATATATTCAAATATCTGATTCAGAACCATTTTGCTAGTAAAATTTGTCATATTGAGCGTTTGATATTGAAATGTTTATGTATGATATTCTAGCAGTTCAACCACTTCGTTTACATACATGTTGACAGATAGCATGTGGTGATAGTTTACTTTGTTATAGTGAACATTATATTAACATTACAGGACATTATATCATTTGAGTGTAACAGGAAGGGAGAAAATGCAACGGACCAGACTGGGATTCGAACCCGGGCCCCCTGAATCTCTAGTCAGGTGCTCTACCAACTGAGCTAACTGGCCACCGGCGATCGAATCCCGGTCTGGTCTGTTGCATTCTCTCCCTTCCTGTTACATTTGGTGCCGTTGACCACCCCTGGTCTTACAGGTGAAGGTCCTGTCAAGGGCGAAAAGAACCTGGGTTGTGTGTGTCTTCGAGGGCGAAGACAACTTAAGGAGGGAGGAATGTAGTAAAGAGGGCTAAATGGACTGTGGATATCGGCCTGGATAGCTCAGTGGTTAGAGCACCTGACTAGTAATGCAGGGGTCCCGGGTTGGATTCCCGGTCCAGCCAAAGATTTTTTCCTCTCTCCTATTCTAATTTCAAATTGGTGCCGTAGACCAGTCCCTAGAACTGACAGGTGAAAATGCCTGCCAAGGGATAAAGATCCTGGGTTGATGTCTTCAGGTGTGAAGACATTTAAGGAGGGAGGAATGTAGCGGTCAGCTGTGTTCGATCGCCGGTGGCCAGTTAGCTCAGTTGGTAGAGCACCTGACTAGAGAATTCAGGGGGCCCGGGTTCGAATCCTGGTCTGGTCCGTTGCATTTTCTCCCTTCCTGTTACATTTGTAATATGAAACACCAGTCCCCTATACTATACAATTAAGTAGCGCTAATGCTGTAAATGGAATTGTTTAGTAGCTGAGTCTTTTCAGTTGTTTTCAGAGAGCTACTAGATCAGTACCAGGTGTCCTGGAATGTTCTATTGGCGGACACACAATTGTCCTTTCCTTCAAAACAACCTGGACCATGCAGATGAGGCTAGTCACATAGCCAACCTCTGGTCTTGTTATCATGGGTGTTTTTGACCGTGTCTGGAAGGAACTGCTGGTCTCCATCAGAATAAGTTGCACCGTCAACATAAATAAGTTGCAAATCGATTGATTGTATCTTGTTTACGTCCCTCTCGAAAATTTTTCACTCATTTAGAGACGTCACCAAGACCATTGAAGGGCTTCAAATTTAGGCCTTATATGCTTGGTGCTTACGGCCATTGAGCAGTGAGGGTTCTTTAGCGTGCCACACCTACTGTGACATGGGGCATCCATTTTTAAGGTAATCTCCGAGGACCTGTGACATTCACACCTGCGATGCCGAGCATTTGGCGATGGAACTGTCACTACCTGTTTTAACGACTTACGTCTGTCTTGACCTGGATTCAAACCCTGGCCTTCCTCATGTGGGGAGAACACTCTAACCACTAGGCCACCGCAGCATATAAGTTGCATCTACCATGTTGCAAGTCATGTGGGTGATATTTGATAATTTTGGAAAATCTGATTACATTTTTCTTCATGTTGACATATTTATGTAAACATTATCTAATGATGTTCAATGGGCCTTTGCCAATTATTGTAAATGTGTGGCGTCAGGTTGATCCATTCCACGGTCGGTCCATCCCTATAGTCCTTAGATGGTCTGTGCCCTGGTCGATTTGTCCCATTTTGCCTAGTCGATCCGGCTCCTCCAAATTTTTTTTATCAAAGATATAATAAATAATTAATTACTTAATTAAGAAAAAAAAGGGAAGTTTTGCATGCATATTGCAGTTAGTTATCAAACTATTAAAATAACTATGGGAGTTCGGTATGTAAATAAAATTGTACAATTCAACCCTTAGGCTTTATAATTGTTGTTTGAAGTGCGATAACCATGCAGTACAATTGGTTATGAAAAAGTGTGCTCATTAATTATGGTAAAGACTTTGTTATTTAAGTTAGTACAGCAATCAATGTAAAAGTGTGTCCATTAATCATTATGAAAACATATCTGAGTGAAAACAATTTTAGAGTTTATATACACAATTGTAATGTAACTGCATTGTTGTGCAATCTTCGATCATTAATTGCGAGCTTACAGTAACCTAACTCAGTGTTAGAAATTGGTTTAAAACTGGTATAGACCACAGGTCTATGCCAAAACAAGATGACATAGACATCATCAAATTGGCATAGAATTTCCTTTCCTCATAACGTTTATCAGATGTCGTCTGACCATGCTGGGTCCTATGGGATATAATTGCTTAAATCTAGAAATCGGCATACACAATTTGGTCTATCTAACTTACAATTGGCATAGACCAGTGTCATTTGACATATAGGCATTGTCTCTCGGTCTATGGTTAATTTCAAACACTGCTAACTATTAGAAGTTTTTTTAAATTAACAAAACTCCAGAAGTTCAAAAAATTGCTCAGAGCGTAGGGATATTTTTTGATCTACCAAAATAAAGGATTACCTCAAGGTGGCTCACTACACCCAGAAATAGTTTCTCAAATTAGTACCAATTGATTAAATTATAAAAGATGATATACAATAAGTATATTTGCCAAAAAGGCAAAAAATATACAAATTTGGAAAAAAACATGATTTTCAAACAAATTATTTCAACACATGATTGAAAACGTCTGGGGAATTTCAACTTGAGATCTGCGGTTCACCAGCCCAATGCTATAACCACTAAGCTACGATGATAGACAAACAAATCGATTAATACAAATAATTTCACAAAACATTTAAATCACCATCTTGTGACGTGGTGTCATACAGAGTATAAGCTTTAGTGTAGTGAGCTACGTAAAGCCAATCTTCAAAGTGGCACGCCCGTCATTCTGACAATGGAGTTTCCATACCAGTACTGTCACCGGGAGGTGCGACCCTGTACATGGCAACAAGCATTAGAGTTTGAAAAGTGAAAAAATGGCAATCGTACCTGCAACAAAGGTTTACCATTTTATTTATATTTCCTTGCTTTAATAACGTTATGGTTGTTTCATCATGAAGTATGTTATCTTATAGTCTGCAGTCAAGCCATGAATACCAGAGAGCATATCAAAAGGATTACCACCTGATGTCAGAAGACGTCAGAGGCACACACAATGAAGAGGAAATATGCAGATGAATTAAACCAATTCAGTACTGTAAATAACACTTGGAAAAATAGTTCAAAAACGTAGACATAGTTATTTTTTCTGGGCCGGATTGACTAGGGGATGTATTAACTAGGGAACGGATAGTCTAGGGACGGATCGGTAATGGGACGATCGAATCGACTAAGATAAGATTGATAATGGGACGGAACATCTAGAAATCTAAATGTGTTTGTGCCAATAAATAAATATGCATCAATAAATATATTTGTATTTATGTTGCATGCATGCACATATGTTGACATAATTATCTTACATGTCGACATAATCTATAGAAAAATAACTTGCAAATAGGAGGCAGAAGTATGCCCCCATAGGTTATAAATCAAATTTTTAAATTATAGGACAAGATACTGAATTTTAATACAAAATTTAAAGTATGTTATCTTTTTTTTTTAAGAATCACTGTGTTCTGTTTGGAAAAATATATATATCAACCGAATTAATAAATTACAACATTTGAACTATAGTTCCAAGTCTCAATGACTTTTGCCATGAAAAATGAAATACACGTAGGCCTAGGTAGCAGGGGACAGTTTCGCACTATAGGCGCGATCAAGTTTCTTAAAAAATGGAGAAACCCCATATTTGAAGTGATATTACATGTGTAAAAATGTGTAGAATAATTTTAGGATACATTTCAAGTGTAGCTGAATGCTTAGTAAAAATTATGATATTCAACATGTAGGTGTCACCATGATGCCTAGTATATAGATGGGTGCAAATACGAAACTAAGACACGTGGTCAGCAGCTGAAGAAATTTAGACTAAAACCTAGAGGGTCCAGGAAATGGTAGGTAGCTCAGAGGGAAGGTGGATGGCCCCATATAAAAGGTAGATTTTTAAGAAGGTCAGACAGGGTTCTTGATTGTGCACAGCATCTATATTCCCTCGCTTGGTACTGTGGTGGTGTGGGGGTGGTGCGGATTTAGCCCAAATGACAGAAAATCAGAGCAAGAAGGGGGCACCTACTCAGGGCATGTTTTGTGCAGCAACACCTGCATGTATGGATGACATTTAATATAGGGCCCTAATTTAATAACTACCCTAATATGAAATACAAATATTGAGAAAACAGGGTAGTATGATTTTTCATTAATGCAAGGTGAAGATAACGAACAGTGATCAATCTCATAACTCCTACAAGCAGTACAAAATAGATAGTTGGGCAAACTCGGACCCCTGGACACACCAGAGGTGGGATCAGGTGCCTAGGAGGAGTAAGCATCCCCTGTTGACCGGTCACATCCACCGTGAGCCCCATATCCTGATCATTAATCTGTCATAACCTGACTTAGATGTATACCCCCTTCCCACATGTTGAACCCCCGCCCCCCCAAAAAAACTGTCCTCTGCCACCTTTAAGAAAATGATATTTTTTTCAAACCCCTAGAATTCAGCCAATTTATGAATTTTAGAAAGTTAAATGTATCACATATTGGATACCATGTTTTTTTTCAATACAAGTATTTCATAAGTGTCACAGTAGCTGTCAACTAAGTCAAGGGGGTAAGCTAAGCCATATAGTATGGAAAACCAGAATCTGGTCAAGTTTCATAGTAACAAAAAGTCACATGTAAATCAGCTTAGTGGTTAAAATAAGGGTATTTTAGGTACTTTATATACCCTCTATACTTTATATATAGATTACATGTAGATTTACATGTTGTACATGTAATTAACCGATTTTACTCATACAGGTCTCCAATACAGAATATCATAACCACCACACTTATTCACAACACCATGGCACATATTTATGAAATAGCACTTACAGACAGAGAAACAAGTCATTTTAAAGACATTTTTACACAAAAAACACAGTTAAGACCATTTTGTCATTTATGGATAGGTGCTGTCAACAAGGATGGCTATGGCATTTATCGTCCAAGTTTTAGAGGAAAACAAATTAAGGTTACAGTTCACAGATTTATTTTCTAAATTAATAACATGGATAATTTTGACACATACATGCACATATCACACTTATGCCATAACAAACAGTGCATAAAGTTACCACATTTGTCCATGGAACCGCAGTCGGTAAACAATTCGCGGAAGTCTTGTGTCGCCGAGGGGCAATGCATTGGTCATGGAGCACACAGACCGTGTCTCTTTCAGTGAGGTAACACATTTACACCATAAGAGTGTTCGTTGGAGGTGGAGTGTCTTGCATTGTTGTACAGGGACAGTTCTCTGAGTTTTTTGTTGGTTTTTCGTCGTCTCGTCAGGTAACGAGATGCTCGGTATTGGTTGGTTTGTTTGCGCTCACGGTGATACCTGTTCTGTTGATCTTTCTTGAACATGTTCTTGTAAAATGATCCACTGGATTTCTATTTCAGGCCCACCTCCTTAGCCAACAGGACAACACTTCTGCCAGACCCATGGGATGCTGAGTGGACTGCTGAGTGACACATGGCGTTAAAGTTCCTGGCCCCAGTTGTGTTCTTGGGAGCATAAGTGAAGACCCGCTGGTGAAGATTCTCACATTTGTTGGTTGTGGCGAGTTGGCAGACCTTCTCTCCAGAATTGTTTACAGATGACAGACTGAATACTGTCCATGTCTGCATAGTCAAGGCCCAGATGTTTTCCGTGCGGAAGGAACTTGGTGCTGTAGCCCGTGAGATGGGCTGTGCAGGTAAATGACATTTTCATACAGTTGTCGTGTAGGCCTGAGAAACATGGCAGAACATTAGGGACTGCATTCTCGGCATGGTGCTGGAAAGACTGGTCGGTCCGGCACAGTTTCCTAATCTTGACGAGCTCGCATCGGATCCGGGCTCAGATACAGGTGGCCAGTCTCTGCATGTAGGCATCTCTGTCCTGTCCAGTGGGTAACATGGTTTTTAGTCGGATGTTTCGTACATTTTTTGCAGGGTTCTTAGCTTGTGGATGAAGCAGTGCTGAATTGGTACTTCATTCTCTCTAGAATAGTCCCTTATGGTCTTTTGGATCTGAGCACTGGCATCACTGGTAATGGAACAAGGTTGAAGTATGTTATGATTTTGAATAAAGTCCAAATTTTTTCTTAACAATTTTGATTCACTGGAAGCAATGGTGTCTTCAGAGTTCTAGTTCTCTTTGCATTGTTCATGATTTTCACAATTCCTCTTGCAGCATAACTTATTGGCAGTTTGGAGGGCCAAAACCAGTTTTCGGGAGGTGTTGTTTTCCACCGAAGCTCTGGGTTGGTGCCTCGAATCCTGGCTGTGGCCTGTTGTTGTAAGAGGTGTCAGTCTCGATGTGGACTTCGTTTCCTCGACCGAGAAATTGGTTGACACGTCAGACATACCGCTGATTGTCGATCATCGAGGCTACGTTGATTTCCTCCACTCTGTCACACATCTGATTGAGTTTCCGCTGCAGACCACGGCTGTCAGGTGGATTTATGTTGAGGCAGCACATAAGGAAACGTGCATCAGACACTCCCATCTTAGACTTGGTGAGAGCCAGTACCAGTCCATCATTGAGGGCACTTGATTCCGGTCCTCAAGTCTTCTTGACAGTTGTGTAGAGCTGCATGTCTGGTGAGTGGAAATGGCAGTTTAAGCAAATGGCTCTGACAGTCACACATAGTCCTAGCCTCTTAGAAATTGATAGAGTGATTGAAGGTCTGGCACACTGGTGAACTGTAGAATTTTGTAGAAGTAGGCCTAAGGAATGTACGTTAGCAATGATGTTTTCCTCGCTGTTGATTTCCTCTTCGTCATTCCATGTACATGATTTTACAGGCTTGGCAGGTCGCAGTTTGGTTGGGAGGATGAGATCTTCAGTGGACATACACACAGCATCCCAGTATTCATCAAGACTTATACGGTCCCACTCTGTGTTTTGGTCACATGTACTCGAACTAGCAGGTGCATCAACGTCTCGGAGGGCACCAGCTCGGGCGTCAGAATGCTGAGGGAAATAGGTATGTCCTGGCTTGAAATAGCTTAGTTTTTTGCCTCGGTTTCTTCAATAGGTGTTTGTTGTCCTCATGTTTAATTCTTGAATTTCTTACAAGTGCTGTGCAGATGGGGGAGATGCTTGTATTTTTAGGTCTCCTGAGTAAACTCAGGTGACCTATTGCAATCGGTTGTCGTCCGTCGTCGTGCGTCGTCCGTTGTGTGTTAACAATTGAACATTTTTAACTTCTTCTTGATAACTACCAGTCTAATTCTTTTCAAATTTGGTATGAAGTATCTTTGGGACAGGGGGAACATAAATTGTAAATTTCAGCTCTCCAGCACCCCTGGGGCCTTAGGGGTGGGGTAAAAACTGTCCAAAATTGACCAATTTTCAAAAATCTTCTTAAGAACTGCACATGTGTAAGAAAAACTAAATGCATGGTGATGGAGAGCAGGAAGGCCTCTACCAAAATTGTAAATTTCATGATCCCCGGGGTAGGGGTTCTGACCCCAGGGCAGGGCCAAACTTGGTATATAGTGTTCATGTGTAAAACACTTAAATAACATATTCTTTAGTGCTGTTGATACTATATTGAAACTAAATAGATATTTAGAAAGAGCAGGTAGTCCTTTACAAAAATTATAAATTTGATGATCCCAGGGGTAGGGGTTTTGGTATCAGGGTCAAGGGCCAAAATGGTCAGTTATTAAATGTGTGAACAATAGACATTTTTAACTTCTTCTTGATAATTATCATTCCAATTCTTTTCATATTTGGTATGAAGCATCTTTGGAACAAGGAGGACATAAATTGTAAATTTCAGGATTCCTGCACCACTGGGGCCTTAGTGGCGGGGCAAAATCTGCCCAAAATTGACCATTTTTCAAAAATCTTCTCAAGAACCGTACACATGTAAGAAAAACTAAATGCGTGATGATGGAGAGCAGGAAGACCTCTACCAAAATTGTAAATTTCATGATCCCCGGGGTAGGGGTTCTGACCCCAGGGCAGGGCCAAACTTGGTATATAGTGTTCATGTGTAAAACACTTAAATAACATATTCTTTAGTGCTGTTGATACTATATTGAAACTAAATAGATATTTAGAAAGAGCAGGTAGTCCTTTACAAAAATTATAAATTTGATGATCCCAGGGGTAGGGGTTTTGGTATCGGGGTCAGGGGCCAAAATGGTCAGTTATTAAATGTGTGAACAATAGACATTTTTAACTTCTTCTTGATAATTATCATTCCAATTCTTTTCATATTTGGTATGAAGCATCTTTGGAACAAGGAGGACATAAATTGTAAGTTTCAGGATTCCTGCACCACTGGGGCCTTATAGTGGCGGGGCAAAAACTGCCCAAAATTGACCATTTTTCAAAAATCTTCTCAAGGACCTTACACATGTAAGAAAAACTAAATGCGTGATGATGGAGAGCAGGAAGGCCTACCAAAATTGTAAATTTCATGATACCCGAGGTAGGGGTTCTGACCCCAGGGCAGGGTCAAACTTGGTATATAGTGTTCATGTGTAAAACACTTAAATAACATATTCTTTAGTGCTGTTGATACTATATTGAAACTAAATAGATATTTAGAAAGAGCAGGTAGTCCTTTACAAAAATTGTAAATTTGATGATCCCAGAGGTAGGTGTTTTGGTATCAGAGTAGGGCCAAAATGGTCAGTTATTAAATGTGTGAACAATAGACATTTTTAACTTCTTCTTGATAACAATCATTCCAATTCTTTTCATATTTGGTATGAAGCATCTTTGGAACAAGGGGGACATAAACTAAATTTCAGGATTCCTGGGGCCTTAGGGGCGGGGCAAAAACTGCCGAAAATTGACCAATTTTCAAAAATCTTCTTCTCAAGAACCGCACATGTGTAAGAAAAACTAAATGCATGGTGATGGAGAGCAGGAAGGGCTCTACCAAAATTGTAAATTTCGTGATCCCCGGGATAGGGGTTCTGACCCCAGGACAGGGCCAAACTTGTTATGTAGTGTTTCTGTGTAAAACACTTAAATAACATCTTCTTTAGTGCTGTTGATACTAAATTGAAAGTAAATGGATAGAGCAGGTAGTCTTTTACCAAAATTGTAAATTTGATGATCCCCAGAGTAAGGGTTCTGACCCCAGGGTGGTGCAACACTTTGTATATAGTTTTTATGTTTAAGTTTGCTGATACTGTATTAAATCTAAATGCATACTTAAGAATAGCAGAAAAGGCTGGACAGAAAATGGTGAATTTCAATCAAAACCCAGGGTTATGACTTAAGGATGAGTTCAATTTAGTCATATGTTTTGATGTTTTAATGTTAATACACCTATTATTTAAAGCCTTTCATCAGTGTATGCACTTTCGAAGGCAGTGAAGTTTTAAGAACACATCTTGTTTTATACTGTTGCTGAACATTAGAATTTAGCTTAGATATTCAGCATAGGAAATTTTTTCTAAATTTCATAGCCTATGGAAGTAGTGATACTTTTTCACTAGTATTCAGGTGACCGATAAGGCCTGTGGGCCTCTTGTTTAGAGTTGTGAGTTAGGGAGGTATCTTGTTGTATAAATATTGTTCAAGAGATAAGCAGGGCTCAACATTAACTTTTTTTCCTACTTGTCCATTTGGACAAGAGACAAAGATATTTACTTGTCCGAACTTCAACTTCACTTGTCCGGAATTTTTTTTAAAAAGGATATTATATCGTCAACTTGAAAACTGTATTTAATTTACTTAATATATAGTCTATTTTTATACCTGCTTGATTGATTTTTTTTTTATCTTATTCTCTTGATAAAAACAACAAATGCAAAAAACGAAATTTTATCTAGACTTCCCATCTTGAATCAATAACTTCGTAAGATCCATGGATGCATTCTCTCACCAGAGGGCGCGCTACATTGTGGAGCGTAGCGTAACGCTCTCTGGTAAGAGATTGCAATGAGTGATTGAAAGTAGTACGCAATAAGTGAACACCAATCCCAATTGAGTTTAACTCAGCTAGTTTACAAAGCAATCGAAGTTCATTTTCCATGCATTATACATGTACTTCCGACTCTTAACTACCGATAAACTTCTCACAAAATTGTTTGGAGACTTCTTTACATAAAAAAGCACTTGTCCAATCGGACAAGTGCCCATCAATATTCACTTGTCCGAAATGTTTTTCCACTGGTACCGGACAAGCGGACAAACGTAAATGTTGACCCCTGGATAAGGTAGAATGTCCATTACTTGTCCTTTTCAAAACACATTTCCCAGAGTCAGGCCTTCAGATAAGCATATTAATCAGTTTGAGTGAGAGCACTAGTTCTGGTCTGTTTGATAATTACCTCCCTTTGACCATTAGCTGTTGTGCATACTACTTTTGTTTTCACCATGAGGAGGGCTTAGAAAAGAATTTAGGAAGATGAAATGGATTGAAAGTTTTGTTGGAGAGTAAGTCACTTAATCAGAGCCTATTTCAGGTCCATTCATGTAGAATATGTAAACATATAGGCAGTGAAGTTGGAAATTTTCTAGATTTTTAGAGCAGTTCTGTCCTTTCATCTTTCTGTAGTCCATCTTCTTCTACACAGGCTCTCATGATTACATGTACAGCATGTAGCACTACATGTTAGGTCACTTATACCATAGATACAATTTACATGTAACAGAATTTGTTAGGCACAGGGCTCTTATCGTGAACACTCTCAGCACTCAAAAATGACAACATCAGACACAGATATGTAGGGTTTATAAAAAAGTTTATTGCGAACAGATTTAGGGCAGTCGACGTGACAGGGTTGGTGTAGTTTCACTCGGAACAAGTCAAATTTCTCAAAAATATGAGATGACGTCCATCAGAAGGGATCTCTGGATTTTTAAAGGTAGCAGGGGACAGTTTCGCACTATAGGCCTGGTCAAGTTTCTTAAACAATGGAGAAACCCCATATTTGAAGTGATATTACATGTGTAAAAATGTGTAGAATAATTTTAGGATACATTTCAAGTGTATAGCTGAGTGCTTAGTGAAAAAAATGATATGCAACATGTAGGTGTCACTCACCATGATGCCTAGTATATAGATGGGTGCAAATGCGAAACTAAGACACGTGGTCAGCAGCTGAAGAAATTCAGACTAAAACCTAGAGGGTCCAGGAAATGGTAGGTAGCTCAGAGGGAGGTGGATGGCCCCATATAAAAGGTAGATTTTTAAGAAGGTCAGACAGGGTTCTTGATTGTGCACAGCATCTATATCCCCTCGCTTGGTACTGTGGTGGTGTGGGGGTGGTGCGGATTTAGCCCAAATGACAGAAAATCAGAGCAAGAAGGGGGCACCTACTCAGGGCATGTTTTGTGCAGCAACACCTGCATGTATGGATGACATTTAATATAGGGCCCTAATTTAATAACTACCCTAATATGAAATACAAATATTGAGAAAACAGGGTAGTATGATTTTTCATTAACCTGTCATAACCTGACTTAGATGTATACCCCCTTCCCACATATTGAAAAACCAAAAAAACTGTACTCTGCCACCCTAGAGGTACAAAAAAAAAGAAGATATATTGACTGAAATTATGAAGATTTAAAACTTTAGTAAATTCTTCTGCCTAAATATATAGTCCCTGCCAAACCTTTTCAAAAATTGACTTGACAACGAATTTTTCAACTGGATAGGATTCAGTAATAAATGTGCAATATGTTTGCACCTCAGGGATTAGTATTAAACCAGTGGATATTTTGTTATAGCATTCTGCGCAGTTGTGCATGTGCTCAACTGAACTACCTTAAATCGCATACATGATAAAAAAAACAACATTTCATAGTTTGAAGTTGTGAAAATGCTATCACGCTTAAAGTCGTCATCTCGGGTGGAGTCTGTATTTAATGGTGTATTTTTGGTTTTCTTTGGCTATATTTTGGTTATATTAATATAGCCCAATTGATTTCGGTATTGCTCTGCTACAATGTTATTTACGTTTTGTAAACATGACGGAAAGTTCTAGTTCTCAGTCTTCGACTGAATGCGATTCTCAACCAACCAGTTTAGTCAGAGAATCTTCTCAGTCATCGAGTGACAGTACTGTCTCGCCAAATCGCAGTTCTCCCAGTTCAACTGAGAATTACATCCCTTCTAGGACTTGTGACTGGACTAGAAGTTTAGTTCATAAACTTGGAATACGTTATGAATATGAACAACTGTCTAATATCGTAATTGAACTCATGTCTTCTTTAGCTCACTTTTTTTGACGAAGAAATCGCAGATCACGAGGAGATGGCAAATGACCTTGGCACTCTGGGCAATCTTAATCATGAAAGTTTGCTGAAAGTCAACTTAAAAGGTCTCCGCTGGTTAACGGCTCAATCCAAAGTAGAAGACGTAGGCTTGCTGAAGAAAGAAATACCATCTTTCAAGGAAATAGATATGTAAGTAGGCATATGTATAGTAGGATATTTTATAAAATCAAAATCTCAAATGATAGATAATGAAATCAGTTGTATGAAAATGCCCAATTTAACAGGTTGGGAACACTCTAAAAACCGCGATTATCCCTCTTTAGAGAGAAAGTAAACATTACTATCAACAGGTGTTTTGGCGTCTTTATTGAAAATAATGGCAAACTCTGTGCAATGCTGAATTAAGTGCAACACACACTCAGCATGACAGGAATTGTCTCTTTAAAATTGACTATATATGTTCACAGTCAAGAAATTTCATTTCAAAGTTGCTGCATAAGAGGGAAGGACTTAGCTGCAGAACTGTAGCTCTCTGGAAAAAAAAATGACGGAACAGAGAGCTACAGATCCACCTCTTGTAAAAAATCTTCGATTTACGGTGCACAAAAAGCTGTGCATGGTTGAGGCCTTATATTGTTGTATTTTTGAGATGCTGTCTCATAAATTTAATATTAAAAAATTCTTAACATATTTTCCTACTATGCTAGTGTCCAAATATACCTTCAAATATTCATTAAAGCCCCATACGACCCGGAGACTCCCAGCTTTAAATGATTTCATTTGTTGACATAGCCATGTTAGGTAGCCAGTCAATTCGAACCCTGTTGTTGTTGGTATATATTCATGAAATTTGTTATAAGTTATGTATTCACTCTTCATTTATTATCAAAACGAATAATTTATAGAAATTAAAAAATATAGTTTTTCTAAAGGTAAAATAAGCTCTTGATTCATGATAATGCTACAAAAGTCCTTAACACTCGTGTGGCAGGGATGGAGACCGGACGAGACTAATGAAAGCCGCATTGCCGTTAGTTTAACTATTTGAATAATTATTATTTAAAGGCACTGGGATGATATATTATTTAAAATATTTAGCTAAAATATTGTGGGGATATTAGCTAGTTCACATCTAGACGTTATTGTGCAAGTATGGTCATTTAGAAATTAACCGGGATTTGAATTGACCGGCTACCTAACATGGCTACGTCAACAAACAAAATCATTTGAGGCTGGGAGTTTTCAGGTCGTATAGGGCTTTAATGAATATTTGAAAGTATGTTTGAACACCAGTATAGTAGGAAAATATGTTAAGAATTTTTTTATATTAAATTTGTGAGCCAGCAACTCAAGAATACAACGTTATAAGGCCCCAATCGTGCGCAACTTTTTGTGTGCCGTAAATCGAAGGTTTTTATAAGGGGTGGATCTGTAGCTCTCTGTTCCGTCAAATATTTTTTCAGAGAGCTGCAGCTACATGTAGGAAGGAGTCTGAAATCCAATGCACATCGTGAGGGGTACTACTAAACAGAGTATGCTGATAGAATTTCGTAATTTAATGCATTTTAATTGTTTATTTGTATGTATACCACTTAAATAAATATGATAATAAAATAATATTGCAAAATTAATCAATATATAAATATTGCATGTAGTTGAGGGTAACATTGAAAATTTTCACCCCGAGAAAACCATTGTCAACCGAGGTTTCTCGAGGGGTGAAAATTTTCAATGTTACCCTCAACAACATGCAATATTTGTTTTAATATGTTGACGGTGCTACCGTTTGAACGAGCGCAGCTTCATGTATGTATATGGTCGAACTTCGATCTCTCGAAGTTCTTGATCTCTCGAAGTGAAATCATGGTTCCGATTTTTTTCTCTATATAACTAAGCAAATTTACTGTCAATCTCTCGAACGTTCGATCTCTCGAAGTGAAGTTGGGTCCCGTAAAACACATTTCATTGTTTTTCACTCTCGATCTCTCGAAGTGGTGGTAGCGTATACCCACCGTTACACAAGCGTGTAATAATTTCCGCTTGAGCCTTACCTGGATTTTGTTGAATGCCGGAGGTGTAATTATGTGTTTACATAGTTGAAACATCGCCAGTGCTTCTTTGTGGAGCTGACACACTTGAGTATATAATTGGCTAATTGGTCAGTTTACACCTTACACTGGGGTTTTGAGTCGTGATGATTAAAATTATATATAATCCGACTATGAATGAAATCTAGAATTTGTTTTGATGTAACGAGAGAGTAAGTTTTATACATAATTTAGAGATCTACAGAATGTTAAATTTCTCAAGTTTGTTCTTTGTGTAAAGTTACTCTAAAACATCGTTTTACTCATTCGTTAGAATTTTTGTTTTGGGTAAAGTGACATAACATTGTGCTCTGTTTAGTTTACGATAGTAAAGCGTCATCTGAACTTGGTTTTGTATGTCTATCTAAGCATGATTAAAGAACAAATAAATACATAAACTTTGAAATGTTTTTGTTAATGCAAAATAAGGTTTTTTATTTTTATATCAAAGTACCTGACGAATATGAAGGAAAACATGTCAAAACGATATCATATGATCATGCTGGTATACATTTCCGGTTATTGTAAAATCTTAACCATACCGGCGGACCTTCAATTTCCGAATTTCGATCTCTCGAAGTTTTATCAAGGTCCCTTAAACTTCGAGTTATCGAGAGTCACCTGTATATACATTTTATATATGTGCCCCCCCCCCCCCCCCCCTTACAAACCTATCTAATTAAAAAAAAATCAATATATGCACCCAGGGGTGCATGAGCCGAGTTGCATGGGGTCTTCCTAACCTGCTATCCAACAATATAACCAAGCTTCATTTGATTCAGTTTTAAACTTTTCCAGTTTATGTCCA